>NC_039358.1:180187720-180511622 GCF_003573695.1 Papaver somniferum
TAGACCCAAAGAGCCTATTTATACCCAACAACAACTCCAAATCTCGCCAATAACTCCAATATAATTCTTCATTATGCGAGCAGTGAATAACAATATTTTCCGAATATTTTCTTACCAAACTTGGAATTTCTTGCGTAAACTTCCTCCCTCCACACTCCAAATCGATTCTTCACGACCAAAAGTGATGCCCGAGCCATTCCACATCATTAGAACACGTCCATAACTCTCCATGACGCGTGATTATCATCCTCCAGTGCATGCTTGCCCTGTTTTGAACTCGAGAATCAAAACACGTATTCCAGCAAAATTTGATCGAAACCACCACCCAAACTTTGTTCCTTATGCCAAATCACATCTTTCTGCCAATTTTCAGCGATTGAATCGCACTCTAACCCATTCATTTTGACAATCAAAATTCTGCCAATTGAAAACTTCATTTCCCGCCAAAAACACAAATTCAAATTGTTGAAGAAGGTGCCCCTTATCCAGAGTGTTGGGGTGCGAATATCAATTGGGGTGGAAATAGTAATTTTTCTGGGTTCCTCCGAGACATTTCTGGGACGCTTCCGGTGCATTTCTGGGGTGCCTACGGTACATTTCTCCGGGGTGTAAAACACTGATTTTTGAGCCCATTTCGCTGCAAGGGCTTATTTCTCTAATATTTCCTACAAGAACACAAAATAACACAATAAGTACTTAATCGAGTCTAACAATACAGAACATTGAGAACAAAATAGACACATAAATGCGTCTATCAAATACCCCCAAACTTATTATTTGCTAGTCCTCGAGCAAATTTATTCTAGAAAGGAAAATCATTTGAACCCCTAGGTGGCCCTTGTGGCGGAGTGTTGTCTCCGGAGGGTTTACCAGAGGTGTACCCACAAAACCTTTACTCCAAACCCTAGCTATCTACGCAGAACCTTGGAAGGCACTAAAGAACCTCATTGGTTGGCATACTTATTTCTTATGGGAGGAAGAACCCTGATGCGAAATTCCAATTGTTGTACACGAGTTTGCACTCAAGCATACTAAAATTCATATAAAGTGACAGAGCTCTACTCAGATAGTTGCACTATGGACATCATATTCGGAGTCAAACTAATCATATGGATAGAAAAAGGAGATGGAAATAGAAAAATGTAGATGGTTTTGATGTTAACCAAATGATCGATGTTTCACATATCTGTCTGAAGGCCACTGCCAAAATGAACCTATCCTAATGGACTGAGATACCGGTCTGACTAATATCAACACAACTGGCATATACAAGGGAACCAGTGGTCAATAACTTAAATCTAGATCAACAAACTGGCAAATACAAGGGAACCAGCAGTTGACTACACAGAACAATAACCTTTTTTTTTTTAACTTAACGGCATGAATAGATCTTTTTGATCCAAGCGCATGCTTCTTGTCAGCAGATTACACGATAGTTCCCACGGGTCCTGCATTCCACGCTTGCTTAGGCGACGGAAACAGGGAGAACACACGCATATTGCTATCCAAGTGTTAATACTTATTTCGATTGGTCTAACTGGTCCAGTCTTTTTTTTTTTAGTAACTCAGTCACTCTAATTCACCCTAGCGGTGGTAACAACTTGAATCGTGTGCCCCACCTAATCACTTAGAGAAACATAGTTTAAAATGAAAAAATAAAACAGAAATGAAAAGGACTCAACGAGATATGGTGCAACTACCATGTTATTTCTAACACCTGAGCTCTGTGCTTTTATGAATATACTCTTTCGATGTTTCCATCTAATCAGATTGGTTCCTCAACTCCTATAACCAAGATTTTCCCATCCACTTAGATTGGTTAGTGCAAACCTTAATAGGCATAAATTTCTAGGCTCTGGAGTTTACTAATTGCAACTAAAAAGTTTCTCCCATACCCCCAAACTTAAATCTAACATTGTCCTCAATGATCTAAAGATGAAATTAAAAGCATGAACAAGGAGAAAGAGTTACTATTTGAAGCAAATGAGTTAAGGAAGGATATTACCGTGTTGCATGAGATTGGGTTACCTCCCAAGAAGTGCTAAGTTTAAAGTCTTCAGCCAGACTTAGAAAAGGATTGGTCAACTCGAACCATAAAGTAACAGTCGAAATAACTGTGGATCATCAAAACCAAAAAAAGCTGACCATAGGAAACTGCAGTGAGCCAAGAAAATGGACAAGAAAAGCATTCCCTTACCTAGTTTCCTGATTAAGAAATTTATATCTAATTGTGGTTCAGGTTCAGGTTCTATGAAAGGGTCTAAATAGAAAATTTTCATTGGTTGCGTTTCTTCATAGGTGGGATCCGAATCATTAGGTCCTAGAGTCTGGAAAAACTCAAATATGATCTTAGAAGCGCACAATAATAACCTAAATAACTGAGGATCCTCTAAGTCAATAAGATTTGACTTACATAATTGACCACAATGAGAGTAGTGGTCATTCTTAAGCAAATGTGTCGATTCTAATTTCCTAAAGCATTTAGGTTTAGTCTCACAACTTAATATTCGACACATTTGGAATATAAACGTTCCCACAGTTGGAAGAAAACTATTTGGTGGGAAAAAAAAGTCAATCTGGGGATCATAGCCTGGGCTAACCACATCAACCAGAGGATGGGTTTCTAACAACTGAGCTTCTTTCTGGACATCATTAGGTTCGGGAAAACGTGTATGAAGATAATCTTGTAAGATGGTTGAGGCACAAATGTCAAGTCCTACAGGAGGGTACTTAAGAGTTAAAGCACACGGAGAATGATAATCACCCCCAAACTTAGAGTTTTCTATGTCTCTAGAAAGACTAGTCACAACTTCCCTAATTTCTAGGTCATCAGATTCCTGGAAATGGTCAATAGATTCTTCTAAGTTGGGTTCATCCTCACTCATTTCTACGAGTTTATCATCTTCTAAGACTAGTGTTTCTAAATCGCTAGATTCTAAAACAGTATTCTCAGGGTAGACTCTTTCCTCTAAACCATCATCACAATCATATAAAGTATTATCAGAGAAAGGCTCATAAACTAAGGTTTTAATCATAGTTACCTCCTCCGATTCACTGATAGGCACATCAAATAATGGATTATCCAACATACTGCAGGCTAAAGGATCATGAACTACATCGTCTAAAATGGTGGTATCTCTAGTCAGATCCTTATCCTTTTGAATAGGTGAATAATCATTAAAATTATTGGGATCTGAACCAGAAATAATATTATCATTATGAAGCTCAAATGGAGTAACTAGTTCCGGATCACTATGCCTACAAATGTATGATTCTTCATCAATATTATCTTCATCATAATCATCATGAACCTCATTTAAAGTAGTGTCTTTTATTCTAACCTCGTCCTCTAGATTGGGCAAATATTTACTATTGATATCAAGGGTAGAATTGGAAACACTATTTTGGAAATTTAGATTATTTCGAGCAGCATTAGCTAACTGTTCATTTTATGCCTCTAAACGTGCTTGAATTTCACTAAGCGTAACACTTATACTTTCACAAGTCTCATTGAATATCTTAGACCGTTGTGTACTCTCTTCTCTTGAACTAATTGCACGTTCATACTCCCTTCGAACTTGTTAGTAGGTTTCTTCTAGAGATTGAACAGGTTTAGAAATGTCATAATCAGGACTAGTTTTTAAGTAATTTTCCAAAAACGCATGACTAGTACTATAATATTCCTGATTTTCTTGCTCGTAAGACCAATTGGTGTGTGGATAGTAATTGGGCTCACTATGGTATGAACCATAACCTTGAAAAGGTTGGCGTTCCCAACTACTATTCCCACCATGGTCATAAAACTGATGATGTCCATATTCAAATTCAGGTCGATACTCATTGTATTGGCTTCTATCATACCAGTTAGACATTCTTAATTGCAAGGGAATTCTACACAATCACAAACAAGGCTGACTCGACCAAATCAAACCTACTGATTTCTAGCAAACAAAAAGCATGATGGCTCCACTTAGATTGTTTTCTAGACCAGCTTCTATTCCTTCGAAAAGGAATTCGTTACAATTTGAGCACACCCCTCTGGAATCAATCCGAGCTAATGTAAGTTGAATCGAGGCGAGGGAAGCTTAGTAGAGCTTTGATACCCAAGGCCTCACCGCATTACAAGGCGGCGCAGTCACGCATTCAACTCACAGAAACCATCATGAACTTTGAAGTGTGCTTAAAGAGCAACCAATATTTTTCGAACGAGTTTCCTATTAAGCTCGTTACCCTATCGGTCTCGTTCTATTCCAAATTTTAAAGCTTGGGTTCGCGTTAGGTTTCATTTACCTAAGGCGGGCAAGAAGGGAGCGGTGATGAAATCCGAACCCTTATCTTGTATTGGCCAGGCCTTGCCCTTTACTAGGAATTTAAAAACAGTCCAAATTCGTCCTCAATCAATGAATCACCTTAAGGAATACAGTAAACCCACTGACAGGAGATTCACGAGTGTTTCGATGGACTTACCTCCCGTACCAGACGGGGGATGAACCGTTGAAGTCGACTCGGGCCACGACTCCTATGTCATGTACGAACCCGAGGGGCCGAGACGATATAGTAATCGTCGTCCTTCCCTGCACACAGTTTATATAATTTTTTTTTTTAATAATAATACCCTTCTGTAGGGTTAAAAAAAATAAAGTCCAATTGTCCAGAATAAAGTCCAAATAAAAAGTCCAAAAATTAAAAAAAAATATGAAAAATAAAGCCTATTTACAAATCCTAAAAAAAATTATGTCTTTTTTTTTCTTCTCTTTTAGCTTTTAGCTTTAAGCTTTTTGTTCCCAAGTCCTTAGTATTCCACTTCGAACCTGTAAATCAAAGACACAAATGAAACGTAAAAAGGAACAAATAATAGTATAAAAAAATAATAAAAACCTAAAAATTCTACCTAAACACAAATCCGCGTCGGCGGCGCCAAAATGATTATATATTTTTCGTGGGTTGTAGTAGTAGTGGTAAGGATGGTTCGAACTCTAAGACTTGTGAAGGTGAAGGATTTTTAGATTTATAAAAATTATATACAAAAATATTGACAAATTGGTAGAGAGGTACTGAGACTAGGATTCCGCCAAATTCATTTCTTAAGGTTCAAATAATAATTCTTTTATCAATAATAGCTCGAAAAATATATTAAATATATCGACTCTAATTTATTGCCAAGATAGATTCTCAAAATATTAGGTGTAAATGTTAAGCATGGGACATCAAATCATCTAAGCTAAGCATGACCCATCAAATCAAATCATAACTAATTAATTTAAATCATAATTTCAATTAAAATTAATGCAAAAGTCATGAAAAGAATTAAATATAATTATCCAAGTGTGAAATAAGGCTTCCTCCATCGCCCCAGTGTTGGGGTTTAGCTCCTCATATTAATCATAATCTCAAAATACATGTATAAAGCTCAAAAGTTGATTAAAGGGAGTAAAACAATTGAACAGAAAAATCGCAACAGAAATAACTGTTGCAAAGGCGTTGTTCAACCGTTACAAAAGGAACGATAAAAAGCTGAAGTGTCGTTGTCGCGCGTTGTAACTACGACTGTCAATAAACGACGGTTCTTGCAAGTCTGTTCTTCGTGTTCTTCATCTTCATCACGAACAGCAGCAGCAGCAGAGAGAATTGGTGATTCTTCCTCTGCAGCTTCCTCTCTTCTCCTCCCCACTATCGACACCCTCTCTAATAGACCCAAAGAGCCTATTTATACCCAACAACAACTCCAAATCTCGCCAATAACTCCAATATAATTCTTCATTATGCGAGCAGTGAATAACAATATTTTCCGAATATTTTCTTACCAAACTTGGAATTTCTTGCGTAAACTTCCTCCCTCCACGCTCCAAATCGATTCTTCACGACCAAAAGTGATGCTCGAGCCATTCCACATCATCAGAACACGTCCATAACTCTCCATGACGCGTGATTATCATCCTCCAGTGCATGCTTGCCCTGTTTTGAACTCGAGAATCAAAACACGTATTCCAGCCAAATTTGATCGAAACCACCACCCAAACTTTGTTCCTTATGCCAAATCACATCTTTCTGCCAATTTTCAGCAATTGAATCGCACTCTAACCCATTCATTTTGACAATCAAAATTCTGGCAGTTGAAAACTTCATTTCCCGCCAAACACACAAATTCAAATTGTTGAAGAAGGTGCCCCTTATCCAGAGTGTTGGGGTGCGAATATCAATTGGGGTTGAAATAGTAATTTTTCTGGGTTCCTCCGAGACATTTCTGGGACGCTTCCGGTGCATTTCTGGGGTGCCTACGATACATTTCTTCGGGGTGTAAAACACTGCTTTTTGAGCCCATTTCGCCGCAATGGCTTATTTCTCTAAAATTTCCTACAAGAACACAAAATAACACAATAAGTACTTAATCGAGTCTAACAATACAGAACATTGAGAACAAAATAGACACATAAATGCGTCTATCATCTGTCACTCAAAAGTCTATCTACTCTATCTCCTACTTATTGAAACAAAAAGTCGTATGCTATATATATAGACTTAGATTATACACATTAGGTATTTCGAGCCGAGTATACCTCGCCTATCTATATCTCGAAATATGTGTTGGTAAGCTTTTCGCTTCGACCAAGTTTATCTTTACCTAATGACGAAAGTCATGATATGTTTCAATCATCTTGAAAATTGCTTTGACGAGAAATGGTGTAACAACTATATAACGTCCATCGAAGAATGTTTCAATGATTGAAATGAGAGTTTAGATTACATAACCAATGATGTACATAAGCATTGTTGTGGAAACACATTTATGTATAAGTCATATTCCTTGAACCAAAGTTTGCGAACTTTGTTGATTAAGAGAAACCGGAAGAATGGCTTGTTGCCAAGTCCGCGAACTGCCGAACTTCTCATTCCGAGAAATTCAGCTGGAGTTGACAAACTAGTTGCGTGAGTACCAATCCGCGAACCGACGGAAGGTCTCTTGCCGAGATTTTCTGCTGGAGTTTGTAAACTCTGCCGGTTGCTTAAGTCCGCGAACCTAGTGTGCGAACTTAAGAAGGTTATATATCTGAAGATGATTTCTGAACTTAAACTTTAAAAAGACTAAGGAATGCAGTTTGCAAACCGTGGCTATAAAAGTTCATGAACCGATTCAAGTGAATCAAATCATTTTTGCTTCAATTGTGTCTTGTGAAGTTACATAAGATTTCCTTTGCAATTGAAAAACTCTCTAACTAGTTCATTTGAGTCATTTGAACTAGTTATGGTGAAGAACATGAGTTGATATGGCTAACCTTTTGGTTAACCAACAATGTACACGTTTGGGTACGGTTAACAAACCTAGAAGCGTGCAGTTCATTTGTGTATAACAAGCTAAGTTTTCGATCTAACGGTTGAGAAATATTAGCTTGAATCTAAATAAGGTTTTCATCTAACGATGAATATTGATTGCTTTGTTACCAAGGCAAAACCCTGATTTGAAAGACTATATAAAGGAGACATCTAGTATTGTGCAAAACTAATCCCCACACCTTACGTGTGATACTAGTTTGCGTACTAGAGTCGGTTCTCCTTTAACCTTTGGTTTTCTTCTTCTAAAACCAGGTTAACGACTTAAAGACTTCATTGGGATTGTGAAGCCAAACCGATACTACTTTTATCGTAATTGTGTGATCTGATCTTGCATCTTCTATCGTACGAGTACAATCAGATTGATTGGCTTGAGATTTGATATCTCCGATAGGCAAGATATAAAAAGAAATCACAAACATCTTCGTCTCATTGTTTGTGATTCCACAACATCTTGTTTCGCTACCATACGATTAAGATTGTTGTGAGGTGATTGATTAATCTAGGCTGTTCTTCGGGAATATAAGACCGGATTATCAATTGGTTCCTGTTCACCTTGATTATTATCAAAATACGGAACAAAAACTTTAGGGTTTTTCTGTGGGAGACATATTGATCCTTTGATAGACTTGTTTGTGTGAGACAGATTTGTTTATTGTCAAAGCCTGCGATTTTGGATCGTAGCAACTCTTAGTTGTGGGTGAGATCAGCTAAGGAATCAAGTGCGCAGTATCCTGCTGGGATCAGAGGCGTAGGGAGTACAACTGTACCTTGGATCAGTGGGAGACTTATTGGGGTTCAACTACAGTCCAGTCCGAAGTTAGCTTGGAGTAGGCTAGTGTTTGTAGCGGCTTAATACAGTGTGTATTCAATCTGGACTAGGTCCCGGGGTTTTTCTACATTTGCGGTTTCCTCGTTAACAAAATTTCTGGTGTTTGTGTTATTTCAGTATCCGCATTATATTGTTTTGTCTTTATAATTGAAATAATACAGGTTGTGCGTTAGATCATCAATTAGCATAATCCAACCTTTGGTTGTTGATTGTCATTGATTGATCCTTGGACATTGGTCTTTGGTACCGTCCAAGTTATACCTTGTATTTGATTAGAACTCGCAGTCCTTGCTTGAGTAAATCAAATCAAGAGGGAGATATAAACTCGTTGATATACTCTTAATTGATTGATTCTTGATTGATTCTCTTAAAAGTATATTCTAGTTTTTCCATACAGATTGCTAAGCGAAATATTGGGTGGTGTTGTTAGACCCGCGCTTTTTCACACGTTTCTAGGCTTGTGTAACCGTACCCAAACTTGTACATTTGTTGGTTCAACAATAGTCAACAAAATGGTTAGCCATATGATCACTTTCATATCAACCATAATCTTCTTCACCATAACTAGTTCAAGTGACTCAAATGAACTAGTTAGAGAGTTGTTCAGTTGCAAGGAAATCTTATGTAACTACACAAGACACAATTGAAGCAAAAACGATTTGATTCACTCGAATCGGTTCATGACTATATAGCCATGGTTTGCAATTTGCATTCCTTAGTTTATATAAGAATAAGTTCACAAACATCGTTTTTAGATATAACTTACTCAAGTTCGCGGACTGGGTTCGCGGACTTAAGTTCCCGGACGGAGTTCACAAACTCCTGCAGAATTTCTCGGGACAAGAACTTCCGCCAGTTCGCGGACTTGGCTCACGCCACCATGCCGGTTCTCTTGATCAACAAAGTTCGTAAACTTCGGTTCAAGGAATAAGGACTTATACATATATGTGTTTCCACAACAATGCTTATATCCTCCAATGGTTATATAATCTAAACTCTCATTTCAATCATTTGAAACATTCTTAGAGGACGTTGATGTTCTATAGTTGTTATTCACAAACTATTTTTCGTCAAAGTAAGCAATTTTCAAAGTGATTGAAAATTGTCATTACTTCCGTCACTAGGTAAAGATGAACTTGGATAAAGCGAAAGCTTACCAACACATATTTCGAGAAATAGATAGGCGAGATAAACTCGGCTCGAAATTGCAAATGTACATAATCTAAATCTATATAGCAAAACGACTTTTGTCTCAATATAGGAGATAAATAGACTTTTGAGTGATAGATAAGTTCAAGTCTCCACATAACTTTTAGTCGATGAAGATCCACTGGTTCCTTGAGTAGTCCTTCGTCTTGTGTGATGATTGCCATGGAGTTCTTGAGCTCAACTATACTTTTTATCCTGGTCTGAGACCTTAGCTATAGTAGACTAGAAATCAAGACTTATAGTTTTGATCATTAACATTGACAAACATGTTTGAGATAGCAACACATGCGAGTTCGACCGAGCAATGCTCTAACAATCTCCCCCTTTGTCAATTTTAATGACAAAAGTATCAATACATATGGAATACAAAAAAATAAAATAAATTAACTTTTGTAGCTCCTATTCCACATGTATAATCTTCAACATTACTCGAAATCTTCGTCACTTCCAAGTACTCCAATGATCCCAAAGGTTGTAAGTTCAACATCATCGTTGTTGAAAATACGTAGATATAACAACGAGAAAACAGGAATTCTCAATCATTGTTATACAGTGGCATAGTATCATTATACAACGTCAAAGTTCAATTGTATCACAACTTCAACAACAATACTATGGTGATATTATCACTCCCCCTTAGTCAATACTCCATCTCACATGGAAACCACTCCCCCTTACATAATGATCCGAAAACCATATATATTTGTGGTGTGAACTACATATTAATTCTCCCCCTTTTGTCAATAAAATTGGCAAAGGTACAAGAACGGATCCTAATGAAATTTCCAAAAGAGACATTTCATGACCAAAAGAAGGAAACACATATCATCTTATTCAGATGCAATCATATAGCCGAGGCTAAATGCATTCATCAAGGAGTTTATAAAGATACAACATAACCCCTATAATATTCCACAGCCGCACTCCCCACAAAGATTTGGCGATTAAGCACAAGTTCAATTAAGAACTCCCCCCCATAAAATTTCATTCTCAAAGGAACAACAAGAGCAACCTTAATTTCGAAAGAAAGGAAAGATTTCTTTGGACATAACAAATCACATACAAGTACGAATTTTGAATTTGAATCCAAAATACTCAATTAAATTAACCACAAGAGAACCCATGATTAATTCAATCGAAAATGCTCAACATAAGTGAACTTATGGAGACTCAAGAAATATACAATTAGATTAATCACAAGAGAACCCATAATTAATCTAATTGAAATACACAACCAAACTAATCACAAAAGTAATAAATTTAATTGGTCATGCTCATCATAAGAAAACTTACGGAGCAACAACTAAATAACCAAACAAGATGATTAATTTAGTTGAATATGCTCGACCTAAAGTATCTAGCGGAACAACAACTAAGCTAATCATAAAAATAATCAACTTGGTCGTTTAGTGCTCAACATAAGACACTTTACAGAGCCTCACAATAATACATAAAATATGGATCAGGGAAGATCAATACTGCGGAATGCACAAGGATTCATTCTATTTTCCATCACTGTTTGCATAACGATATTCAATAGACATAATCCTTGCAAACAAAAGATTTTAACCTATCTTCCATCATAATTGACATAATAGGCTTAACTTTTGTATTTGTCAAAAGCCCATTCATTCTTTTATCAATACATGCATATCGGCATACGAAAGACTTTATTTTGACAAGGTATGGGACAATCATAGTTCACGGACGCAAACACACATATCCCATAACAATATTGCAATACATAAAACCATAAAAATTAATACTGCAAAAATCATCTTCCAAACAAATTTAGAATTTAAACCAATAAATCTAAAAACATGAAGATGAAAACCTTGGACATAGCTATGTGTAATCACAATACTGGCTATTCCAAACTCTAGTTATTCTTCTAACAAAAACAAGAAAATAGAAGATTTACTAGGCAATAAGACCTTTGAAGAATTCTTTATCGTCCCCAAACTCCTTGTTGTCAAAAACCATTGGGACATAAGGTTCATTAAGGTAGGAGTTTATATCAATAAACCTTCTTGGTTGATGATGTCGAACCATGGCCTTCTGAATCTCATGAGTCTTATACACAAAATCCTTTATTTGTTGAATCTCCTTTCGCATCTCCTTCAACTCTTCAAGAACATCAGAAAACTTCTGAGAGTTTGAAGGAACGGCTCTTGGCTTCCTCACATTCCCTCTCTTTCTTTTCAAGGTAGGAGATAACATAGATCTCTTTTTTTCCTTCATGATTGATGGCTTAACAATCATATTAATATCTTTTCAATCAGAAGACATCACGCTTGGAGTAGCCATAAGTATGGGTTTGTGAGAGGAAATCACAAATTGAACTCAACAAGTAGTCTTGAGATAAAAAGAGGGTTTTGATGAAGAAAAAAGGAATGTAGGGTTTCGAAACCTTTAAACAGGTTCGTACACGTCCAACTCACAACCCTATAAAGAGTAGAATTGTCGATAATAACCGTCCTTTGTTGATAGGCATGGAAGAACAAAACTAAGAAAATAAACTTTTCCTAAAGACTGAGAGGTACAAAATCATTGTCTCTTTTGATCAGGCACATGAGACAATATTTCCAAAACAACACAATCAAGTTGTGTTGTAGTGAACAACAATTTGTCCACCATTTTCCTCTTGAGAGGAATCCACAGACCTCTGTCTATCAAAACGACTCGACCATACTTTCTTCTCTAATGATCTTGGTTTATCCTTGGAAACTAACTTCTTAGACGAAGATAAAATCCTACATACCTCAACGGTTTTCTGAGCAAGTTTAAGCTTATTTGCTAATTGATTTGCTCTTCGTTGAAGTTTGTTGACGTGCCTCAATTGGTGTTTGTACTTGTAACACCTTGAAAGTTCATGACCCTTTAGAGAACAATATGATCACATCAAACTGGGATAAAAGTCAGGCTTCTGAGATATGCACGTAGCTAGACACATGGTGGAACCTGAAACATTACAAACAGATTATCCAAGAAATGGATCAATTTTTTCTTCCAGATTAGTTGGATTTTCTTCTGAAAGAATATCAAGATTGATGTATGTATTGCTACAGTTATCAAAATCAATATTTTCACCAAGAAGTGCAACACTTGATTTCTCGTCTTTATTAGAATCATAATTGTCAGACATTTCATCAAGAGTTGCAGCAAGATCTTTGTTCCCGGTGTATTTTCTACGATTTGGGCACTCATTTGCAAAATGACAAAATCCTTTACATGTAAAGCACTGAGGCATATCCTCATCATCAGTTTCATCTATTTTCCTGTTTTTAGGAGGAATATGGTTATGAGGTTTAACCAATTCTTTAGGCTTATCTCTGGAGAACCGTTTACTTCTCTTCAACAGAAGGTCCCTAAACTGTCTTGTGATCATCGAGACTCACTTGTCAAGATCTTCATCTGATGAATCTGTCTCAGAGTGATCATCTTCATAGATATACACTTTTTTACTCTTATCAAGTAATTTAATGTCCTTTTGTGCTTTGAACGCAACATCCTTAGTTTTGGATGAATGTTCATGATCAAAGATCTTAAGCTTCCCAACCAGCGTATTTCTGGAGAGATTATCTAGGTAATTTCCCTCAACGATGGCATGCTTCTTAGAGTCGTATCTAGATGGCAGCGATCTGAGAATTTTCATCATAATGTCCTTTTCAGGAATAGTCTTACCCAATGCAAAAGATGCATTAATAATTTCAGACACTCTGTGATTAAACTCATCAAATGTATCTTCATCTGCCACACGAAGGTTTTCCCAATCGGAATTAAGGTTTTGAATCCTAGCTTCCTTTTCACTGGAGTTACCTTCGAATACGGTTTCTAAGATATCCCACGCATCTTTAGACCTCGTGCAGTTTGACACATGGTGCTGAAGATTTTGGGTAATGACATGTATAATGACATTCAAACCGTCGAAATTTTGCTTTGCAGCATTTATCTCGGCAGGGGTGTATTCACTAATATCCTTGGGAACGTTTACATCTCCAACTGCCACGACGGGAGCATTATAGCCATTAACAACATACACCCATGATTGAAAATCACGTGCTTGAAGAAAAGCTCGCATAACAATTTTCCACCATAAGTAATTAGATCCATCGAATACTGGTGGTACATTAATTGAGATGGCACCTCTGTCCATAGAGTCAGATCGCTACAAGCACAGACTTGTAAGGTCTTAAACGTGTTTGCCTGCTCTGATACCAATTGAAAAAGTGGGGGTACAACAACCACACCCAATATTTCGCTTAGCAATCTGTATGGATAAACTCCAATATACTTTCTAGAGAATCAACTAGACAGTCAGACTCAATCTAGATAAAAAGTATATCAAAGAGTTTATATCTCGATCTCTCAATTTGATATATACTCAAGCAAATAGAAATCGACGAGTCTTTATCAAATAATAGAGAGGTAACTTGGATGGTACCAAAGACCAATATTCAAGTGTCAATCAACAATCAAAAGGTCGGATATTCTAATTGATTGAACAACGCATAACCTGTGATATTTCAATTATATTACAAAATATAATGCGGAAAAGAAATAACACAGACACCAGAATTTTGTTAACGAGGAAACCGCAAATGCAGAAAAACCTCGGGACCTAGTCCGGATTGAACACACACTGTATTAAGCCGCTACAAACACTAGCATACTCCAAATTAACTTCGGTCTGGACTGTAGTTGAACCCCAATCAATATCACTGATCCAAGGTACAGTTATGCTCTTAAGTCTCTGATCCCAACAGGATGCTACGTACTTGATTCCCTTAGATGATCTCACCCACAACTAAGAGTTGCTACGACCCAAAGTCGGAGACTTTAATAAACAAATCTGTATCACACAGAAAAGTCTACGGTAATAGATAAATCTGTCTCCCACGAGTATACCTATGAGTTTTGTTCCGTCTTTTGATAAATCAAGGTGAACATGAACCAATTGATAAACCAGACTTATATTCTCGAAGAACAACCTAGTATTATCAATCACCTCACAATAATCTTAATCGACACAGCGAAAAAAGATATTGTGGAATCACAAACGATGAGACGAAGTGTTTGTGATTTCTTTTATACCTTGCTCATCGGAGATATCAATCTCAAGCCAATTATTAGAATTGTACTCGTACGATAGAAACAACAAGATCCGATCACACAACTACAAGAAAGTAGTATCGGTCTGGCTTCACAATCCCAATGAAGTATTTAAGTCGTTAACCTGGTTTAGAAGAAGAAACCAAATATTTTGATAAATCAAGGTGAACATGAACCAATTGATAAACCGGACTTATATTCCCGAAGAACAACCTAGTATTATCAATCACCTCACAATAATCTTAATCGACGCAGTGAAAAAAGATATTGCGGAATCACAAACGATGAGACGAAGTGTTTGTAATTTCTTTTATATCTTGCCTATCGGAGATATCAATCTCAAGCCAATTATTATAACTGTACTCGTACGATAGAAACAGCAAGATCAGATCACACAACTACAAGAAAGTAGTATCGGTTTGGCTTCACAATCCCAATGAAGTCTTTAAGTCGTTAACCTGGTTTAGAAGAAGAAACCAAAGGTTAAAGGAGAATCGACTCTAGCTTAGCACAACTAGTATCACACAGAAGGTGTGGGGATTAGGTTTCCCAGTTGCTAGAGTTCTCCCTTATATAGTCTTTCAAATCAGGGTTCGCAATCAATGTTAGCTTGGTAACAAAGCATTCAATATTCGACGTTAGATGAAAACCTGATTAGATTCAAGCTAATATCTTTCAACCGTTAGATCGAAAACCAGCTTATTACACACAAATGAAATACACGTTTCTAGGCTTGTGTAATCGTACCCAAACTTGTACATTTGTTGGTTCAACAATAGTCAACCAAATGGTTAGCCATATGGTCACTTTTATATCAACCATATTTTTCTTCACTATAACTAGTTCAAGTGACTCAAACGAACTAGTTAGAGAGTTGTTCAATTGCAAGAAAATCTTATGTAACTACACAAGACACAATTGAAGCAAAAACGATTTGATTCACTCGAATCGGTTCATGAACTATATAGCCACGTGATGGTTTTTCAAATGATGTTGTAGTTGTGGTAAAAACTGGGTTCTTTTCAGACTTGTGAAGGAAATAATTTTTAGACTTAATAAAAAATTAAAGATAAAACAAATTAAATTCAAAGGTGATGTAAATATTATGGAAAGACCAGGGGTTAGGATTTCACCATTCACCAAAATTCATGTGATTCAATAATAATTATTATCATGCAATTCTAGACATTATAATTCAAATCAAAAACAATTGTGATTCTAATCATTGCCTAAATCAGATTTTCAAAACATCCATTGTTAATCGCAAGCATGAAATATCAAAAGTAATGAACCAAGCATATTTCATCAAGAGAAAACACAATTAATTAATAAAAATCATTTATTCCATTTTCATTCGGTGCAATTAATCATAAAAGGATTGCATAAATAAATTTAAATGAATTTTACCACATAACTTTTGGAAGAATGGCTTCCTCCATCACCCCTGGGATTGGGTTTAGCTCTTCATCCCAAAAACACACTCACAAGATGTATTCATGGCTAAAATAGGTGTTTTTATTGATGTATATAAGATGAAACAAGAATTAGCAACGCTGTAGAAGTGTTACAGCGTCACTGTTACAAAGGGGTAAGTGTTTTGAGACTGTTGTAAACGATAAGCCTTTACTGTTGTATAAGAACGATACTTGTTCTGCTTTTAATACTGTCGAAGAACGACGGAATCTGCGAGTCTGTTCTTCGTCTTCTTCTTCCTCCTCGAGCAGCAGCAGCAGCAGCAACAATACCTCCTGTAACTTCTTCTTCTCGTCTCTCGTGAACTGTCAACTCTATCCTAAGGGTTTCTAAAACTTTCTAACCCTCTTTATGACTTGAACCAACTCTTATATAGTCCTCTAATCCCGAAAAATCTCTACTGAATCCGCGACTTTTTTTTTTCTTCTCTGCGTTGTTGAGAGAATATCTCTCTTGTGATCTCCCTGTACGCGTTTGTTAGCTATAAACTTTCCACCAAACTCTTATCAAGACTTGAACAGGACCAAGTACAACAATCACTAGCGTGAAACTCTCCCAAATATTCCTCACAAAATCTTCAAACTCAACAGAAGCGTACGTGTCCTGTTTGGACTTTGATCACTTCTCCCAGCCATTCCAGCCCAATTGGTTGGGTCCAATCGATTGTAACAGACCTGTTGAGTCTTGTAGAGTCCATACGTACCAAATACAGCCATTGAATCTCCTAAAATCACGTAGAAATTCGATCTCCAAATCTGCTCCTCGCTGCATGCATTTTCCCGCCAAAACTTGTATTTGAATTATGAAGATGACCTCCCCTTATCCAGTTCCGGTCTCCCTTTAGCAGATGCCTGGAAATGGGTCACCCCTTAATAATTAGGTTACCCCTTATCCAAAGTGAGAGTCCGTATAGTAGTTTTCTCCCACGGACGCAAAAAACATTTTTTTAGCCAATTTCGCCGCAAAAGCTTATTTATCCAAGAATACCTACAGGGACATAAAAAGTCATAATAAATATAAAACCGAGCACTAATAATATATACAATTGAGATTATATAAGACACAAAAATGTGCCTATCAAATACCCCCAAACTTATTATTTGCTAGTCCTCGAGCAAACCAAATAGAAAATAAAATCCTAACTCACTGTCGCAGGCATCGTCGATTGCATTTAGCGTATGCAATAAGCCTTTAAACCCCTAGGTGGCCCTAGTGGCCGAGTTAAAGTCTCGGGAGGGCTTACCAGAGATATACCCACAAAACCTTTACTCCTAATTGGTCACAAGTATCCAAAGAGCTATGAGGACATACATATTCTCAACCTATCTCCAAGTAACTAGAATGCCAGAGAAATTAAAGGTGTCAGCTCTAAAGCTAACTGAAGAAAAGGGGAGACACATCCACACGACTGCTAGATAAAGAGATATCCGCTATACAGCTAGATAAACATTGTAAGATGCGTCCGCTGCTTTACAGCTGGATAAGATTAGGAGAGAGATAAAAATGAGAGGGACATCTGCTATACAGCTGGACTAATTACGTGTGATGAGTTAAACCAGTGCTAGAAAGATCTTGTGCCAGATTGAAAGCAGACTAACAAAGCAACCAAAATGCATCTTTCTTCGACTCTCTCACAGTGCCCAGTAGAAACAACGCCTTCTTCGGTCTTCAACTGTTGATGATAAACTCTCGAACCTCATAGAACCTTGACAATTAACTCTTCTCTTCGATTTCTTGCTTGACTTATAAATTTCTTCTTCCCTATGGCCTTATTGAACAAAAAGAACGTAATGATGTTTCATTATTATTTTTTTTTTTTTTTTTTTTCATTCTTTTTTTTTTCATTAAAAAAAAAATTACAAGACAAAAATTTACATGGCCATGAGAGAAGGACTTTCAAAACTTGGATCTTCGCAACTTGTGATGTCTTGGTATCATGGATTCTAACAACTTATATCATTTGCTCTTATAACTTCAACTTTGATTTTTGAATTATTCTCTTCTATTGTTGCTTCTAAACCTAAAACGTCTTCACTTTCTTCATAGATTTTGATGTCGCTCCGCTTGTTGATGATGATAAGTTTCTACTGAGAGAGAGTCGCAATCCAGTAACTAAGACTACATTGTGAGGTTGCTTTGTCTTTCTGGCATTTCCGGACCTACTTTCCTTTCCATCATGTATGGTTAGGTTCATCACGGTTACCCTCTAAAAAGAACAAGTTCTCTCCTGAATTTCAAGGATCTCAATGTCTTTTTCTCTAATGTCTCAATAAGTTGTTATCTGTAGCATTCCAATTTCTATCTTTTCGGTGAGAAACAATATGTAAACTTAGCTAACCGGATACCATGTGACGCTAGAAGTTTCAAAAGTGCAACTAAAAAGTTTCTCCCATACCCACAAACTTAAATCTAACATTGTCCTCAATGTTCTAAAGATGAAAAAAAGCATGAACAAGGAGAAATTGTTACCATTTGAAGCAAAAGAGATAAGGAAAGATATTACCGTGTCGCATGAATATTGGGTTACCTCCCAAGAAGTGCTAAGTTTAAAGTCTTCAGCCAGACTAAGCAAGGATTAGTCAACTCGAACCGTATAACAATAGCCGGAATAACTGTGGGTCTTTAAAACCAAAAAGAGCTGACAAAAGGAAATTGCAGTGAACCAAGAAAATGTACAAGACTAGCATGCCCTTACCTAATTTCTGGATAACTATCACTAATTGCGGTTCAGGTTCAGGTTCTATGAAGGGGTCTAAATAGACTATTTTCCTCGGATGCATTTCCTCATAGGTAGGATCCAAATTATTAGGTCCTAGAGTCTGGAAAAACTCAGATAAGAACCTGGAATCACAAAATAACCTAAATAATTTAGGATCCTCTAAGTCAATTAGGTATGACTTACATAGTTGACCACAGTCAGAGTAGTGGTCATTCTGAAGCAAATGTGTCGATTCTAATTTCCTAAAGTACTTAGGCTTAGTCTCAGAACGTAATAAGTGACACATTGGAAATCTATACGTTCCTACAATTGGAAGAAAACTATTTGGTGGGAAAACAAAGTCAATCTGGGTATCATAGCCTGGGAAAACCACATCAACCAGAGGATGGGTTTCTAACGACTGAACTTTTTTCAGGACATCATTAGGTTCGGGAAACCTAGTATGAAGATAATCTCGTAACATGGTTGAGGCATGGATATCAAGTCCTATGTGAGGGGACTTTCTGAGAGTTAAAGGTAAAGCACTAGGAAAGTGATAATCACCCCCAAACTTAGAGTTTTCAGTGTCTCTAGATAGACCTCTAATTATTTCTTGAATTTCCATATCTTCAGAGTCCTTAAAATATTCAAGAGATTCTTCTAAGTTATTATCAGGTAGTGCATCTTTACTCATCTCTACGGGTCTATCTTCTTCTTCCAAGACTATTGTTTCTAAGTCGCTAGACTCTAAAACAACATTTTCAGAATAAACCCGTTCCTCTAAACCACTATCGGCTTCGTAATCAAAAGGAAATACTACATCTTCTAAAACGGTGGTATTCCTAATCAAATCCTCGTCCTCTTGAATATGTGAATAATCATAAAAATTATTTGGATTTGAAGTAGAAATAATATAATCACTATAAAGCTCAATTGGATTACTAGATTCCTGATCAGTATGCCTACATATTTCAGATTCTTCATCACTACTATCCTCATCATCATAATAGTACGAAGATGATTGAACCTTATCTAAATAAGTAGTTTTACCAATTATAACCTCGTTATCTTGATTATGTGAAAAACTATCTTCATTCTCAAGGGTATTATTGGATACACTATATTGGCAATTCAAGTTATTTCGAGCAATACTTTCGTTCGTCTCTAACTCAAGTCTACGTGTCGACTCAGCTATCCTCTCAAGGGTCTCTTCCAAAGAAAGTTCCCTTAGTGTAGGATCTAAGTTTTGAGTTAATCTATTGAGGATATCTTCTACAGATTCAGTTGTTGTTGCAGTTCTTTCGTCCATAACTACATTATTCACCTCATCTAATTTATACGTCGATTCAGCTAACTGACGTGATGACTCAGCTAAATTCCTGAGAGTCTCTTCTAGAGAAGGAATAGGAACTGAAGGATCATAATAAGGACTACTTTTCAATAGTTTGATTGTATCCTCTAGAGACGAAGAACTAGTACTATAATCTTCTTGCTCGTATGACTGATGCACGTGTGGATAGTAATTGGGCTCACCATGGTATGAACCATAACCTTGAAAAGGTTGGCGTCCCCAGCCACTATTCTCACTATGGTCATAATACTGATGATGTCTATATTCAAATTCAGGTCGATATTCATTGTATTGGCTTCTATCATACCAGTTCGACATTCTTAATTGCAAGGGAATTCTACACAATCACAAACAAGGCTGACTCGACCAAATCAAACCTATAGAATCTAGCAAACAAAAAGCATGATGGCTCCACTTAGATTGTTTCTAGACTAGCTTCTATCTCTCGAAGGGGAATTCGTTACAGTTTAATCAAACCCCTCTGGAATCAATCCGAATCAAAGTAAGTTGAATTGAGGCGAGGGAAGCTCAGTGGAGCTTTGATACCCAAGGCCTCACCACTATCACAAGGCGGCGCAGTCACACATTCAACTCACAGAAACCATTATTAACTTCGAGATTCCTTAAAAGGTAACCAATATCCTTCGAAAAATTTTCCTAACAAGCTCGATACCCTATAGGTCTCTTTCTAATCAGATTTTAAAGCTTGGGTTCGCGTTAGGTTTCATTTTCCTAAGGCGGGCAAGAAGGGAGCGGTGATGAAATCCGAACCCTTATCTTGTATTGGCCAGGCCTTGCCCTTTACTAGGAATTTAAAAACAGTCCGGTTCGTCCTTAAACAATTATCACCTTAAGGAATACAGTAACTCGCTTACAGGAGATTCGCGAGTGTTTCGATTGGACTTACCTCCCGTACCAGACGGGGGATGAACCGTTGTAGTCGACTCGGGCCACGACTCCTATGTCATGTACGAACCCGAGGGGCCGAGACGATATTGTAATCGTCGTCCTTCCCTGCAAACAGTTTTTATTTAAGGATCCCTTCCATAGGGTATAAAAATAAAAATAAAAATGTCCAAAGTTTAAAGTCCACAGTCCACAAAAATAAAGTGCAAAAGAAAAAGTAAATTACAAAATATTTCCTAATACAATTCTAAAAAAAATAAAATAATAAAACTAAATCCTAAAACAAAAATTGTCTTCTTTTTCTTCTCTTTTAGCTTTAAGCTTTGTTCCAAGTCCTTAGTATCCAACTTCAAACCTGCAAATCAAAGACACACCCAAAGAAACGTAAAGAGGAACAAATAAAAATAATAAAAAAAATAAATAAATAAAAAATAAATAAATCTAAAAAAATATGCTACCTAAACACAAATCCGCGTTGGCGGCGCCAAAAATTTGATGGTTTTTCAACTGATGTTGTAGTTGTGGTAAAAACTGGGTTCTTTTCAGACTTGTGAAGGAAATAATTTTTAGACTTAATAAAAAATTAAAGATAAAACAAATTAAATTCAAAGGTGATGTAAATATTATGGAAAGACCAGGGGTTAGGATTTCACCATTCACCAAAATTCATGTGATTCAATAATAATTATTATCATGCAATTCTAGACGTTATAATTCAAATCAAAAACAATTGTGATTCTAATCATTGCCTAAATCAGATTTTCAAAACATCCATTGTTAATCGCAAGCATGAAATATCAAAAGCAATGAACCAAGCATATTTCATCAAGAGAAAACACAATTAATTAATAAAAATCATTTATTCAATTTTCATTCGGTGCAATTAATCATAAAAGGATTGCATATATAAATTTAAATGAATTTTACCACATAACTTTTGGAAGAATGGCTTCCTCCATCACCCCTGGGATTGGGTTTAGCTCCTCATCCCAAAAACACACTCACAAGATGTATTCATGGCTAAAATAGGTGTTTTTATTGATGTATATAAGATGAAACAAGAATTAGCAACGCTGTAGAAGTGTTACAGCGTCACTGTTACAAAGGGGTAAGTGTTTTTGAGACTGTTGTAAACGATAAGCCTTTACTGCTGTATAAGAACGATACTTGTTCTGCTTTTAATACTGTCGAAGAACGACGGAATCTGCGAGTCTGTTCTTCGTCTTCTTCTTCCTCCTCGAGCAGCAGCAGCAGCAGCAACAATACCTCCTGTAACTTCTTCTTCTCGTCTCTCGTGAACTCCCAACTCTATCCTAAGGGTTTCTAAAACTTTCTAACCCTCTTTATGACTTGAACCAACTCTTATATAGTCCTCTAATCCCGAAAAATCTCTACTGAATCCGCGACTTTTTTTTTCTTCTCTGCGTTGTTGAGAGAATATCTATCTTGTGATCTCCCTGTACGCGTTTGTTAGCTATACACTTGCCACCAAACTCTTATCAAGACTTGAACAGGACCAAGTACAACAATCACTAGCGTGAAACTCTCCCAAATATTCCTCACAAAATCTTCAAACTCAACAGAAGCATACGTGTCCTGTTTGGACTTTGATCACTTCTCCCAGCCATTCCAGCCCAATTGGTTGGGTCCAATCGATTGTAACATACCTGTTGAGTCTTGTAGAGTCCATACGTACCAAATACAGCTATTGAATCTCCTAAAATCACGTAGAAATTCGATCTCCAAATCTGCTCCTCGCTGCATGCATTTTCCCGCCAAAACTTGTATTTGAATTATGAAGATGACCTCCCCTTATCCAGTTCCGGTATCCCTTTAGCAGATGCCTGGAAATGGGTCACCCCTTAATAATTAGGTTTCCCCTTATCCAAAGTGAGAGTCCGTATAGTAGTTTTCTCCCACGGACGCAAAAACCATTTTTTAGCCAATTTCGCCGCAAAAGCTTATTTCTCCAAGAATACCTACAGAGACATAAAAAACCATAATAAATATAAAACCGAGCACTAATAATATATACAATTGAGATTATATAAGACACAAAAATGTGCCTATCACCACGGTTTGCAATTTGCATTCCTTAGTTTATATAAGAATAAGTTCACAAACATCGTTTTTAGATATAACCTACTCAAGTTCGCGAACTTAAGTTCCCAGACGGAGTTCACAAACTCCAACAGAATTTCTCGGGACGAGAACTTCCTCCAGTTCGCAGACTGAGTTCGCGGACTTGGCTCACGCCACCATGCCGGTTCTCTTGATCAACAAAGTTCGCAAACTTCGGTTCAAGGAATAAGAACTTATACATATATGTGTTTCCACAACAATGATTATATCCTCCAATGGTTATATAATCTAAACTCTCATTTCAATCATTTGAAACATTCTTAGAGGACGTTGATGTTCTATAGTTGTTATTCACAAACTATTTTACGTCAAAGTAAGTAATTTTCAAAGTGATTGAAACTTGTCATGACTTTCGTCACTAGGTAAAGATGAACTTGGCTAAAGCGAAAGCTTACCAACACATATTTCGAGAAATAGATAGGCGAGATAAACTCGGCTCGAAATTGCAAATGTGTATAATCTAAATATATATAGCAAAACGACTTTTGTCTCAAGATAGGAGATAAATAGACTTTTGAGTGATAGATAAGTTCAAGTCTCCACATACCTTTTAGTCGATGAAGATCCACCGGTTCCTTGAGTAGTCCTTAGTCTTGTATGATGATTGCCATGAAGTTCTTGAGCTCAACTATACTTTTTATCCTAGTCCGAGACCTTAGCTATAGTAGACTAGAAATCAAGACTTATAGTTTTGATCACTAACATTGACAAACATGCTTGAGATAGAAACGCATGCGAGTTCGACCGAGCAATGCTCTAATAGGTATGAATTTTATTAGTGTAACCGATCCTAAGTAATCACCTAAGATGGTATCATCGATATTTGTAATTGGTGTAACCGATCCTAGTAACTGGTGTGACCGATCACAAAAGAATGTGTAATCGATCCTTGTAATTGGTGTAACCGATCCTGGTAACTGGTGTGACCGATCACAAGTAATACCATGAGAATATGGTAAACGGTCCTGGAAATTGATGTAACCAATTTGGTAACTGATGTAACCAGTCCCAGTAACCATATTTAGGTAGAACCGATCCTTGTGTTTGGTAGAACCGTATAACCCATGATTTGTGTGTTGATTTGATCAATCACATAGTTCTTGAAATCAGATGAACCAATTCTAAACTTGTTTGGAAGTGTGGTATAATTAGTTCCAAGATTGTAAATATGAAAGAGGATTTACAAAGAAATAAGATGTCTACATACTTTGAACATGTTCAGTAACTCTTATCTTTTATTGTTCAAAGATATTCTTTAATAACTCAAGGAGATCCAGGACCGAAATAAGTTGAGAATCTTTTAATTAAGGTTGTTAATTTTATATGCTTTTAATTACCAGCAATTAAAATGCATATCTCTGGAAAATAAAAATTGGTAATGTGCTTTACTAATTGGAGATTTTCTAGTAGGATTTCGGTTAATATTGGACAGAGCATTTCCAGGAATTATGAAAATCGAATTTGGAAATATATTACATATCTTGAGAATATTTTCGGTTTTGGAAATTCCTTGGTGTCCAAACTTCCTTGGTCTATAAATACCCAAGTTTGCGTTTCGATCAAACTATCCTAAGAGCCAGCAAAACTACCTTGTTGTGTTGTTACTGGTGGAGCCGTCTATTTAGAGAGGAAAGTACCCTAATTAGGCGAAATCTCTTACGACCGCTCGTTTAAAGACTTATGTGGGATCAAGAAGCTCTACGAGTACCGTTGTTGGGAAACTAGATAATTGCAGTATAATTATTTTTCGATTTGATTTGATTGACTAACGGTTGTTGAACTTTGATTGCACCTAGTTTGTTTATTCTTGAGAATCTCCTCTTCTGATATAAGATTCACTCAAACTAGATCGAAGTGTCGACGAGATCTTTAGAACTGTTTGTAGATCTAAAGACGTCTTGTGATAATCCATTGTTAACAGACTCCGTTCTGTGCGTGGTTGATCACAAGAGATTCAAGTTGTGGCGTGCAGGTGTTTATTAAAGATTTAAGAAGATTTCTGATTTGGGTTCATAATCTTTGGTGTGCATTAAACTTGATCGGATGGGATCCAACTATAATCGGTTTATCCTTGATAGATTTGATTGATTAGTTGCGTAGATCGGCATCAGTATTTAGCATCTTGATAGATCCTATTATTGATTGCATAATCTAAACTCTGCTACTTTGGTAGTTTTTGGATAGATTGATCTAAATCCGACAAAGGAGTTTATTGGATTAAACAGAAAAGCCTTTGTCTAACTCATATCACTGAGATTGAATAGAGTTGTTACCGAACATATTTGATGTTCCTTTATTGTTTGGAATACGAACCAAAGGAATTGTTCCATTGCGTGCACTTATTGAATGTCGTAAGCGCAGGGATACTGAAGAAAATAGGTGAACTATAGATTTAGTTGCTTGGTCTCAACTATACGAAGTTGGTTTGATTTTGTATAACAGCTTAATTATGAGAGTATTCAATTCTGGACTAGGTCTCGGGGTTTTTCTGCATTTGCGGTTTCCTCGTTAACAAAATCTTGATGTGTTATTTACTTTTGTTTTCCGCAATTATAATTGTTGTTGTTATAAATTAAAGTAAATTACACAAACATTAACTCCGTATTACTTGATAGTGATCCTATAGAGTTTGGTTAAGTCCGAACCTATTATCAAGTAATCACACTTTGATTGTTGTATTGTCTCGATCTCGTATCCATAGACGATCACACAAAGTGTGAATACCAATTCGTTGTATTGTCTCGACTCATTCCATAGACAATCACTTTTAGTAAGATGACTTATAGGTGGAAAAGTTTAACATTGTGGTATATTTGGTTACCCTCGTTTTTTCACTTACACATCAGGTGAACTCCTTTACATTTTTCTTTAAATTTTCCAATACATGAGCGAATTAGTGGATTCATTGATTAACTTATTAATATTAAACTTGTTGGAATGCTTTCTAGAGTGGTACTAATTTATAAGTGTAGTTTCACTTATTCCATAACAGTAATTTACTTTTCCCTAACAGTAATTTACTTAATTAGGTACATTTTCTAATGAGCGCTCCCTTATGTAGGTGCTTAGAGTCATTTTCAAGAATAACAAAGGCGGAATGTTCTCACCTGTGCAAGACTCGGACGATTTCAGTGTCGTATTCTCTATAGCTTTGGATGCGCTTCTTATCTTGTCTATTTAGGACCTAACTCAAACCGTCACATGCTTTTGGATTCCTGCGATGTTATATATGCTTTGTGGATTAGTAGAGTGATTTCTTGGTCTTATGCAATGCAGAAGACTCATATATTGATTTACAAATATTGATGCCAGCCCAATAAACAGTGCAAAATTAGCCTTCGAAAAAGTTATATTTGCAAAAACACAGAAGGAAAATGCTCAGACTGAAGGTAATTTCATGTACAGTTTTATAGTATTCTTATTTACATGTTCAGTAAAAAGTTTATTGGGGTTATCTCATTTTATAGTATTCTTAATTGCAGTCTCTTTAGATGTAAAAGGTTGTTTTAATCGAAATTGTAAATGCTTATCTATTTGGAATTTAACTTCTTATGTCTACACAAGTACTAAGATCAGTGGATAGAGAGTTGTCCACTGATCAGTGGACATTGACATTAGTATTAGTTTTGGACATTGCTCCTGAAGAAGCTTTATCAATTAATGCAGTCGTAGTTTTAGTCTTTGGCAGGTATCTTATGTGTACTCAAGTTTGTTTGAGTGGTTGTTTGCTTCTTGCGGTAGATCAATGATCAAGTTTTCTTTAAGTGGTGTTTAATGAATCTGTGGTGCAAATGGTAGCACGACTTCCCACGGACAACGACTCCTAATGCCGCACTAACTTAACATCATAATTCATACTTCATAAAGATTATTCGCAATATCTATCTTATTTCTTTTATAAGCTATCTTCTGTTAGCAAGCAAGTTTTTGTGTCTACCATGCTTGAGGATTGGGAAACAGATTGAGAATGCTAACTGGGGAGACTAATTTTCCATTCTTCTCACGAGCTTCTTTAAGCTCAGTTTATGGGGAATAAACATTAGATCCAACAATTCACCCATTTATGTTTTACTTTTCAGTAGTAATTTGAATAGTTGCAGACATATCTTAATTTATGCCTTTTAAAATGTTTTTACATTCCTTCACATATAATAACATGTCCCTTCTTAGTATATTTGTATATATGTCGCCCTGTCTGTTGTGGTACATCGTGTAAACTAAAGTGGCTCATTTTGTTGAATATTGCTCCCCCCATTTCATTTGTTGTGGCTTCTTTGCTGCTCACACATGATGCATTGATCAGTTCGATAATTTCATTCTTCAATAGTGTGAAATTGAAACAACTATATTAAATGAAACTGTGGGTGGTGTTACCAAGAAAGTGCAGTGGGTTTATGCGTGTTGGTGTTGTTGGAATTGGTGGTTAGCTGCTTGACCGATCACAACTGTTCTGTAGGGAAGGTAAAGTAATTGTGACCCTAGACAACCTCATCAAGTTGCTTCCAACTTTGGAAACAACTTGACCAAGTTGCTTCCACTATCATTACTCATATTCGGATTATGTTCCATATATTTTTAGGTATACTCTTTCTTGATGCATTTATTGATTCTTGAGTCTATAAAATCTTCTAAGACATATGTACATGGTTATGTTCTGTCTTAGGATTGTCTTAGGATTGACATTAGTTTAACTTTTTCTAGTTTGCTCCATTTTGTTCTTGAACTCTATATTTTGGGGGAAACTTGTGAAAGTTTCTTTCACTTTTGGAGGAAACTTGAACTAGTTGATCCAGATTTTGAGGAAACTTGAACTAGTTGATCCATATTTGGAAGCAACTTGAGCTAGTTGGACCCAATTTTTTGAGAAGCATGTGAAATTACCTTTACTCATATCCTAGAGTGGGTTCAACGAATCTGTGGTGCAATGGTAGCGCGACTGACTCAATGTCAGAAGATGCGTGTTCGACTCACGCCAGGTTCGCTTATTTTGTGTATCCTTTTTCTTTTTCGAGGGACTAGTTTCCTTCACATTTGAAGACAACTTGGGCTAGTTTGTTTAAAATTTGGAGACAACTTAGTCTAGTTGGCTTTGTTTTTTTATCTACTTTCTCATTGTTGCAACCCTATCTGTCATATACTCTCTTTTGTTGTACATTAGCTGATGCAATTTTTCAGTGAAATGGTATCAAGTATTTTTTGGTATTACTTTATTAAGTCGCTAAGAAATTTATCCACGTTGCAGATTGTTCGCACTCGAAGGTATCTCTCTCTAAGGCTCATTTGTGTGAGAAGTGTAGAAGCGGATCTGTAAACAAGCCTACATGGAGACATTATATCCATTAGTCATTGGAAATATGTACTAGGTTCAGCATTTATAAAATTGAGACATTGTATTCTTTTTGTAAATTATTCGTATTAGGAGTGTATGGATTATCTGTGTTGTCCTTACTAGTTGAGTTCCCTTTTCCCCTGTAACGGATTTGTATTAAAGATATTTTTACGCTCTAAATGAAGTGTACCGAGGCTATATGGTTTGTGATGGCATACCGGTTGTATAAAATTTATCTGATCTGAAAAATATTTTTGACATAATGACTGTGCATTTGTATGATTTTGGACTCAACTTGAGCTAGTTCACTCCACTTATAAAGCCAACTTGTTTTCTAGGCTCCGGATTTTTGGGGAAACTTATGCTAGTTGACTCCACTTTCGGAGCCAACTTGAGAAAGTTGATTCTACTTTTGAGACCAACTTGGACTAGTTGTCTCCATATTTTCGAGCCAACTTTGCCTAGTTATCTCCACTTATTGCCGCACTTCATATTGCAGAGCCAACTTAAGCTAGTTGATTCAAAACAAAATAAATAATTTGCATGGGTCTGTTTGTATATTTAAGATATCTCCATAAGCATGTATGCCCGCAATACATCATAGTAATTCATTCATTTTAAAATAATATGTCCATTCATATCAAATTTCAGTTTATACTGTCACTCAAGAGGCACAAATCTAACAAAAGCAAAACCTTATTTTTACTGGACTAATCACTAAGTGGATTTATAATTTAACCAACTTAAACACATTAAATCATCTTCATCTTTATTTGTGTCAAACCCACCAACAAACAACTCATATCCTTTGAGCGAGTTAGTCTCCATTTCGATACTACCCATAGCCTTTGCTCTTAGTACTATGTCTTTCTGCAGGAGTGCATGCATCTGTTTTGTAATCATCTTCTCTCCTTGGGTATCTACTTACAAATTTACGATCACGATCTAGACTTTGTGGCTGCACACTTATGCATGATCTACTTGTGTAAGAAGAGCCGAACCCACGTTCTTGTAATGTGATTAATAGATACAAGATATCGATCTAGTTACATTCATTCTTATGTTAATGTTACTTGGTATCAAAAAAGAAAAAAGAATTGAAAAGAAAACTACTTGCTGCCAGCTATTGATTCAACTATGGTTACAACTTACTTGATGTCAAATGGAAAAAACTACTTGCTGCCAGCATTGTTAGATCTTTCTACCGTTATTTACTATACTTTGGTCTACTCCAAAATACATGGAGATATACTCTAACAATAATGTATGTGGGGTGACTTTGTGTTTTCTAGTTCATTCTTGATTCTATTAACTGTAGTAAGATTCTTTCCTTTGGCAAGCTATAACTAAAGGTGTAAATGTAACAATGAGACAAATGTTATGCTTATTCATAGATTATCACTTATTAATTCTAACAACAAAATAAACCTGTAACTCCAATATCAGTGTAAAAACCCTTTCCTTTTGATGTTTTCTTAATCTATTTTGAACAAAATAAATAGTTAATATTGAATCAGTTTACTTCAACTATGAAAATTAACACAAGTTGTCTTCAGAAATGTATCCAAATAGCACAAGTTGTCTCCAAAACTGGGAACAACTAGCACAAGTTGTTTCCAAGACTGGAGGCAACTACTACAGGTTGTTTCCAAACCTGGAGCCGTAGCACAAATTATGCTCCATATATAACCATCTGTTACTGCTCTTACACCTAGACCCTTCAAGAACAACACCTACAAGTTAAACAATACTACTAATACAACACAATAAATGAATTAAAATAAATAAATGAAAAAAAATCACTACGAAGTTGCACAAAAGCAAGTAAACCAGTAAACATTTTTTTTTACCTTTCCTAATTTCTTAATACCAAGAGAAGCCGTTGATTTCTTTACACCACCAGAATCACTTGATTTTGTTGTTTACTATCACATGAATACAACACTAAATCAAAGAAAATTAGCATGATTCTACACAAATCAATAACGGTATAAAAAAAGCTACATCTATTTGAAACATAAATCAAAATCGATAGATCAAACAAAATTTTGAAGATAAATCTTGTACCAAACCCTAAAAATCGAAATCAAATTAAATGTAAACTGAATTGAGACATGAAATCGTTATTTACCTTTGATTTGATCTTCAATGTTGTTGTTGAAGACCCACAGTAAACCGATATTGGAAAATCGGTTTCCTAATATCTAATTTTTTCGTTTTATTGGTGTTTTTCAGTCAGATTTGATCTTCATGTAAAAATAGTAATCTCCTGGTTTCTTTGGTGTTTATTTTGATTGATTTCATCTGTTTTTGGATCTGATTTGGTTTTTTGGGAGAGAAAGTGAGAAGGAGAGAAACTGAAAAATAAAATTCAAATGGCCAACAGATCCAGTGGTTACCGTGGTTTTTATAAAAGGATAGTTTTGTAATCTTATACTCTTGGGGATATATTTTAAGTTAAAAAGGGTATTTTTCAATGGACCTCATAGAAAGGGTATATAGATAATGTTCCCTTAGAGCTAGCACTATGGTTCCCTCCATCCCTTCCCTATCGCTCAAATGTAGGGAAGGGATAACACAAGGAAGGCAACCTCATTATGGTGCCCTTTCTTCCCTTCCCTACACGATACGGAAACTCAGTAGTCGTATGAATAGTGTCATACGACTACTCAGTTGCCGTATTTTTTTTCTTAGTTTTTTTCAATAAGAATATATTTGTTTAGGTAAAAAAAGATATTTTAAAGTAAAAAAGGAGATATAATAGGTAAAAAAGGAGATATAATAGGTAAACAAAGAAGAGTTTTAGTAAAAAAAAAAGAGCGAAAAAGGAAAATTTTAGGGTAAAACTTTAAAAACCTGATACGGGAACTCAGTAGCCGTGTAGAAATGCTACGGCTACTGAGTAACCGTAAAGTGTAAATTCATACATCAACCGAGTAGTCGTGTGATTTCCCTTCCCTACAAGAGGGATCAGATGTGATCCTCCTAGTAGGAAAAGGAAGGGATATCCCTACACATGTAGGGATATGGAAGACCACAATACTTGATTTTTTGAGTTTTTGAGGGATATTGAGGGATAGGGAAGGGATGGAGGGCACCATAGTGCTGGCTCTTATTTTTATTTAGACGCCTAATTTTACTCCTTTGCACCACCTACAATTTTTTTTGAATGGTTTTTTGGGGACCATGGTTTTATTTTGGGTAAAGACATTAGAAGTAAATCTAGGTCTCCCCTTATCTAGATATTTATATTAATACCTAAATTACCCTCATGATTAATTTTTTGGTAATGATTAGTTAGTGTTAATAATAGTTAGCGTAGTGATTAGTAAAATGATTAAGTTAAAGATAATTAATGAGATTAAAAAATCAGATGGCTTTTTTTTAAAAAGAAGCAGAATTATTGAGAGAGTAAAGTTGGAGAAGATGAAGAATGAAAACATGAAAAACAAAGGATTTTACCAACCACAATCGAAGGAAGAGTATTTGGGTACCCAGGTATGTTTCAAACTTAGATAATGTTGGTTGAATTGCTCCAAATTTTCAAAAAACTGTAAATTTTTAGTGTAGATTTGGGCTTGTTCGGTTACCTTATGTGAAGAACAGGTTACCGAACTCATCTGAAAGTGTAGTTCGGTTACCTTTTCCATATACGCAGGTTACCGAACTCGTTCTTTAATGGAGGTTTTTAGTTGTTCGGTTACCTTTTCCATACACGCAGGTTACCGAACTTTGTTTATAGGACTTACAGAGTAATGTTCGGTTGGTTCGGAAACTTTAACCCAACAACATATCTAACCGAACTCCACATGTATGCAATTAGTGAAGAGTTCGGTTTGTCAATATTTTTTGCGAACAAACCGAACATAGTGGAACAAGTTCGGTTAAATTGAAACTCAACATAGTAGGCAAAATAACACAGTTCGGTTACATTGGAAAAAAAAATTCTTTTTGGAATATAAGTAGAGTTCGGTTACTAGATAGTTTTAGAAATTTTTGCGAACCAACCGAACAAGGTATGTAAAGTTCGGTTATATCATAACTCAACATAGTAGGAAAAATAACACAGTTCGGTTACATTTTTTTTCTTTGTATTATGGGTAGAGTTCGGTTACTAATTAGTTTTAGAATTTTTTGCGATATGAAAAATTAAATTCGTGATAACCGAAGTGTTCTTCGTGTTCTTGGTTTCAGACTGTTCGGTTACAAAACTAGTTTTTTTAAAACTATTCCTAACTGAACATGCCACTTTAACATCCATTTAAACCATATTTTGATGATTTCTACTCAATTTTCCTATCCAAAACGAATTAAAAAGATTGATGGGTTTTTCAATCGAACGAGGAACGTCAAGGAAAGAGAGAAGAAGAAGAGAATAAACTTTTTTTCAAAACTAAAAATTTTCGATTGTTCTTTTTATTTTGATTTTGGTTAATAAATTCATTTAGATTAGATGTAGGAGTATATGATTAGATTTATATAGTTATTAAGTTAGTTTTAATTTAAATTAAAGTAAAGGGTAATGAGTATTTACCTAATTTTGGGACACCCCTTATAAGTATAGAGAGATTGGCCTAATAAGATCATGGTCCCCAAAAAATAAATCATGGTCCCTAAAAAATCGTTTTTTTTTTTTGCACCCCGCCCTACCCCTAGCTCGAGAACAATTAGAAGCCCGAGGCCAACTTGTTTGGAATCCTAATTGGGCCAACTTATTCGGTGGCTGCAGCCTGCATTATGTTCGCAATTACCAATTGGAGTCAATCATGATGGCGCTGGAATATGCGGTGATTCTCCATAATGGAGGACCACTACTAATAGGTGGATTCTGGTTATGACCTGGCCTTACAAAACTGTAAATAACAAGATCGGGTGGCAGATTATGTAATTAGAAGGTGACCCTGAGGATAGACTTCTAACAAAATGAGCCTATTTCTCTCTTCCCCCCTAGTTTGTCCCGTTTTGTTGTTTTGGTTAATTTTGGCTGGAAGAATTTTGACTTGCGTTTTGAAACATTTTTGTGTATTTGGAAGAATTGGAGAGAAAGAGAAAGAGAGAGGAGGCTCTGCGTGTGCGTGGAGAGCTTTGACCCTCTCGTCAATTAAAATCCATGGTGGGTGGGTGGCGCTTACACCTATATTCGACTTTTCAACTTATCTTTTCTCTTTTGTTGAAATTTTAATTTTGTTTCTCATTATATCTTCATCATCATCATCCATACATCTTTAATTAATTTTGTTTCTCATTATAGAATCTTTCCATAGCTTCTGTTATTAATAGATTAATTGGTTTTCTTTCTTGAATTGTAGAAACTGTATTCTGTTAATATTGATTGTGTGTTGTTGTTTTGGTTTTGAATACAAAAAGGATCAGAAGCTTTGAATCGAATAATACTATAGGAAGCTTTGATCCATGGGGAATTGTTGTGGGACCCCTGCACTAACAGCTGCTGGGAAGAAAAAAGGAGGGAAGAACAAACAAAATCCATTCTCAATCGATTATGCTGTAAATAATAATCATGGATCTGGTGGAAATAAAAAATTATGTGTTTTGAAAGAACCAACTGGTCGTGACATTGGGATTACATATGAATTAGGTCGTGAACTTGGAAGAGGTGAATTTGGGATTACATATCTTTGCACTGATAAAACAACTGCTGATGTTTATGCATGCAAATCAATCTCAAAGAAGAAATTAAGAACTGCTATAGATATCGAAGATGTTAGGAGGGAGGTTGAAATTATGAAACATATGCCACAACATCCTAATATTGTTACCTTAAAAGATACATATGAAGACGATAATGCTGTACATCTTGTAATGGAGCTATGTGAAGGTGGTGAGTTATTTGATCGAATCGTTGCCAGGGGTCATTACACAGAACGAGCCGCTGCTGTAGTTACTCGTACAATTGTCGAAGTTGTTCAGGTAATCTTTGTCATGTCTTGCTTATATTTCGTTTGGATTTTTGATTGATTTATAACTTGTCTTCTCTCATAGTTCTGTATTCTTGTTGCTCAGATATTCTATTACATGAGAATTTAGGTTGAAACCCATCCCTCAAACAGGAACTCAATTTCTTGTAATTAGGTTTCAGTTAGAATTGTGTCAATTACAACTTTGTTTTTGTTCGTCACTGTCGGCTGTCCTACAAGATACATTGAGCATTCACTGATATTTGCTTGTATTCCGTCAGAAAGTTCTTGCTTGTGCAGTTAAGCAAGTGTCTGAAATTCTCTCTAAATTGCACCATTTTTACCTCTTTCTTTCTACATTTCTTTCCATTATTCTCAAACTGTTTCACTATCTGCACTTTCAACCTCACTCCGTTCAGTGGCTGCAGTTTGTCATTGGTGTGTCCTTGTTTACCAAAACCTGGGATAGATTATCTGAGTTATTGCTCTATACAGTAGTCTACTATCTTAATTAATATTGCTCCATTTCAAAGTACTAGTTATACTATAACCAATGGTTACTGTTACATTATTATGTTATCTGTGGTCATATTGCATTATCAAAACAGCAGCCACTGTACCCTGGTTATATTGTTTTCTGGGATGCCTCAAATGTATGGTTCCTTATCTCTCTTTTAATGAGTTTGATCATTTTTTATCTATCCAGATGTGTCACGAGCACGGAGTTATGCATAGAGACCTCAAACCGGAGAATTTTTTATTTGCAAACAAGAAGGAAACAGCACCACTGAAAGCCATTGATTTTGGTTTGTCCGTGTTTTTCAAACCTGGTATTGCCTTCTACTATGGTGCAAGAGTTCTGCATTATTTATTTGGGTGGCTATGCTATCAATCATAGCGCTTCCTTTCCTCATTCCCCGTGTGCCACAACTTTATTTGCAGGTGAGCGGTTTACTGAGATAGTTGGAAGCCCTTACTACATGGCGCCAGAGGTCCTAAAAAGGAATTATGGCCCAGAGGTTGATGTCTGGAGTGCTGGAGTTATCCTATATATCCTACTTTGTGGTGTTCCTCCTTTTTGGGCTGGTTGGTTTATCTGTAACTTGATTCTTGAAGACTCGAAATATTTTTTTAGTGGAATATATATTGGAATATGAGAAAATTTTAAGCCAGATAAGAAGTATGTGCAAAATTTCACATGTTTGCGATAATACAAGGAATGTACTCTCTCCTTCAGCTTAAGTAACTAGCATCGATCCACCTAGGCCTACTAGTTTTCATTTTTGTTTTTCCCTGTTTTCTATAAAATATATTTGGTAATATAGGATAATCATTTATATGCAGAAACTGAACAAGGAGTTGCACAGGCGATTATCCGCTCGGTAATAGATTTCAAGAGAGATCCTTGGCCCAAAGTTTCAGATAATGCGAAAGATCTGGTTAAGAGGATGCTTGATCCTGATCCGAGAAAACGTCTTTCAGCTCAAGAAGTACTAGGTAAATATTACTTATATTACTCGTTGGGTGAATTAATGTTTAGTTTCTTCATTCAAGTATTTGATCCTGCGTTATGTGGAAGGATAGAGCCCTTTCCACCCCCCTCTATGAAAACGTACCAAACTGAACTTTTCTGGCCATCTTTTCTTGTAGATCATCCTTGGTTACAGAATGCCCATAAGGCTCCAAATGTTTCGCTGGGTGAAACTGTGAAATCAAGGCTCAAACAGTTCTCCATGTTGAACAAATTCAAAAAGAGAGCCCTAAGGGTAAGGCATTCCAGATTAATCTTTTTCTAACTAGGAATGGTTTTTCTTAGGTGACCCAACTGGGGTACTCTAATTATCTGAAAGGGAAACTGTAAAATCTTCCTTGAGAACGGAGTCCTGACCAGGCTGAGGAATTTCATCACTTCCACAGGTGGTGGCTGAGCATTTGTCTGTGGAGGAAGTAGCTGATATAAAAGAAGCATTCGATATGATGGACATTAACAACAATGGCAAGATCACTCTTCTGGAGCTGAAAGCTGGTCTGCACAAAATTGGACATCAGATTTCAGATCTGGATCTTCAGATACTAATGGAAGCTGTAAGTGAATTAAACACCTAAGATTGACTTTATAACATCCGGCGTGGCATCTGAAATATTTTTAAGATATGCTTGACAGAACTTATTTGTTCATTTGACTGTTGTTTTTTTCCAGGCTGATGTTGACGGAGATGGATGTCTCGATTATGGAGAGTTCGTTGCAGTTGCAGTCCATTTCCGAAAGATCGGCAATGATGAGCATCTACACAAAGCGTTCTCATTCTTTGATCAAAATAAGAGCGGGTACATAGAGATCGAAGAGCTACGGATAGCTTTGGCTGATGAGGTGGACCCTAACAATGACGAAGTCATCAATGCTATCATTTGTGACGTGGACACAGACAAGGTCTGTATTTGTAATGTTAATTGTTATTTACTACTATCGCTTATGAGTTTTGATATTCAATTCCAATGACTGGCAGGATGGGAAAATAAGTTATGAGGAATTTGCTGCAATGATGAAGGCTGGCACAGATTGGAGGAAAGCATCAAGACAGTACTCCAGAGAGCGCTTCAATAATCTGAGCATGAAGTTGATGAAGGATGGTTCTTTGCAGTTTAACAACGAGGCTAGATGAAACAAGATAAATCAAAGTACCAATGTGAAAATGAAATACGAAATATAATTGTTTGGTTCTCGAAAATCTTCATTTTTCTTTCATTTGTTCCTCGTTTTGTTCTATTCTGTCTTCTAGCCCCGGAATGTCTCTTTTCTCCTATTTCAGTATCAATCTAGGTGGCTGGGCAGTGACTGGAGCTTAGCCATTGTATAACCCCCCTGCTGTTGGCCGTTTCCAAGTGTGAAGCGATAGGGGGACACACTACAGTATGATCAGAATGTGTTTCCTGTTTTGAGAGTTTGCTGGAGGTTGAAAACAAAGATATCAGAGTAAATATTTTGGTTGTACATATCTTAATTTGGTTCAAATGGCATATCATTGCTGTTGTTGGCTGAGAATTTCCCACTGGGAGTGTTACGTGGTCTTACAGATTTCCCCCGCTATATAAACATTTTCTGTTTTCTTTTTCTTCTGCTTCTGTATTTTGGCTTCCCAGTGATAATTAAATATACAGGCCAAACGTTGGAGTAATTTCTTGTTTGCGGCGCTCAATGCCCATGACCCTAGTTAGCAATTCGGGGTACAGGAAACGTTCGGAACATGATACGTACGGATATTGTACGGATTTATAAAAATTGAATACGATTAACGGTTCGTGATTCGCCAGTATTACGGAACGGCATAAGTATGTGTATAATTCGTTTTGGAATGTGAATTCGGGACGCAAAATACGGCATGTAGTAACTGTAAAAAAATATTCCCTCCGTCCTAGTTTACTTGGCAAAATTGGTTTTTGCACACAGATTAAGAAATATGGAGAGAGTAGATTTTTTTCCAACATTACCCCAACCTAGTAATTAAGATACATAGTTTTTACATATCTAATTTTCTGGTCTTTACTTAAAGAATTTAAAACAAAAAAAGATAAAGGATATATGGAGAGAGGAGAATTTAAAACTGTGTATAGGAAATAGAATTATACAATTCTCAATAATATGACCTGATTCCAACAGAGGGGTAAATTAGGATAAAAAGTGGAAAAATATGAAACTTGACAAGTAATTTAGGACAAAAAAACTCCTCAATTTTGACAAGTAAATTAGGACGGAGGGAGTATATGTATACAAAGAAACTTGGGGAGAGTTTGATCTGTTATACTAAAAATACGTATATATACTGACATAAGTAAACATTAACACCAACAAGCCGTGGAGAAGAGGCGATTTCAGTGGAGAAGAGGCGATTTCAAGGAGTGGGCATACAGATCGGGAACGACTGGTACGCAATAATTCGTGAATGATTCGTCGAATTGCTAATGTTGCTACCATTATTCTAGTAGCAACAACCAAACGAACAAGATCATTGGATCTAGTTCTAAACCATAAAACAGCAAGTAGAAGATGAATTTAAATAAATAAATAACAATAGTTTCACACAACCATAATTTACGTGGTTCGACATCGGAGTGTCTACATCCACGGGGGGGTAAAAGAGTTTTATTATGATCTTTATCTGTTACAAGGGTGATGAACCCCATTAATGATGATGATGTTCAGTGAAAGTTTCAATAACGAAGGTATAACGAAGATGTAACGAAGGTATAACGAAGGTATCACGAAGGTTCCAAAGGTAAAACGAAGGTTCCGAAGGTATAACGAAGGTAAAACGAAGGTTCCGAAGGTATAACGAAGGTAAAACGAAGGTTCCGAAGGTATAACGAAGGTTCAAAAGGTAAAACGAAGGTAAAACGAAGGTAGAAGATAGAACGAAGGTATTAATACTACCCAGCTATTATTCCTCTCTTCAGAGGTATTGGGTTTCTTACTCCTCTCTCTTTCTTCCATCTTCCAATCCCCCCCTCTCTCTTCCTTATCTTCCCCTATTTATAAGGAAAAGGGATGTTAGTTATTTACAAAAATGACATCCGCTTAGATTCTAAGCTAACTTAGAACTGATTCGGTGTGCGCCGTTGTATGCTTATATCCAGCTGCGACTTCTAATCAGCGTCCACGTGTACGATGCATGATTTGGTATATACAATTTGCCCCTTTTCTTGAGGGTCGATGATAAGCGATCCTTAAGAAAAATTCCTCTCACCATAATCGTTCATGCTTCGGTTGTTGTTTCCTTCGGCCGCTCCTTGTCGAAAGGTTCTGTACTCTTATCGTACTGGTACAAGCACTCTTCGTGGCTTGTTCTTTGTTGGTATTTGGCATTTGACATTTTCAATACCCGGCTTGGTGCTTGTCCGTTGCATGCTTCAAGTTGAAAATGCTTTGTGAGGCCGGTTGAGCAGCAACAACCTATACATCGTAGCGTCGACAACTTTTACTTCATAGCACCGTATTATTTGGGGTCACAGGACCTCGTAGGATTACTCAAATTTATCTGGCACAAAAATGTAAGTGGACAACATTTCGTATCAGTTTTTTGTATTATAATAAATAAGGTAAATTCATCTTATGAGCAGTAACAAATTTATTCAAGTATTTGTATGGTTTGATTTTGCCCCTGCATTGTGGGGAATCGTAAATCCATTGTCGCTGAGGTAAGATGAGTGTTTGAACCTGTCACCCCGTTGGCCAATCTCGGGCCAGGAGATTACCGAACGGTGGGGGTTGAAAATCTCCCGGAGACGTGGTGTAAAACTGAATGTTTTGCAAACACCCGTTCCGCTGAGCTGCCAAAGGCATGTCATGTTGGGCATCTCTTTCTTATGGAAGCCTTCCCCCTGGTCGTACACTCATAGACGCTTATGGGGGAGTCCGGAGAGATTACGTGTGAACGCTTTACCCAGTATGAAGATATGAGACCGGTGGTGCTTGCCCCGGTTCTCCATTATATGCATTAGTATCCAAAAACGTATCCAATTTATGGGAATGTATGCATTATTCAGAATTGAAATGTATCAAATGCATATAACAATGTATGTTAATATAAACAAGATGCAAGGAGTCTAAATATTTGCAAACTCTTTTGTTGGGTGTGATGTATGCCCCGTTTTGGTTTTGGAAGCTGGTTGCCGAAGCTTGTGAAAGCAAAAGTAATCGCCCCGCTGCTGTCAATGGTTGCAAGGCTTATGCTATATGTGTACCCCTTGTGATTGGGACAATAGTTGTCTTCGCGCCGCTGGGGTGTGTGGATATGTATTTCTATATACAAATTTGGCATTGTTGGGCTTGAATTGCATCCTTTAATTATTCCAGAAATGAGCCTTGTAATGGTCAGTGGTGGTGCGCCTTCAGCTGCGTCCCCTAGTTGAGCAGATGCTAGCTACTTTGCTAACTGCTGCAAATTGGACAAACTCACACACTGTTGATGGCGCTGATGAACTTTTCTCGTCCTTGTTGTGCCTTTTCATCCTTGCTTCGGCTTGGGTGTGATGAGTCTACATCTTATAAATCAAGTACCTACACATAAAAACCGAAAAGAACTTGGGAGTTTACACTGCATCCGTGGTTACTTCATCTTCTCCTACATATGAGCTTTGGGCATGTGAGGTCTCCCAAAAAAATTCTCAAATCATGTAAACTACGACAGTCTGAGGAAGTATATATAGTACGACAAAGTATATATATACTGTCATGATTGTCGTACTTTGCATATGAATGGAAGTATAAGAATCATTCTTATAAGCAATGAAGCATCAACTCTCATATCATACTAAGCATTGATGCTTAATGTAAGGCAAGTCTATCGTACTGATACAAAGCTTTCGTCATTAGCTTCGTAATTTGAAGGTTTTGTCATCAGCTTCGTATTTTGAAGCTTCGTACTTAGCTTCGTGTTTTGAAGCTTCGTTAATTATGATGACGCGTTTTGAAGCTTCGTCCTTAGCTTCGTGTTTTGACTCTTCGTCCTTAGCTTCGTGTTTTGAAGCTTCGTGTTTTGAAGCTTCGTCCTTATCTTCGTGTGTTGAAGCTTCGTCCTTAGCTTCGTGTTTGAAGCTTAGCTTCGTCCTTAGCTTCGTGTTTTGAAGCTTCGTTAATTATGATGACGCGTTTTGAAGCTTCGTGTTTTGAAGATTCGTCCTTAGCTTCGTGTTTTGAAGCTTCGTGTTTTGAAGCTTCGTGTTTTGAAGCTTAGCTTCGTCCTTAGCTTCGTGTTTTGAAGCTTCGTTAATTATGATGACGCGTTTTGAAGCTTCGTGTTTTGAAGATTCGTCCTTAGCTTCGTGTTTTGAAGCTTAGCTTCGTGTTTTGAAGCTTCGTTAATTATGATGACGCGTTTTGAAGCTTCGTGTTTTGAAGATTCGTCCTTAGCTTCGTGTTTTGAAGCTTCGTGTTTTGAAGCTTAGCTTCGTCCTTAGCTTCGTGTTTTGAAGCTTCGTTAATTATGATGACGCGTTTTGAAGCTTCGTGTTTTGAAGATTCGTCCTTAGCTTCGTGTTTTGAAGCTTCGTGTTTTGAAGCTTCGTCCTTTAGGGTGCTGTTGGTGTTGCTTTACACGCAGACAGATGCTCCCTTCGTCTAGGTGAGTATCTATGGCCGCCGGAAGAGATAGTGTCTGGTTATTCAGAACTTTTTGTAATCTGCGCGTCCTTCTGAACTTTGTGAAGATTGTGTCATTATTGAGAAGCTGGCTCTACAACAAATTTGCATTATCGGAATGGAGGATTGGAGCCATCTATCTTGCTTGGAAGCCATCTTCATGAACTGACTTCCTCCTTAGCTTTACTGTATATACACAACATTGCTTCTTTTCATCCTTTGTGAAGACTGTGTCCGCATTTGATTATTCTTACATCTCAGCAACAACACTAGGCAGCGGCTTCAGGTCGTTTTTATCTTGAATTGCAACATTTAGCTTGGTGTCTTGTTGCTCTGGAAGGTACTCAATCCATCCGTATCATCTACTTGCCTAAAAATGGAGAAAAAATAAGTTGATTTTGAGTTGGAATTGTGACTTCTCTCGAGTGGTTCTTCACTATCATAGCTTGGTGATCTTCAGCTTTGCGTCGATGAACTTTGGATATTGTAACAAGACTCTAGCTCTTCGTTTTCACAGATCATTGTCGTCGGACCATGAATCTTCGTTTGGTGTTGCACCGGTTTTGATCGTTAGTAACAAAATTTCACACCACCATCGTTGGATTTGTTCTTCGGATTTTGTATCATCGTTCCCAGAATTTGCATAGCGGTTGTACTGCAACATTGGGTCGGACGGAAGCTAGCTGGGAAATCGGAGCTGAGCTAAGCTGCATGCGCTTTGTAATCGCCATATGAAGACTTCGAATGACTCCACAAACTGAACTTTAGATTTTAGGATATCTTGTGCATTCCAATATAGGGTTTGAACAGCATGGCATGACAGTAACTTTCGAAGATTACTTGAACTGCAACTTCTTTTAGTCGTACTCCGGTTCTTTTAGCTTGGCGATCTATCTTGCTTGGAAGCTACATCATCGGATTAGGGGATCGTAGCTATTGTCCAAGTAAGGGACCGAAGCTGCGTCATCGGGGTTATCAACGTCATCAGATTTGTTCTATAGATACTTCTGTCTTTGAACTTGCTTGCACCATCGGGTGGCCTTTGGTTGGTAACTAATCCTTTGTGTCAGGACCCTGCACTTGGATCGCCAGCGGGATGTTGGTTGATGTGAGCAGCTTGAATGTCAGGTGACTTGTACGTCTTCATTGTACTACCTTTTGGATGTAATGATACTCCTCCTCAGAGATTATGTACCTACATAAAATCAGAATTGAAACAAAGGGTCTTTTTGCTTGGCTTGATCGTCCCGGGACTTTGCTTCATCGGCACCAGCCCTTGCCTCTTTGTCTTCGGTATTTGTATCATCGTTATCAGCATCGTCGGTTTGCTCACACCTTTGTCATTAGTGACGTCATCCAGCGTTGGTCCATCATCTTCGTATTTTGGCTCTTCATTTTCGGCCTTGGATCATCGTGGCGAGGCTTTGTCTCTTCGTCATTGGAATTGAGACATCACGGCAAGACTCGCATCTTCGGTATCAGTCTTTGTTTCATTGTTATAGTTTGCGCCAACATCGTCGTCGGACTTGAGCTGTGCTAGGCTTGGGTTACGTAGAGGGACTTATATGTGCACGGACCAAGCTTTGAATGCCTTCGTCATCCACAACCGACTTTGGACCATCACTGCAAGACCTTGTACCACCTTCGTCGTTTGACTTTGTATCGAGTGGATGATCGGGATTGCATATTCAAACCAAGCCTGCGTTGTCAGACTAGGACTACATCTTCGGACCAAAACTGGGCTTCGTTTTCGCAAGACTCTGCACCATCGTCATCGTTGGCCTCCAACTTTGGTTCATCTGCGCATAACCTTGTCTCATCGGCTGACTTTGATTTGTCTGCATGAGGATTTATATCATCGGTCTTCTTGCATTTTTTGTCATCCTGGTTGGCCTTGGCTTCTTCATCTAGCTTTGCAGTCTCGTCTTGTTTGTAGAAGCATCATCGGCGGTTAGCATGTACGAAGCATCTATATCATCGGCGCCGCAGGCTTCGGATAATTGCAAGTTGCTCGTACGTCGAGTCATACTTGGTTCATATTACAACATTTCTGCACGTTGGCTTTTACAGCTCCAAATTTGCAGCAGCAGTGACGATGTCTTGGCTTCATGGTGGCTTAGCTATATCTTTCCACAATGACGGGTATTTGTTGTGAGTCACAAACCTGCATAGAGAATGAACACGGAAACTTGGACTGACTGAATCCATTAAAGTAAATGTATCACGATATCAACTTGTATACTTCGTTCTATTTGCATGTCAACTGCATATTTTGGTGACTTTGTATTTCAGGTAGCCTGTGTATTCAACTTATACGAGTTGTTGGACTTCGGGTTCACTTGGATCATCCATATTAAACTTCGTATCATCGTTGGCGGATTAGTGGGATTAGCATCACTCCTCATTTGGTCGGCATCTTTAACTGAGCTAGTCTGCACCTGATTGTCCTCATATTGCGGCAGCAACACCGGTGAGTCAGCAACGGCTTTAGTTTTCTCCAGTTGAAGCTGAGTCTTCGCTGGTACTGATTAGCTTGCATAGCTTTTCTAACGAGAGACTTTGACTTATCATCGTTGCTCCTGCTGCTAGTGATAATTTGAGTTGATCTGTATCGGAGTGTAAGGAATATCCTCGCAGGGCCGCCTATCATCATAGGAACTGCATCATTGGATTTGTACTGTGGGTGAGCTTTGTACTTGAACTGCTGGTCCCTACCTCCTAATGAGTTGGTCTTCACGTCGGGAAGGTGCATCATCATATTATGGGAATGTAGCTATCATCGTCATAGTCTCGGCTGGTACTGATTAGTCTGCTCCTACAAACCTTTTCTAATGAGAGATCTGTTTATCGTACAATCACAAAACTTAAATAATCATTAGGTAGTTAGCTTGGCTATATAAAGATGGCTCAATCCCAAATTTGATTAGTTAATAATCGAAAGCTAAAGGTTCGAAATCAACGGAGAAATTTCACTCATCCAATCATGAAAACCATAGGGATTTCGAAAAATAAATGGAGTTGGGATAAAAAACAACAGAACTATGGCTCATACTTTTGGAGAAAACATTATAAAGCGCTACAGTTCATTGAATCACTTTTTCAAATAAGACAAAGACAACGTAAGAAGTTCAGTTCAAAACTTAGTTTTCTATTTTAACCAAAATCAAAATTTGTGCTGCAAAACATTCTTCACATATGTAATCAATTGACATATTTAATTTCATGTAAATGTAAATTTGGATGTATAGAAACTCTTGACCGAAGTTCAAGAAACAAAGAAGACATTCGTTTGAAGAATTTCACTAACACCCGTCAGAGAGATTTTAGTGAGAACCCAATTGAGAAAATTTCATAGAAAAATAAAAAATAAACAGATCGGGAACAAAACCCACTTTACAGTACAAAGCAGTATCAATCAAAAATCAAAAATTTCAGGAAATTGATAAAAATGTTAAAAGATAATAGATCTGTACAGGTAGAATAAATTCTTTACCTATAGCCTGTTTCTAGCGCCAAATTGTTGCTACCATTATTCTAGTAGCAACAACCAAATGAACAAGATCATTGGATCTAGTTCTAAACCATAAAACAGCAAGTAGAAGATGAATTTAAATAAATAAATAACAATAGTTTCACACAACCATAATTTACGTGGTTCGACATCGGAGTGTCTACATCCACGGGGGGGTAAAAGAGTTTTATTATGATCTTTATCTGTTACAAGGGTGATGAACCCCATTAATGATGATGATGTTCAGTGAAAGTTTCAATAACGAAGGTATAACGAAGATGTAACGAAGGTATAACGAAGGTATCACGAAGGTTCCAAAGGTAAAACGAAGGTAAAACGAAGGTTCCGAAGGTATAACGAAGGTAAAACGAAGGTTCCGAAGGTATAACGAAGGTAAAACGAAGGTTCCGAAGGTATAACGAAGGTTCAAAAGGTAAAACGAAGGTAAAACGAAGGTAGAAGATAGAACGAAGGTATTAATACTACCCAGCTATTATTCCTCTCTTCAGAGGTATTGGGTTTCTTACTCCTCTCTCTTTCTTCCATCTTCCAATCCCCCCCTCTCTCTTCCTTATCTTCCCCTATTTATAAGGAAAAGGGATGTTAGTTATTTACAAAAATGACATCCGCTTAGATTCTAAGCTAACTTAGAACTGATTCGGTGTGCGCCGTTGTATGCTTATATCCAGCTGCGACTTCTAATCAGCGTCCACGTGTACGATGCATGATTTGGTATATACAGCTAACTAGGCTCATGACTGACTATATGCACCCACTCTTCATTAAAGAGTTGCCTAAATTTCGTCCTTTTCTCCCATCAATTTTGACGATCTTTTTGTACGAGGAGGATCCGTCGACATAGTTAGTCTAGCACTGGTAGTTCATGTTACAACACTATTTGAAAGATTTAACTTCTTTAGCTAATGTATTAGCAGCACTTTTAGCTTCTCCACGAATAAACTGGAAACCTAAAAAGTTAAAATTGTAATGTCGGTTCCTATAGTGTAATGGCAAAAAGTTTCATCTGCCACACCAGAAGGCCTGGCAGACCAGTCGGGCCATTATGGAAAAATGGCCAAGTGCTAGACTTTCTATCGAGCAACGGTGTTTATTGCGCCAGCGATAAAGACTATTGTTGGCATTATAGTTAATATTGCTTGGTGGAAGTCTAGCACTAAAGGCAAGTTCTTTGTCGTCTATAAATAGGTAATTTTCAAACTAAATTTTTTATGCTAAAATTTTCTATTCAAAATTTTTTCCTCTTTCTCAATCTCTAAAATTTTCTTATAAATTTTCAAATGGCAGAATTTCGAACTCAACTTGATTCGACAACCCAATTTGATTTTTCTGGAGTGATACTTGAATCTGTTGTTAAGAAGATATTGATAGTTATAAAGAAACAGGTAAAAAACAAAGAAGTCTTCAAGTTTTGGATATTAACCAAGTCAAAGCTGCTACTAAGAAAATGCAAAGAAGAGTTCAAGGCAAACCAAATTTGATGGCAAGGAAAGTACTTGTAACTCCTCGAGTTCCGGATCAGGGTCAAACCCATATGGAGATCTGAACTCGAAGCGTTACGGGTCGGAAAGAGACTTTTGGATATAATATATATATATTTGCCAATTTACTTTTATACCAACAATAATTAAACGTTATATAGCATGAATTGAAGCATATAAATCCATTAATTATCATTAACAATATTTTCAACCAAACACATTATTTCAAATTACATTTCAAGCAATACAATAAGAAAAATACAATGATTAAACTATCTTCTTAGTTTCCGCTTCCAACTTCCAAGAAATCTGCAAGGATGTCAATTGGGGTGAGATGATAACTCAGTAGAATGCATTCCCGATCTCAAAACATGCATAACAATATCAATGAGTCAAGTGACAAACAACATGAGTATACGACATAATTTCGAGCAAATCACTGATATAGATATTCAACCATCAAGATTACCATACAAGTTTTATTGTTAACAAATCGTCTAATTTAGATTTTAAAACAAGACTTCACAATATTAACAACAAATCCTCCAATTCATTTGTTCTATATGAGTCCACAATACCAATATTATTGTCAAATAATCATCCACTCGGGATTTAACACATCAGTTCACAATTCATCCATTTAAGTTTCAACATATGAGTTCATAACATTAATAATATTTTTAACAATTCATTGAATTAGATTTCACACATGAGTTCATAACACCAATTATGTTTCCAATAAATCGTTTAATCTAGATTTCAACACATGATTCACAAATTAATATTGTCACAAATAAGCCATGAGTTCAAGATACGAAAATCTTGGTTCGTACATCTACACATCGTTTCCCGGCACAGACAACCGCCATTGATGGTCAGGAACAAAAGTTCCTACGGGAATCATACCCGTTTGCTCTCGGGGATCATTGCTCGCTTTATTTTCGTTATCTGGCACGAAAAACCGCCATCGATGGTCAGGAACACAAGTTCCTACATGGGGATCATTACCATTTATATCTCGTGGATCATTACCCGCCGTTAGCAAGAAAACCATGTTCCATCTAACGGTAAAACATGAACTCATTTCCAATTTATAAATCATTTTTACAAACAATACAAGCAACCATGGCTTAACAACATATGACAAACAACATGAGTTTATTTTGGGCATTTATGTAAACGAGCCTACTACACACATTTTACATCATGCATCCAAAATTCACAGTAAACTAACAACCCAATCAGACGATACTAATTTTATATTGTTATTCAAAAAACACTGGGCATATTACATGTTATTATCAAACAATTCATATTAAATTCACAATAATCAAAATCTGAACAAATCCAAATCCATATGAAACATAATACATAAACCTAAAAATTTAATGAGGACTACACATCGTTTTAAAGTCATCAAGATAACCTCAATCAATCAAAAACAAAATTAAGCGAATCTATTCAAAAAATTTCAGAAATCACCATCTAGATTAACATAAACATTCAACGGTGAATTTATGGTGGATTATTCTCAAATTTTAACTAGTGATATCCAATTATGTTATCTACCAATAATCAAAGGATGATCATCAATCAGATGCATATAATTATCCATATAAATTTTAGAAACCTAATGATATAAAATGGTTTAGAAACATAAAAACAATATCAGGATTATCTTAAATATGAATTTAATACTCAATTCTTTGCAAGAAAATTTATGCTTAGAGGTCAGTTACAACCAATTAAATAGGGTATCTCATTGTTCTTGAGTATTTGAATCATATTAAGGAGATCACATATAATCTAGCAGCAATGAATAAAAAAGTTCCAGATGATGATATTATCATGTATACCTTGAATGGGTTAAATTGAAGTTTTGGTCAATTTGTTGTTTTTACTCATAATCGAGACAAACAATATTTATTTTCTAAATTTCCTTCAATACTTGTTCATCATGAACAATAATGGCTTCGATCTCAAGAACAAGATGCTTCCATACTTCTTGATTCTACAAACACGATATTATTTTCAAAAAAATATCACTATTCTCCAAAATCAAAATTTTCAACACCTTCTACTTCTCTCAAGAACATTGAGAATCCACCTCCGACGAATTTTTCCAATATAAAATGTCAGATATGTAAAAGGCTTGGTCATACTGCTAATCCTTGTCATTGGCTTTATACTCCACCAATCGTAAATAAGTCTCAATATTCTACGTCTAAAGCTTCTGGATATAATTTTTCATCTCCATCTCCTTCTGGTTTCAAGAATTAATCTCCTCAAGCTTTTTAGACTTGTTCTAGTGTTGAACAATTTGCATCTGATTTTGTTGTTAGCACACTGTGGATACCAGATTCCAGCACTCCCACACGTATTACAAGTAATTTAGATCTTCTTCAAGATGTTCGACCTTATTCTGGTTCCCATCAGGTGATGATTGGTAAGCTTCTCCCCATCTCTAGTATTGGTGATGCTACACTTGTGATAAATAAATTCAGGATTTGTTCTCAATCATGTTTTATTAGGATTTTTGTTATAGGGAAAGCTCAAACGTTTAAGGAGAAAGCTGACTTCCGGTCAAACGAAATTGATCAAGAATAACCTGGGGCAGACATACAAAAACTCAATAATTTTCCGTCTTGAATGCCACTCCCTGTGTTCAACGTTCCTCTTATATTTCTCCTTCGTGAATTGATTGTTTTTCTCTTATGATCTGATCTTTCTTGAATATATTAAAACAATGACCAATTTTATCAATACCCATTTGAATCAAGTTGCAATTAACCATCAGAATGCTAGAATAGATAAGTTTACGATCTTATCAAAATCAATCTCCATTCCCAGCAAGAACATGGATTTCCAAGTTTGAGTCCCCATAAACTTCATTTACAGCACAAAAATTAATTTGTATTAAGTGATCGCATGGTTAAATCTTTATTATTTTCATAATCATGTCATTATCGGAATATGGCCACACATACATAGATGGTGGACAAAAATTAATGTTTAACGTAATGATCCTTCATTTGTTTAGTAACTAGTTCCAGTGATTTCATAGTATTGAGGCCTCATGTTACCCATTTAAGGTAGTTGTCTCGTAGTTTGCATCATCTCTCGCATCTCCTAACCTTGGATTAGTAGTTCAGTACCTACAGTTTTCACTCACGTCCCTCGTCTCTCTGTAGTGCTGTTGTTTCATTTGTCACGTTAGATTAATAGTTCAAGACCTTGTGTGATTGTTGTAGGTATTATTTCACATATTCATATGCATTCTTTGAACCTCTTTTTGACACCTCTATGATTGAGGCCATGTTTGAACTGCAGTTCCATGAATATCACTCTGAGATTTTTTATACCTTTTAGTTTCTGCTTGAATCTCATTTGAGGTTTTAGCCTCTTTCAAGTAAACCAGTGATATAATCAAAAAAGAAAATTATATACCGGGAAAATGATTTTTATTAAACATAAAGCTAAGATGGTTATCGGGGAAGAGAAATTGTTTCAATCGGGGATGACTTTAAAGTCAATCAAAAAAGGAACATAAAATATGAAAAGACGAGGGTACCCAAATATACCTCAATCTAAAACTTTTCCACCTTCGTGTGATCGTCTGTGGATACAAGATCGAGACAATACGACAACAAGATAACTTGCGTGATTGACTATGGATACAAGATCGAGACAATACAACAACGAAGTATGATTACTTGATAATAGGTTCGGACTTAACCAAACACTACAGGATTGCTATCAAGTAATTAGGAATTAACGTTTGTGTATTTTACTTCTAATTATAATAAATCAATTATAATTGCGGGTTGTAGAAAAACCCCGAGACCTTGTCAAGAATTGAATACTCTCAGAATTAAGCCGCTATACAAAATTTAAACCAACTTCGTATAGTTGAGACCAAGCAACTAAACCTATAAATCACCTAGTTCCCTCAGTATCCCTGCGCCTTCAACTTGTAATAAGTCACGCACTTGGAACAATTCTTTGGTTCGTATTCCAAACAGTAAAGGAACAACAAATCTGTTCGGTAACAATTCTTTTCAAACAACGTGATATGAGTTTGACAAAAGTCTCTTCCGTTTAACCAATAAACTCCTTTGTCAGGTTCTTATATCAATCTATTTAACAACTACCAAAGTAATTATTTAGATTATGCAATCAATACTATTAATCACAAATAAATGTATTGATGTCGATCTACTCAACTAATCAATCCAATATATCAAAAGATAAACCGATTATAGTTGTATCCCCAGCCGATCAACTTTTGTGCACACCAAAGACTATGAACTCAAATAAGAAATCTTCTTTGTCTTCAAATCTTCTTAGATCTTCAATAAACACCTGCACACAAACAACTTGAATCTCTTGTGATCAATCACACACAAAACGAAGTCTGTTAACGATGGATTATCACAAGACGTCTTTAGATCTACAAACAGTTTGAAGATCCCCGTCGATACTTCGATCTAGTTTGAATGCATCTTATATCAAAAAAGAAGATTATCAAGCATAAACAAACTAGGTGCAATCAAAGCTCAACAAATATTAGTCAATCAAATCAATCGAAAACTAATAAGAAACTACAATTATCTAGTTTCCCACCAACGGTACTCGCAGAACTTCTCAATCCCAAAGAAGTCTTTAAAACGAGTGGTCGTAAGAGATTTCGCCTAATTAGGGTACTTTCCTCTCCGAATAGACATCTCCACCAGTAACAACACAACTAGGTAATTTTGCTGGCTCCGAGGATTGGTTTGCTCGAAATGCAAACTTCAATATTTATAGACCAAGGAAGTTTGGACACCAAGGAACTTCCAAAATCGAATATTCTCAAAGATATGCAATAAATCCAAAATCGGTTTTCATTATTCCTGGAAATGCACTGTCTAAATATTGACCAAAATCTCAGTAAAAAATCTCCAATTAGTAACTGTACATTACCAATTTTTATTTTCTAAATATATGCATTTAATTGATGGAAATTAAAAGCATATAAAACTAAAAACCTTAATTAAAAGATTCTCAATTTATTTCGATCCGGGATTCTCCTTTAGTTATTAAGGAATATCTTTGAACAATAAAAGATAAGAATTACTGCACATGTTCAAAGTATGTCGACATCTTTACTTTGTAAATCCCTTTTCATATTTACAATCTTGGAACCGATTTTCCACACTTCCAAACAAGTTTAGAATTGGTTCATCTGACTTCCAAGAACTATGTGATTGATTATCTTATCAAATCACATTATTATGGTATTTTCTTGTGATCGGTTGCACAAGTCATATGATCGGTTACCAATTACTAAGACTTGTTGTACCTCTTACAAGGATCGATTCCACATACTTGTGATCGGTTGCACCTCTTACTAGGATCGGTTACCCAATGTCTATAGTTGGTCATACCAATTACAAAATATCGATCATACCATCTCAGGTGATTACTTAAGATCGGTTTCACTAATAAAAGTCATACCGATACAAAAGTCAGGCATTGTGAATAGTTTTACCAAGATACATAAACAAGTTATGAGCGTTTATACTAAACACACATATTGGTAATCCAAAGATTTATAATGAATAACAATACCAATAAGCCTAGCGATTTCCCTTTCGATTCACAAAACAAGTTTATGAATTGTACTTCCTTTAAACAAATGTAAAACATTGTTTCTTAGGACGAAATCTTCACCCTGAAAATGCGGGGGTCTAACAACCACACCCAATATTTCGATTAGCAATCTGTATGGACTAACTCCAATATACTTTCTAGAGAATCAACTTGACATTTAGACTCAATCTAGGTAAAAGTATATCGAGGAGTTAATATCTCTCTCTTGATTTGATATTTACTCAAGCAAATAGAAATCTGCGAGTCTTTATCAAATACAAGGAATAAACTTGGATGGTACCAAAGACCAATATCCAAGGATCAATCAATTTCCAATCAACAACCAAAGGTTGGATTTCACAATTGATCGATACAAACGCACAACCTGTATTATTTCAATTATATAATAAAATATAATGCGGAATATAAATAACACAGACACCAGAAATTTTGTTAACGAGGAAACCGCAAATGCAAAAAAACCCCGGGACCTGTCCAGATTGAACACCGCACTATATTAAGCTGCTACAACCACTAGCCTACTACAAACTAACTTCGGTATGGACTGTAGTTGAGCCCTAATCAATCTCACACTGATTCAAGGTACAATTGCGCTCCTTACGTATCTGATCCCCGCATGATACTATACACTTGATTCCCTTAGCTGATCTCACCCACAACCAAGAGTTGCCACGACCCAAAGTCGAAGACTTTAGTAAACAAATCTGCATCACACAGAAAAATCTATAAGGATAGATAAATCTGTCTCCCACAGATAAACCTAAAAGTTTTGTTATGTCTTTTAATAAAAATCAAGGTGAACAAGAACTAATTGATAAACCGGACTTATATTCCCGAAGAACAGACTAGTATTATCAATCACCTCACAAAGTCTAAATTGCATGGTAGCAAAACCAGATATTGCGGAATCACAAACCATGAGACGAAGATGTTTGTGATTTTTTTTTATCTTGCCCTATCGGAGATATAATCTCAAGTCAATTATTCAATTGAACTCATACGATAGAAAATGGCAAGATCAGATCGCTCAACTTCAAGAGAAGTAGTTTCGTCTGGCTTCACAATCCCAATGAAGTCTTTAAGTCGTTAATCGACAGGGTCTCGAGAAGAAACCTACGATTAAAGGAGAATCGACTCTAGCAAACCAACTAGTATCACATAGGAGGTGTGGGGATTAGTTCTGCACAGTTGCTAAACGTCTCCTTATATAGTTTTCAAATCAGGGTTTGCAATCTAGGTTACCTTGGTAACAAAGCATTCAATAATCACCGTTAGATGAAAAACCTGATTTATTCAAGCTAATATCTTTCAACCGTTATATTGTAACTTAGCTTGTCACACACAAATGAATTGTATTCATTTAGGTTTGAGTAACCGTACCTAAACGTGTACATTGGTTGGTTCACAAATGGTTGACCAATGGTTAGCCATATGAGTGCTTTCATATTAACCGTATTCATCTTTCTCATGACTAGTTCAAATGACTCATAAGAACTAGTTCAAGAGTTGTTCAATTGCTTAGGTCTTTATATATAGACACAATTGAAACAAAATCGGTTTTAATCATTTGAATCAATTCATGAACAATATACCCACGGTTTGCAAAGATTGCATTCCTTATAAATTATTGTTTTAAGTCCATGAACTACCAATTTGAGAAATAACTAGCTTGGGTACGCGTACGGGTATGCGTACCTTAGCTACCGGATTTTGAGTTGGTTTTAGCTTCCAAACTCAGCAGACTTTTTCGGGTGAAAAAGTTCCGCCAGTACGCGTACCTAAGGTGAATGGTTTTTGAGTTCGTAAACTCCAAACTCAGCAGAATTTCACGGACGTGAATTTCCACCAGTACGCGTACGCGTACCCAACCTGTCTCCTTCACCAATACCGCATGCACACATATGCACCTACTTGGTTTCCGGCACATGGATTTATACACTAATGTGCGAATACACTATATGCTTACATCCATAGGTGGTTACATATTCTCAACTCTACATTTCAATCATTGAAACATTCTTCTATTATGTTATAACAGTCGTTAGACATAAAGAATCGACTATTGTCATCAAAGCTATTTTCAAGATTGAAACGTCATCATGACTTTCGTCACGGGTAAAGATGAAGATGGTTAAATCAAAAGCTTACCAACACGTATTTCGAGAAAAAAATAGGAGAGTAAACTCGGCTCGAAATAGCAAATGTGTATGTATGAAAACTATCATACTTATACGACTTTTGTCTCAAGAGTAGGAGATAAAGTAGATAGACTTTTGAGTGACAATATGAGTTCAAGTCTCCACATACCTTTTGGTCGGATGAAGTTCCACTGGTTCCTTGAGTAGTTCTTCGTCTTTGCAAGATAATCGCCATGGAGTCTGGAGCTCAACTATTCCTAACTATCCTAGACCGAGACTTATTCATAAGTATACTAGAAATCAAGACATATAGTTTTGATCACTAATATTGACAAACATGCTTGAGATAGCAACGCATGCGAGTTCGACCGATCAATGCTCTAACAATCTCCCTCTTTGTCAATTTTAGTGATAAAACTGTCAATACATATGGATTACAAAATAAATAAAACTTTGTAGCTTCTCGTCCACATGCTTGATCTCCTTGGTGCTTCAACGTTACTTGAAAACTTCGTCTTTTCCAAATACTCCCATGATTCCATAGATGTTCAATTCAGCATCATAGTTGTTGAAGTTCCGTAGCCATAACAATGAGAAAACAAAAGCTCTCGATCATTCTTATACTGTGTCATAGCATTATTACACAGCATCAAAGTTCTCATATCACAACTTCGATAACAATACTATGGTGATATGTATCACCCCCCCTTAGTCAATATATTCGTCTCAACATGAAAAGCACTCCCCTTATATAATGACCCGTAAAGCACGTAAATCATATGTATTTGTAGTGTGAACTACACATTAATTCTCCCCCTTTTTGTCTATAAAATTGGCAAAGGTACGAAAACGGTATCCTAATGAAATTTCCACGAAGACGCTTCAAGACCAAAGAAAAGTACATATCAACTTGTTTAGATGCAATCATAAAGCCGAGGCTAAATGCATTCATCAAGGAGTTTATAAAGATACAAGATAACCCTTAAATAATTCCACAACCGCACTCCCCACAAAGATATGGAAATTAAGCGCAAGTTGAAAAGAACTCTCCCCCATTTGATGTCATTCCCAAGAGAACAACAAGAGCGACCTTACTTTTACAAGAAAAGAAGGATTTTATTGGACATTAAAAACCATAAAGAAATGATTTTCTATATCCAAAAATCTCAATTAAACTAACCACAAGAGAACCCATGATTAATTTAATTGGAATACACAACCAAAATAACCACAAACGAATCTATGATTAATCTAGTTGGAAATGCTCGACATAAGAGAGATTTCGGAGCTACGACTAAGTTCACCATAAAAGAATGATTAACTAAATCGTCTTATGCTCAACACAAGAAAAACTTATGAAGCATTACAGTATACACATAAAATATGGATCAGGGAATGATCAATACTGCGGCATATACAAGGATTCATTCTATTTTCCATCACTATTTTCACAATGACATACAATAGACATAATCCTTGTAAACAAAAGATTTTAACCTATCTTCCATCAATAATTGACATAATAGGCTTAACTTTTGTTGTCAAAAGTTCATCGATCTTGTATTGATACTTGCATATCGACATATAAAAGAGATAACTTTTGACATCATATGGGACAATAATAGTTCACGGACGCAAACACACATATCCCATAATATATTGCAATATATAAAACCATAAAGATTAATGCTGCAAAAATCATCTTCCAAACAATTTTTAGAATTTAAATAAATAAACCTAAAAAATAAAGATGAAAAAACGATGGACATAGCTATGTGTACTCACAATAATGGCTATTCCAAACTCTAGTTATTCTTCCTAAGACATAAGAAATAAATTCTCATAAGAAGACTTTCTATACAATATAACTCAGTTTTCTTTGATTAGTTCATACATTTGAAAAGGTCCATCAAAATAGGAGTCACTGATATCCTTGATCTTCTTGACCGTAGAGACGCCATGTTCATGAGTTAGAACATTAGTTTTTCGGTCAACGATGCGAGCAAGATGCCTGGCTTTGACGCAATCAAGGATGACCTTCTTCTGGTTTCTGATCAAGATGTTTTGATTTTCAAGGATTTTCGCTTGTCCATCGATGAGTTGGTTTATCTGCAATTGAAGGTTAGCAAGCTCGTTCTTAACCTCAGTCTGGGCGAAGATTAAATCCTTGACAGATTCTCCTATCCAAGAGTTATACTCTTTTCTTTCAAGCATCTTTTTCAGAATCAGATCTTGAGTTGAATCACATCCTTTGAAATCTTCTTCCATCTCAATGTTTACTTCTTTTTGAGGTTCAACAGAGGTTCCCATGGACAACTTTTTCTGGGAACAGGGTAAACACATACAAGGTATATATATGTTGTCGATCAAGGAAGACACTCTTGATAGAAACCCTATATTTCCTTAGAGAAGACTTGGACGTTCGAGGACCTGGAGAATATATTAGAAACAAGAAGGACCCAAAAGAAAATACAAGTTGTTTCTCAAAATGTCTCTTTTAAACAAGGCTCAATATCTAGAAAGTTAGATAGATCAAAAGTGATACATTAGAAACAGAGAAAGTAGTACAAAAACTCAACTTGTAAAACAGACATCAACGGAATGGATGATAATTGTCCTTAAGACTTGAGCATCTCATAAACAGACATCCTTGTGACTCTCAAGTTAGACACAAGGATGTGAATACCTATAGTTAGGTAACAGGATGAGACATAATCTCATCATGAGTGTTTAGAGATATAGGGATATCACCAGTCAGTATGTTTTTTGTATTCCTTTTCTCTCTTTGGCTATTTTTATCTCCATAGGAGTTTCTTACAGTCCTTTGAGTGAATCCATTAAATGGAACATTTTGATGACTAAGTCTAGGACCTCTAAAAATTGGTTTTAGGGGATTTACTGAGATAGGTCTCCACCATCTAGACTTAGATCTACCAGTTTTATTCTCATAGACACTGGGAAGTTTTGTTTTTGTAATGTAGTTTGCAGCATGAGTAAAAACACGATTCCGGTAAATATTCTGAAAAGAGTGATCTTTAAAAATATTTTTATGAGAATTCTGGTTTTCTGTGGGAGTGAGATCCATTGTTGATGCCGCCAGATGATTAACATGGTTGACGGTAAATCGAAGAAGATTTTGAAGATCGGAGATCTGTTTCTTCCGTGTAAAACAATGTTTAGCACTATGATTTCTTTTCCCACAGAAGGATTTTGAAGATCGGAGATCTGTTTCTTCCGTGTAAAACAAGTTCGTGGAAGAGAATTTTTGAAAGGCATCTGTTTCAAACCCATGTCCCATTTGGAAGTTTGCCGAAAAAATTTTGTAGGAACTTCCTTTGGTGAGTTTTTCTTCATGTCAGGTAACTTATATTGAGACTCAACACGTGACACAGAAGAATTTCTAATTACAGTGTTTTCCTTAGTCAAGGAGGAAGACTGTTTTTGGGCTAAGTAAATAGATGCAGCAATATTCTCTGTTTCAACACGAAGGTTGTTCAAATCAGAGAAGTGTGTCTCAATTAAACATTTTTCTCTAATTGTTCCCTCTTTAACAATATTCTCAAGAGTACCTTTCTTGTTGTAGCATATTTTCTTGAGTGAGTCTTTTGATATTGTTTGAGAAGGATTCAATAATCTTATAGAGTTCACGTTCTCGACTAAGAGACTTCTCAAATTCATCCAAGAGTTTAGAATGATTGTGAAGATCAATCGTCTCAGTTGGATTTTTTTTGGTTCAGGTGGTATTCCTTTCTACCTCTGACATCATGTCAGTTGTCTCATTTCTTTCTCTGAATTCGGAAGACTCTACTAAGGAATTATCCTTTGAGGACAAAGTAAGACACTTGACATAGTCAAAAGTATGGGAAGCTATAGACTATGCGTAGATAAGAGATACGACTTTGTCCACAGAATCAGATTGCTACAAACACAGACTTGTAAGGTCTTTCAAACGTGTTTGCCTTCTCTGATACCAATTGAAAATGCGGGGGTCTAACAACCACACCCAATATTTCGATTAGCAATCTGTATGGACTAACTCCAATATACTTTCTAGAGAATCAACTAGACAGTTATACTGAATCTAGGTAAAAGTATATCGAGAAGTTAATATCTCTCTCTTGATTTGATCTTTACTCAAGCAAATAGAAATCTGCGAGTCTTTATCAAATACAAGGAATAAACTTGGATGGTACCAAAGACCAATATCCAAGGATCAATCAATTTCCAATCAACAACCAAAGGTTGGATTTCACAATTTATCGATACAAACGCACAACCTGTATTATTTCAATTATATAACAAAATATAATGCGGAATAAAAATAACACAGACACCAGAAATTTTGTTAACGAGGAAACCGCAAATGCAGAAAAACCCAGGGACCTAGTCCAGATTGAACACCACACTGTATTAAGCCGCTACAGACACTAGCCTTCTACAAACTAACTTCGGTATGGACTGTAGTTGAACCCTAATCAATCTCACACTGATTCAAGGTACAGTTGTGCTCCTTACGTCTCTGATCCCATCAGGATACTACACACTTGATTCCCTTAGCTGATCTCACTCGCAACCAAGAGTTGTTACAACCCAAAGTCGAAGACTTTAGTAAAAAAATCTGTATCACACAAAAAAGTCTACAAGGATAGATAAATCTGTCTGCCAAAGATAAACCTAAAAGTTTTGTTCTGTCTTTTGATAAAAATCAAGGTGAACAAGAACTAATTGATAAACTGGACTTATATTCCCGAAGAACATCCTAGTATTATCAATCACCTCATAATAATCTAAATCGTATGGTAGAGAAACAAGATATTGCGGAATCACAAACAATGAGACGAAGATGTTTGTGATTTCTTTTTATCTTTCCCTATCGGAGATATAATCTCAAGTCAATTATTCGATTGAACTCGTACGATAGAAAATGGCAAGATCAGATCGCTCAACTACAAGAGAAGTAGTTTCGTCTGACTTCACAATCCCAATGAAGTCTTTAAGTCGTTAATCGACAGGGTCTCGAGAAGAAACCTATGATTAAAGGAGAATCGACTATAGCAAACCAACTAGTATCATACAGGAGGTGTGGGGATTAGTTTTGCACAGTTGCTAGACGTCTCCTTATATAGTTTTCAAATCAGGGTTTGCAATCTAGTTTACCTTGGTAACAAAGCATTCAATAATTACTGTTAGATGAAAAACCTGATTTATCCAAGCAAATATCTTTCAACCGTTAGATCGAAACTTAGCTTGTCACACACAAATGAATTGTATTCATTTAGGTTTGCGTAACCGTACTTAAACGTGTACATTGGTTGGTTCACAAATGGTTGACCAATGGTTATCCATATGAGTGCTTTCATATTAACCGTATTCATCTTTCTCATGACTAGTTCAAATGACTCATAAGAACTAGTTCAAGAGTTGTTCAATTGCTTAGGTCTTTATACATAGACACAATTGAAACAAAATCTGTTTAATTCATATGAATCAATTCATGAACAATATACCCACGGTTTGCAAAGATTGCATTACTTATAAATTATTGTTTTAAGTCCATGAACTACCGATTTGAGAAATAACTAGCTTGGGTACGCGTACGGGTTTGCGTACCTTAGCTACCGGATTTTGAGTTGGTTTTAGTTTCCAAACTCCGCAGACTTTTTCGGGTGAAAAATTTCCGGCAATACGCGTACCTAAGGTGACTGGTTTTGAGTTCGTAAACTCCAAACTCAGCAGATTTCACGGACGTGAATTTCCGCCAGTATGCGTACGGGTACGCGTACCCAACCTGTCTCCTTCACCAATACCTGATGCATACATACACTAATGTGCGAACACACTATATACTTACATCCATAGGTGGTTACATATTCTCAGCTCTACATTTCAATCATTGAAACATACTTTTTATAATGTTATAACAGTCGTTAGACATAAAGAATCGACTATCGTCATCAAAGCTATTTTCAAGATTGAAACGTCACCATGACTTTCGTCACGGGTAAAGATGAAGATGGTTAAAGCAAAAGCTTATCTACACGTATTTCGAGAAAAAGATAGGAGAGTAAACTCGGCTCGAAATAGTAAATGTGTATGTATGAAAACTATCATACTTATACGACTTTTTTTTCAAGAGTAGAAGATAGAGTAGATAGACTTTTGAGTGACAAGATGAGTTCAAGTCTCCACATACCTTTTGGTCGGATGAAGTTCCACTGGTTCCTTGAATAGTTCTTCGTCTTTGCAAGATAATCGCCATGGAGTCTGGAGCTCAATTATTCCTAACTATCCTAGACCGAGACTTAGTCATAAGGATACTATAAATCAAGACATATAGTTTTGATCACTAATATTGTCAAACATGCTTGAGATAGAAACGCATGCGAGTTCGACCGAGCAATGCTCTAACACCCACACCCATACATAATCACTATAGCATTCATACGATTATGTCGATGTCTTATATACGAAGTTCAAAAGATAGACGTTATACTTCGTATTGTAATTCCTTAATACTATGTCTAACTAGAGTATAATCATTCACAGCTTCGCATTTATGTTTTCAATATGCACGACTTGAAAGATACGTTAGGAATGAAACAGTTCAAGTCAAATATTACTAACCTCAAGAGGAAGGATGATGTCGTCGATGTAGATTTTTACTTCTTCACATTCTTCAAGTGTTCACGTAATACTTGTAAGTCTCATATCCTAGTAACTTTCTAGCTAACCTATTCGAAGTTGACTCTAGTAAATAATCAAGCGACTCTTTAAATGAGTTTTGGTTCACTAAAATATGACAACCAAACTTGACATGCCAACGCTTGGTGGGTTCAACCGATCTATGCTCTAATAATCTCCCCCTTTGTCAATTTTGGTGACAAAACTCTTTCATCATATGGATAAACAAATTACAAGAATTCATTACACAAACGCTTGATTCCAAGTTTCAACAACACAATAACCTGTATACATTCAATCCATAAATGTCGTTGTTGACATTATAATAACAAAGCTAATACTCCCCCAAAGGTAAGATAGGTAGATTTTCAATCCACATGTCTTTGTTATTCCCTTTGTAGTTAAGAACTACAAGTATCAATATGATATGTTACTCCCCCTTAGTCTATGCTTTACTCTTTCGTTAGATATAACGTTTACGTACCATTTTCCTTTCCTTAGTGATACCAAATCACTTGTTTACTCCATATATTTTTTCCCTTTTTTGTCACAAAATGACAAAGGTACGAGCAAATAAAGGACAAATCGAAAGGATCTTACAAATCTAAAAGACTTGCAACCTATAAGAGTTAAGCACGAGGGTTCCACACACCATTTTAGATAACCAATATCAAAACTGAAATTACAAAGTAATTTTGTTTTGATATGTTACCAAGGAAACAATTTCCCGAAGCAATTTTCCCTAATAGTTTAACAAATCATAAATTGACTAAGTACCTTAGTTCTTTTGCTAAACCGATTGCACAAATACAATCGCTTGTTTGATAAGACCAAAATAAAGATCAGAATTAACTTTATTATTCTCACCAGGTTCTAATTATTCGAACAATAACTTAGATCTTTCACTTTTAAACGAGACAAGTACTAGGTTAGTTAACTACCACTTCTGTTAAGGCATTCGATTAGACTTGAATAACCGAAACCTCCATTTTCATAAGTATAACTAAGATCATAATTAACTTAGTTTCTCTTATCTGGAATCGAATTGGAAAACAATTGATCCCGAAAACCTTTTTGTTAATCCTTAAAAAATTCATACAAACCAAATAAATCAACTTGTATAATTATTTATCTCAACCGGAAGCAATTGAAACAAACATAGACATTCAAGCAATGCAATTGCAGCGAAATTTCGTAAGCCTAAACAATTGATACCAAACCATAAAGAAAAATAACAATATTTTTTCTTAACCAGAAACAATTGAATCACACATATACATCCATACACAAATAATGGAATAAACATCAATTGTACCAAAATTTTGTTAAGCAAAAGCAATAAATATATGCAATAAAATCAGGGTTTTCTTAAATAGGAAAATGATTAACTAACAAATTCATTACCTCAAATTCCGCATCCTCTTCACCCCCGAAAGATATGTCACTAAGCGCAAGTTCACATAGAACTCTCCCCCGCTGTGTTGTCATCCTCTCGCAAGACAAAATAACAACAACAAAAGGCAACCTTTACAAGAGAAAGGTTGAAAATCGTTTTTAACTAATGCATAGCAAAAGTTGAAACCCCGAAACACATATGCATTTATGCTAAACCAAAAACGATTCAACATATTGTGACTTTTTCACATATTAGTTTCAACCTGAACCCCTTATGATCCTTTGATAAAGCCTACCAACATGGGCTAGAACTCAATCCCGCTAAATCAAAAAGTCATCCAAACCATAAAGGTTCACACATATGAGATCGAATATTAAGGTTATGAAAACCGAAATCAAACATCCCATAACATACATAAAAATAATATAAAGCATTCAAGCACAGGCTATGTAATCGAAAAACTATCACAAGAAAATTATAAAATAATAATTTTATTCATAAAAATCCATGGCTCCGGCGATGAGCTCCGGCGGAAAGCTCTGGCGATTGGAAGCTAGAGTTTTTCAAGGGATTAGTCTCATCCATAGCTTTCCCGGTTTTTGATTTCTCCCATTTTTTCCCTTTTCTATTTTCCTTGCTTTTTACCACGTTGTTTTTGTTGTTTTTATCGGTTTTTTCTTCTTCTCTCGAGCTAGGGTTTCTGTTTTGCTGCATAGGGTTTTTGTAGCTTGTTTGCTTATCATGTATGCATCTTCTCGTCCTTCTACTCGTTCCTCCCAGAAACCCTAGCCATCACCTCGTTTGCCTCCTTCTTCTTCTCAGCTGAGTCATGATTCATCTGTGGTTGATGCTGCTCAAAACGGGTTTTTCCATTGCCCTCTGAAATTTTTTGATAAATGTCGAGATGGAGTTAACGGAAGGGGTTATGCTAGGGGATATATTATCCATCATTTACAGGATATACATTTCTTCTCGGAGTTCAACAAGGACACCTACAGACACCTCATCTCTAGGGATTTGCAGGTTTTTTGTGCTTGGGAAGAACTGCTCCAACATATGCATATGTTGCTCTGCTCCAAATGCATGACGCTGCATGCTTGGAGGTCATCCTGTAAAGAAACTGAAGGTTTTCATGGTAATGTTATCGCTGGCCCCTTCAATGGAATCTCCACAGACTTCCTCATTCACGGTGTGTACAAGCCAGTTATGGCAGCCTCGCTTATTTCGTTCGTTTCAGCTGAAGCAACAGTGGAGGCTAATACAACTAGGCTTGAGAATGACGCTGTGATGGATGAGGCTTTTCCTTGTCTCTTGACTTGCTCAATTTTGTTTTCCAAAGGCATTTTTCCACCGTGAACAGCATCCCTTTCCAGTGCAGGTTATCTTTTTCCCGTACCTTGAAGGAGTGTCTTGACTGTGTGCTTCGCAAACCATCTGACTTGACAGGTTGGATACGTTTACTCCTTCTACCAATCTGTACACTTTCGCGTTACCGTGCCAAAAGCTCAGCTGAAGAACGGTCGAGCAATATGAAGCGTCTTCAAGTTGCTGCCATTCAGCAAGCTCTCTTGTCTTAGAAGGAGCCTGGAGGATGCTATGCGCTGATCTCTAAGATGTTTCAACAGCCTTGCTAACAGCGCTCTCAACGAGACAGCAAGAAGAAGCCGGAGATTGCAAACTTGGATGCCTGCCGGAAGAAGATTGGTTTTGGACACTATGCTGCAGCGATTCGCGTCTTGTCTTCAAACGGGATTGCTCCTCGCTGTGAGCGAATGTTGGCTGAACTTCAATCAAAGCATTCAGCAGCGCCACCGCCTTCTATCCCAGAAGATGACTTCGTTTGCGACCCTATCATGGTTGATTCAAAGGTTGTTTTGGGGGCAATCAACAGTTTCCCTAGAGGCACTTCATGCGGGTGCGATGGTTTGCGTGCACAACACTTAGTCGACGCGATGAGTGGTGCTGCAGCAGCAGTTGCATAAGGCTTGTTGGCTTCGATTACCAGGGTGGTGAACCTCTGGTTGGCAGGCAAGTGCCTAAGGCTTTAGGTGAGCTTATTGCTAGTGCACCTCTTACGCCTCTTCTCAAACCTGGTGGTGGGCTTAGGCCCATAGCTGTCGGTACTATCTGGCGTCGTTTGGTCTCTAAGGTGGTTGCCTTCTCCGTCGGTAAGGCCATGTCATCTTACTTAGGTGATCATCAATTTGGAGTTGGGGTGCCGGTTGGAGGGAAAAGTATTCTTCACGCAGTGAACGGTTTGCTAGAGTTGAGAGGGAACTCTGATAAGATGTCAATGCTGCTTATTGACTTTTCGAAGCCTTTAATTTGCTTTGCAGATCTCACCTTATCACAGAAGTCCGGCTCCATTGTCCTGGTATTTCTCGATGGATTGAATTTCGTTATGCCAGGCTGTTGATGGTGGATTTTCATTTAAGGCTAAAATTGTAAAAGACAAAACTATGCGCTAACATCCTGCAAAGGATAAATCCACTGATAAAGTGGAGAATACTTCTTCACTATAAACTTATAGCATTACCAATTAATGCATGACCAGCCTTGTATTTCATGTACTACTCCATTCTCATTATTGGTGCGGCATGACGACTGAGTGATCGCTCTCAGCAGAGCAACACGAATATCCAAGCATTAAATAAGGAGGCATGTACGAAATACCCATACAGGCTACAACTCTCAGAGTGTTATACTATCCCGATCGAGCATCTGGACTGTCCGTATCAGTCTCAGAAACGATCACGACCATCCAACTTCACTAGCATGATTGGATGGCTTAGATCGGATCTATAACCTCCAGGAAAGTGTTGGAGTATTCATCACCGACCCAATGCGGGCCCCGCATGGTCGGCCTCCCCAAAAGGGTAGCATGGCTTGCCAAATCGTCCAGCCAAAGCAGCGCGGACGTGAAACCCTAATTTAGGGTCCGCAGCACATTACATGTGTCGCAAAGCAGTCTCAACCATCCATCTTCGCAGGCATAGATGGAGGGTGTAGATGTAGATTCAAAGGTCCCAGAGCATGTCAACACAATCTCCATGGGCCCGCATACACACATGGCCGACCGGTCAGAACCAACTATAGTTGATCGTTCCAGTTCGTGCGCCCAAACAAGGCATGACGCACGGCCGGTGAAACCCTAATTAGGGTTTGAACATCACGAGCGTCCATTTTCTCCTGCACGAACGAAGGGTCCAGGAATAGACTAGTCAGGTCCGGTGCGCATCAACATGATCACCGTGGGCCATCTATCTCCACACCCTATCGGCTAAGGCATATCATGCCTGGTTGCCTCAATTCGCACGACCAAACTAGGCGTGATCACACCTCCCAATTGTAAACTAATCTCGACCACTCAACTTTTCCGGACAAATTGAGTGGCTTAGATCACGTTTCTATGGGACAATGAAATACATGCGTGTACACCAGCCCTTAGTCTGCACACCAGACTAATCATCCAAGACCGACCAAGCTTGGTCGCCTCCAAACGAGCGCCCAAAGTTGTCATGACGCGCGGCCTTTGCGGCACAAAATCTCTGTCACAAATCAATCCTAGTCGCTCCTCTTTGCCGGACAAATTGAGCGATCTAGATTACACTTTCACGAGACAATGAGGTATGGACATGTACACCGGCATGCCGTGTACATGATAATATTTTTTGATGATGTTGTAGTAATGAGGTTCAAACTCTCGGACTTGTGAAGATTAAATTTAAAGATTTGATAAAATTATATATACAAAAATATTAACAATGGGTGCGAGAGGTAACCAAGACACTAGATTCCACTATTATGCAAAATTGATTGATAAATATTTCAAAACTCTATTCAATTCTTAAGTCCTCTTTTATCTTTACTTCACTATCTATCATACAGATTCTCAAACATTATTTGTAAACCTTAAGCATAGACTATCAAGAGATTAAACCAAGCATAACCTATCAAACTGAATAAAAAATAATTAAGACAATCATTCAAATAATTTAAAACTCTGCAAAAGCAGCGATTAGGTGAATTATTTAATTAAATGAAATAGTTACCCATTTATGTTGCGTGAATAGCTTCCTCCATTGCCTTGGTTACGAGGGAATTAGCCGCTCATCATGTTGGAAAACCTCTCAAAGAATTTCATTGATGCTCAAAAATGGTTTACAAATGATGAGAATATGAGAAATACAATAAAACCGGGTTTGTAACAATTATATTTGTTACAAACCAGAGAACTACGACCATCAGTGACAAAATAAGACCGCTGCAGCTGTGTCACAAACGCTGTAGCAAATAAGTCTGCCTGATGTACGACCCACAGCTGTGAGTCGTTATTACTGTAGAAAAACGACTGCTGGTGCAGGTCCGTTCTTCGTGTTCTTCATGTTCAGCAGCAGCAGAAACCGAGTTTGGGAAAACTCGAATTTCTTCTTCTCTGGCTCTCCTCAGCCCCCCAGACTCTCGACACCCTTTCTACTCAACCCCAGCAACCTATTTATAGCCAACAGACCCATCGAATCTCGCTCATTCACTCCATATAATTCTCTTTAATTCGGCAGTAAAGAAAATATTTATGGGAATATTTTCTTTCCTGTTTCATCTTCTCACGCGTTTTCAAGCCTCCAAATTACCATATTTAACTCCTTCACGCTCCAACAGGCTGTGAGGGTCTTCCATGCACGCACAAAACACGTTGAATCTTCTCCAAATCACGTGAAACCCGTGATATACACGAACTGCCCTGTTTTCAACCCGTGAATTGTTTAGCTGATTCTAGCCAATTCTGGTCGAACCAAACGCCCACAGTGTGTTTAATAGGCCATATCACAACTATCTACCAATAATCAGCCATTGAATCTCCCTAGAACATGTTCAACAATTCGATCAAAAATCTGCAGAAGTGTTCTCCATTTTCCCGCCAAAAACAAAATTCAAATGGAGAAGATGACCTCCCCCTAATCCTGTACTGGGGTGCGAATAGCAGATGCCTTTTGGGGTGACCTGGGGTGCCCCTTAGTAATTGAGGTGCCCTTTATCCAACGGTGAGAGTCCGAATAACACGTGTCCTCTGGGGCTTTTACCAACTTTTCGAGCCGAATTTTCCAGAAAATGTTTATTTTCCAAAGGTGCCTACAAACACATAAAACACCAAAATTAGTACAAACTCGAGTGCCAACAATATATAGTATTGAGATCAAATTAAACACAAAAATGTGTCTATCAAATACCCCCAAACTTATTATTTGCTAGTCCTCGAGCAAAATTTATTTTTGAAAAAATAAAAAGACTACACTTAGCACGTGCAACAGGCCGTTAAACCGCTAGGTGGCCCTAGCGGCGGAGTGTTGTCTCCGAAGGGTTTACCAGAGGTGTACCCACAAAACCTTTACTCCTAATTGGTCACAAGTATCCCAAGAGCTATGAGGACATACATATTCTCAACCTATCTCCAAGTAAGTAGAATGCCAGAGAAATTAAAGATGTCAGCTCTAAAGCTGACTGAAGAAAAGGGGAGACACATCCGCACCACTGCTAGATAAAGAGATATCCGCTACACAGCTAGATAAACATTATAAGATGCGTCCGCTGCTTTACAGCTGGATAAGATTAGGAGAGAGATAAAAATGAGAGGGACATCTGCTACACAGCTGGACTAATTACGTGTGATGAGTTAAACCAGTGCTAGAAAGATCTTGTGCCAGATTGAAAGCAGACTAACAAAGAAACCAAAATGCATCTTTCTTCGACTCTCTCACAGTGCTCAGTAGAAATAACGTCTTCTTCGGTCTTCAACTGTTGATGATAAACTCTCGAACCTCATAGAACCTTGACAATTAACTTTTCTCTTCGATTTCTTGCTTAACTTATAAATTTCTTCTTCCCTATGGCCTTGTTGAAAAAAAAGAACGTAATGATGTTTCATTTTTTCTTTTTTTTTTTTTAATGAACAAAAAATTACAAGACAAAAATTTACATGGCCATGAGAGAAGGACTTTCAAAACTTGGATCTTCGCAACTTGTGATGTCTTGGTATCATGGATTCTAACAACTTAAACTTTGATTTTTGAATTGTTCTCTTCTATTGGTTCTTCTAAACCTAAAATGTCTTCACTTTCTTCATAGATTTTGATGTCGCTCCGCTTGTTGATGATGATGAGTTTCTACTGAGAGAGAGTCGCAATCCAGTAACTAAGAATACATTGTGAGGTTGCTTTGTCTTTCTGGCATTTCCCTGACCTACTTGCTTTTCCATCATGTATGGTTAGGTCCATCACGGTTACCCTCTAAAAGGAACAAGTTCTCTCCTGAATTTCAAGGATCTCAATGTCTTTTTCTCTAATGTCTCAATAAGTTGTTATCTCTAGCATTCCAATTTCTATCTTTTCGGTGAGAAACAGTATGTAAACTTAGCTAACCGGATACCATGTGACGCTAGAAGTTTCAAAAGTGCAACTAAAAAGTTTCTCCCATACCCCCAAACTTAAATCTAACATTGTCCTCAATGTTCTAAAGATAAAATTAAAAGCATATGAACAAGGAGAAACTGTTACCATTTGAAGCAAAAGAGTTAAGGAAAGATATTACCGTGTCGCATAAGATTGGGTTACCTCACAAGAAGTGCTAAGTTTAAAGTCTTCAGCCAGACATCGGAAGGAATTAGTCACCTCATAGAATCAAAAAGTAACGGCCGAAATAACTGTGGGTCTTCAAAACCAAAAAGAGCTGACCAAAGGAAACTACAATAACCCAAGAAAGTGAACAAGGGTAGCATGCCCTTATCTAGTTTCCTGATTAAGATATTTATATCTAATTGTGGTTCAGGTTCAGGTTCTAAGAAAGGGTCTAAATAAAATATTTTCATTGGTTGCGTTTCTTCATAGGTGGGATCCGAATCATTAGGTCCTAGAGTCTGGAAAAACTCAAATATGATCTTAGAAGCGCACGATAATAACCTAAATAACTGAGGATCCTCTAAGTCAATAAGATTTGACTTACAAAATTGACCACAATGAGAGTAGTGGTCACTCTTAAGAAAATGTGTTGATTCTAATTTCCTAAAGCATTTAGGTTTAGTCTCACAACTTAATATTCGACACATTTGAAATATAAACGTTCCCACATTTGGAAGAAAACTATTTGGTGGGAAAACAAAGTCAATCTGGGTATCATAGCCTGGGCAAACCACATCAACCAGAGGATGGGTTTCTAACGACTGAACTTCTTCCTGGACATCATTAGGTTCGGGAGAACGAGTATGAAGGTAATCTTGTAAAATGGTCGAGGCAGAGATATCAAGTCCAAAATGAGGGATCTCTGTAAGAGCTAAAGGTATGGCACAAGGAGAATGATAATCACCCCCAAACTTAGATTTTTGGGTATCTCTAGATAGACTAGCTATAATTTCCTTAATTTCTAGATCATTGGAATCCTGAAAATAGTCAATTTCTCCTTCGAGGTTATACTCAAGCGACGCATCCTTACTCATATTTAATAGCTCTACGAGTTCATTTTCTTCGTCTAAGACTATTGTTTCTAAGTCGTTAGACTCTAAAACAACATTTTCGGAATAAACCCGTTCCTCTAAAGCATTATCGGCTTCGTAATCAAAAGGAAAAACTACATCGTCTAAAACGGTGGTATCCCTAATCAAATCCTCGTCCTTTTGAATAGGTGAATAATCATAAAAATTATTTGGATTTGAACTAGAATCATTATAAAGCTCAATTGGATTAATAGATTCCTGATCACTATGCCTACACATTTCAGATTCTTCATTACTACTATCCTCATCATAATAGTACGAAGATGATTGAACCTTATCTAAATAAGTAGTGTCTTTTATTCTAACCTCGTCCTCTAAATTAGGCAAATATTCACTATTGATATCAAGGGTAGAATTAGAAACACTATTTTGGAAATTTAGATCATTTCGAGAAGCATTAGCTAACTGTTCATTTTCTGCCTCTAGACGTGCCTGAATTTCACTGAGCATAATACTTATACGTTTACCACTCTCTTTTATCATCTCAGAATATCGTGTACACTCTTCTTTTGAACTATTCATTGCAACTAAACGTTTATACGTCCTTTCAATCCGTTGTTGGGTCTCTTCTAGAGATGGAACAGGTTCAGAAATATCATAATCAGGACTAGTTTCCAAAAACGAGTAACCAGTACTACAGTGTTCCTGATTTTCTTGCTCATAAGACCAATTCGCGTGTGGATAGTAATTGGGCTCACCATGGTATGAACCATAACCTTGTAAAGGTTGGCGTTCCCAAATACTATTCCCACCATGGTCATAAAAATGATGATGTCCATATTCAAATTCAGATCGATACTCATTGTATTGGCTTCCGTCATACCAGTTCGACATTCTTAATTGCAAGAGAATTCTACACAATCACAAACAAGGCTGACTCGACCAAATCAAACCTACTGATTTCTAGCAAAAAAAAAGCATGATGGCTCCACTTAGATTGTTTCTAGACCATCTTCTAATCCTTCGAAAGGGAATTCGTTACAATTTAAGCAAACCCCTCTGAAATCAATCCGAGTCAAAGTAAGTTGAATTGAGGCGAGGAAAGCTCAGTGGAGCTTTGATACCCAAGGCCTCACCGCTATCACAAGGCGGCGCAGTCACGCATTCAACTCACAGAAACCATCATGAAAGAGTAACCAATATTTTTCGAACTACTTTCCTACTAAGCTCGTTACCCTATCGGTCTCGTTCTAATCAAATTTTAAGCTTGGGTTCGCGTTAGGTTTCGTTTACCTAAAGGAAGACAGTAAACCCGCTAACAGGAAATTCGCGGGTGTATAGAAGTTTACCTCCCGTACCATACGGGCGAAGAACCGCTGTAGTCGACTCGGGCCACTGACTCCGGTGTCAGTGTGCGAACCCGAGGGGCCGAGACGATATTGTAATCGTCGTCCTTCCCTGCAAACAGTTTATATTTGATTTTTTTTTATATATAATCCTTCCGTAGGGTTTAAAATTAAATAAATTGTCCAAAGTCCAGTCCAATAAAAAGAAATACAAAAAATAATAATAATAATTACAAAACAAAAAAAAAATGGAAAGTCTCTTAAAAAAAATAATAATTCTCTTTTTTCTTTATTTTTTGCTTTGTCTTTTTTCCTTCTCTTTTAGCTTTAAGCTTTGATTCCAAGGTCTTTAGTATCCAACTTCAAACCTGTAATACAAAGACACAACCAAAGAGACGTAAAAAGAACAAATGGAATAATAAAAAATAATAAAAACCTAAAAATTCTACCTAAGCACAAATCCGCGTCGGCGGCGCCAAAATTTGATAATATTTTTTGATGATGTTGTAGTAATGAGGTTCAAACTCTCGGACTTGTGAAGATTAAATTTAAAGATTTGATAAAATTATATATACAAAAAAAATATTAACAATGGGTGCGAGAGGTAACCAAGACACTAGATTCCACTATTATGCAAAATTGAATGATAAATATTTCAAAACTCTATTCAATTCTTAAGTCCTCTTTTATCTTTAATTCACTATCAATCATACAGATTCTCAAACATTATTTGTAAGCCTTAAGCATAGATTATCAAGAGATTAAACCAAGCATAACCTATCAAACTGAATAACAAATAATTAAGACAATCATTCAAATAATTTAAAACTTTGCAAAAGCAGCGATTAGGTGAATTATTTAATTAAATGAAATAGTTACCCATTTATGTTGCGTGAATAGCTTCCTCCATTGCCTTGGTTACGAGGGAATTAGCCGCTCATCATGTTGGAAAACCTCTCAAAGAATTTCATTGATGCTCAAAAATGGTTTACAAATGATGAGAATATGAGAAATACAATAAAACCGGGTTTGTAACAATTATATTTGTTACAAACCAGAGAACTACGACCCTCAGTGACAAAATAAGACTGCTGCAGCTGTGTCGCAAACGCTGTTGCAAATAAGTCTGTCTGATGTACGACCCACAGCTGTGAGTCGTTATTACTGTAGAAAAACGACTGCTGGTGCAGGTCCGTTCTTCGTGTTCTTCATGTTCAGCAGCAGCAGCAGAAACCGAGTTTGGGAAAACTCGAATTTCTTCTTCTCTGGCTCTCCTCAGCCCCCCAGAATCTCGACACCCTTTCTACTCAACCCCAACAACCTATTTATAGCCAACAGACCCATCGAATCTCGCTCATTCACTCCATATAATTCTCTTTAACTCGGCAGTAAAGAAAATATTTATGGGAATATTTTCTTTCCTGTTTCATCTTCTCACGCGTTTTCAAGCCTCCAAATTACCATATTTAACTCCTTCACGCTCCAACAGGCTGTGAGGGTCTTCCATGCACGCACAAAACACGTTGAATCTTCTCCAAATCACGTGAAACCCGTGATATACACGAACTGCCCTGTTTTCAACCCGTGAATTGTTTAGCTTATTCTAGCCAATTCTGGTCGAACCAAGTGCCCACAGTGTGTTTAATAGACCATATCACAACTATCTACCAATAATCAGCCATTGAATCTCCCTAGAACACGTTCAACAATTCGATCAAAAATCTGCAGAAGTGTTCTCCATTTTCCCGCCAAAAACAAAATTCAAATGGAGAAGATGACCTCCCCCTAATCCTGTACTGGGGTGCGAATAGCAGATGCCTTTTTGGGTGACCTGGGGTGCCCCTTAGTAATTGAGGTGCCCTTTATCCAACGGTGAGAGTCCGAATAACACGTGTCCTCCGGGGCTTTTACCAACTTTTCGAGGCGAATTTTCCAAAAAATGTTTATTTTCCAAAGGTGCCTACAAACACATAAAACACCAAAATTAGTACAAACTCGAGTGCCAACAATATATAGTATTGAGATCAAATTAAACACAAAAATGTGTCTATCAGTACACGCATGCCCAATCGTCCTTGCCAAAATCGTGTCCCAAGCTTGGATTCGACCAAGCTGAAGAGTGATGCTTGCACACCTCTTCATAAACCCTAATTCCACTAACATCGCAGATGAGTGTCCCAAAGATCATCTCGTCCGTTCAAATTCACCTGCTTGGTTATACAACCCTGTTTAGGAGTTAATTGGTCAATGAGGTGTCGTGGTGATTACCATACGTCACACCACACCAAGTGATCGGCCAAGTCAGGACTTACCTGTACAGCCCCAAACGATCACTTGAAGATGGCTAGACATGCATCTATTTTAAGACGCTTAATCGTGACTTACTCCATTAAGCCTTAAAACAACGATGCTTCACTCATGCTAAATACATTCGATGCATTACATGCTTAGCATTCACACGATATTTCATAAATATCGACTTCCTAAATAACTTAGTTTTTTAATCTAGCATTACATGCTACTTTTTGTGGGTCCCACGATCCACATACTCGAGACATCAATCATGTCACAAACTGGGGGATACATACTGGGGTATTGGTCTGGCGGTTTACAGCGTGCAGCGCACAACGCGCCATCACAAGAACGTGTCAGGAAGTCATGGACGGTTAGTGATGATGGGAGAAGTGGGCAAGACTGATCGTGTAACACTAACACGCTCAACTCCACTACTCCATCACTCCACTTTCTCCACTTCCCATGAGAGACGTGGGTTAGGCTCAATGACTTGTATAAATAGTTTCTCCTCCCTATTTTTAAAAAAAGACAAGACAGAAACCTAGTGTTGATACAATCGTATTGAAACACCAGAACTGATAGCTTACACTCTGCAAGCCAGTTCATATTTCTGATACAAGTCATACACAACCAACACCTTCACAATCTCAACACCTTCTTCGTTTCCCTCCCTAAGATCAACCCCATCTCCTTCACTTTGTGACCGAAGCAAGTCTGGAACGGCCATTTATTGGTTTAGGCCAGAATTATACAGATTGATTTCTCCAATCAAAAGCACTCCCGTATAGTGCATTTGTTTAAGGTTTAGATTCATTTCTCATCCACATCCCCAAATTACCAAAACCGGCAGAAATAATTTTCACCCATAAACTATTGGCTACCACAGTGGGAGATTAATCTCTCGGTTGCAAAATTGGATTCTCAATATTCATTCCAACCTTATCAATCTTGGGATAGATCTTGGATCCGATTCAATCATTAACCTATCCATTTTTGGTTTTTATCTCGGTCTTCATCTCACGATGTATCCTCGCACGCTAGATTCTCCGGAAACCATATATGACTCAGGTATCATGGGTAGTGTGGCTAGAATACTGGAGGATGTCCTGGCAAATCAAGCTGGTATCGCTAGAAGGTAGAGCGAAACATTCCGCATTTTGAATGATATATCAGCTCAATTACAAGAAGGTTCGGAAAGCATTTACCCAGACGGTGCAAGAAACACTGAATCCTTATCTAGAAGTCATGCCTTTACCAGCGGAGATGCAGAGAGAGTGCGTAGCCACGGGGGACTCAGGAGAGACGAACGACATGGTCCAACTGGCGACAGAGACTCGGGACAACTCCGTAGAAGAAAAGACTTGTCCGGGATGCCACATCTGCCGGATAAAGAAAGGAAGCCTGCAGCTTACGGAGCCTTGCTGGAAGATTTATATCTCAAGACTCTTGTCGAAGCTCAGAAAAATTCCCGATCCACAGCGAACTTTCAGCCAAGTGAAGAAATGCTCGAGGAGGGAGATATCAATCAAATGACGCGTGAGTGTGGCGGATGGGAGCATTCAACTCATTCACTCAACAGTGATATTACAATGCCTTCTGCATTCCGTCACCCAGTCAAGCGAGCCGCGGATATGATGACACATGCTGGTTTACCAACTCCATCTCCGAAGCGTGCTCCATCTCAAAACCACAGAGAGACGTCATGAAGTCCACTAACGCAAGAGAAGCTAGAATCAAGATATCCACGTTTCCCGCTTCCAATGGAGAAGATATTGGAATTGCTGGAGGCATGGGTACGAGACGGAGAAGTGCAACTGCCTTCTGTGTGGCGTCCGCTGACTAATCAAGAAATGATATACCTGAGGTATTTTCATTATTATTGATTCCTTCATCACCTACCAGTGAATGCAATGCCTTGAAGCGCATCGTTCAGGAGAAGCTTAATTCGGAGGAGTTGCCTTCCCTCTCTGGAAATTAATGCGTATGGTTTTCTTGAAGAGGTTGCTCGGGAAGATTCAGTTTCGTACAAATGAGACTCCAAAGAGCAAGTAAGTTCTATCAAACAATTTTACGAGAAAGATAGTTTTAGAATTTACTGGGGACTTGACATCCCACACATGAGAAAGAGATTTGATAACCAAACACCATGTTTGTTTCCCTTTCATACTTCCCTTTTCGTATGATATTTGCAATTTCATATGACATGTGCTATCATTCATAGCCAAGATATAAATTCCATTTAGAATAAATCTCTTTCAGAAAAATCATTCATAAAACTATCTCAAAATAAACCAATTCAACCACCTATTAGTTCAAAACCTAAAATCAAATTCTGAAAGGAAATCCTCACAATCACTCAAAAACATCTAAAGAAAGAAAGCAAGTAGGCAGCACAAATCCTTCAAGGAAAGTCCTTCAACAGCAACTCGTCTTTCTGAGAAAGAGAAGCTTTCATCTTCTGGAGCGCGTCCTGTTTCAGCTTCAACTCCTTAGACAACCTCTCAACCTCTTCTTCCTGGCGAGCATTGCATTCCGTGGAGGGAAATTCACCTTGCGATTTCTGAAGCTCCTGGATTTCGGAAAACCCTTTGAAGAACCAAGGAGTGTTGAAGTCATACTGGACAAACACATCTCGATGGCACTTCCAGTCTTCGATCATCTCCTCATAAACGGTGTGACCAGTCGTGACGCTCATCCCTTGAATGGAGAATAAAGCTTCTTGGACGCGATTGACTAATGCAAGGCGGCTTTTGAGCTTCGTGGTGGTAGCAATGTGGTTGTGCTTCTTCCATATCGTCGTGTACAACTCCTCGAACTGATCCGGCACACTGAACCCCCCAACCAACACATGACCTGCACGAGGGACATCAAAGGAAGGATCGAAGATATCCCTAGGAACAACAGGTTTCTTTTCCAATGCTTCATCAGAAACCTTGTCAGCTGCAAGAGGCCTTTCAGAAAAAGTCACCATGGCTGCCTTATCAATGGGGACCGGCTCGGGAAGATATTTAAGGGGAGCCGCCTCAGCATTAGCAGATGTTGCCTCTCCTGTATTCCTCCGGATGCCCACTTCACTCTGAATGCTGATTTCCGTCACGACCTCGTCTACAAGCTCACTAAGGTTACCACTTGGGGAGGCATTCCGTTCAGTCGAGCTTGCACCATCTTTGTCATTATCTTGAAGAGGATCAGTATCACCAGACCTCTCCTTAAAAGCATCGCCAGACTTCTCATGAAGACCAGTATCGCCAGACCTCTCATTATGACTACGAGCCAGTCTTGCGAAAGCATTTTCTTTCGAGATTCCCTGATCGCCAACAAAGGATTACCTTTAGTGAAAGTTGCTCAGGAAGAACGAAACCAAGGGATCAAACAAAAAGAAATTTAATACCTGCATATTGGAGGAATTGAGGATCACCGAACCACATGCCTGCTTCTTAGACCTCACTCCTGATTGGGGACTGCAGTCGTCAGCTCTGGTTCGTTAACCTAGGAGTGGTTTCAACCGAAAATGCTCCTTAAAAATTTCAGAAGATGGTTCGCCGCGGGAATCTGTCACAACCTCCTCCGAGAATTTCTGAAAGGTCAACAATCGCTCCCTCCAAAATTTCTTATACCTGTCGGTTACCGCTGGTTTTCTTCCGATAGGCCAGAAAAGAAGACTCTGCACTGACGAAAATGTGTCAGCATTAAGAATGTCCGGGAAAAGTTCTTTCGGAGCCTTCAACGGACGAAGAAATGGAACACCCTGGTCAAATACCATTTGCCGAGCATCCCTGTCAATATTGTACGGAGTCACGATAAATTCTTCGTCAAATAAAGACGGGACATATCCCGGAGTGCAGCTTCGCAAGTAAATAAGTTCCCCAAGACTCGCGATTTCGGCATCAGTACACAACACAGCATCATGAACAACAGTAGAAGTCTTTGGATGAACAATGAAAGGGTGGATCGGCCCCCATGGACGAAAATTTATGGAGGACTGATGTGTTCTCAAAGTTGTTGTAGATAGTGATAAAAGGGTTGTTTTAAGACTTGTGAAGGCAATGAATTTTAGACTTAATAAAAATTTAAAAACAAAGAAAACTTATTACAAAATTGACTTCAAGATATTAGAAAACAACCAAGACACTGACTATTACACATGAATAAATTATGGTAAACAATCCAAAACTCCAATTATCTTTTAAGACTCTTATTTTTTAATTCACAAATAATCTGGAAAATTCTCAAAAATTAATTGTATCCCTAAGCATAGATTATCTAAACAAAGCATAACCTATCTAATTGAATCACAACTAATGAAGAAATTTTTTGCAAACAATTAAAAACTCTGCAAAAGCAGTGATTGAGTGAATTATAAATTATAAATTAGAGAGAGTAAATAATTACCAATTATTCATGCGTAAATAGCTTCCTCTTGTCTTGGTTGTGAGAGAATTAGCCGCTCATCATGTTGGAAAACCTCTCAAAGAATTTCATTGATGCTCAAAAATGGTTTACAAATGATGAGAATATGAGAAATACAATAAAACCGGGTTTGTAACAATTATATTTGTTACAAACCAGAGAAATACGACCCTCGGTAAAATAATACTGTTGCCGCTGTGTTGCAAAAACTGTAGTAAATAAGTCTGCTGCAGATATACGACCCTCAGCTGGGAGTCGTTATCACTGTTAATAAACGACTGTCCTGGTCGGTCAGTTCTTCGCGTTCTTCAGAAATGCAGTAGCAGAAAATGGCAGCTCTGCAACTTTGGTGTTTAAGCTCTGTGGTGTTCTAAAACCTCCGAAACTCTTCCTCCGGCCTCTCTGAGTCCCCATCACCCTATATATACTCCACAGGACCAAAATATCTCGCACTAATGTCTCCAAATTCTCTCACATCAAAGCTATTACTAGGGAATATATTATTTCCAAAATTATGGTTTTATATCCTTCTTTACTTCTTTCACGCGTCTATCGCAACTAAGAGTCCTCCATACACGTTCATTACACGAACTAGAGTCCCAGCAGCACACGCAATTCATACCAAATCCCGGGAAAAACTCTCCCACGAACGTGTAGCTCTGTTTGCTTCTCGCGGAATATCGAGCAAAATTGGATCGAATCAAAGGCCCATACCAAGCCTTTTAGGCTATATCACGTCCACCCATGAAGTTTCAGCGATTTAGTCTACCTCTAACCCATCCAAAATCCGATCGAGAAAACTGCCAGGAGTGAACTCTTCTTCCCGCCAAAAAATGAATTTGAAATGAAGAAGAAGGGTTTCCCCCTATCCGGTTCTGGGGTGCGGTTAGCAGCTGCCTAGAAATGAGGTGCCCCTTAGTAATTAGGTTACCCCTTATCCAAAGTGAGGGTCCGTATAGCAAATGTCCTCCAAGGGTGCCCCGGGCAACTTTTCGAGCCGAAATTTCCATAAATATTTATCTCCAAAAAATACCTACAAACACACAAAACACCATAATAAGGACGAAAACGAGTACTAACAATACGAAACAATGAGGACAAATTAGACACATAAATGCGTCTATCAAATACCCCCAAACTTATTATTTGCTAGTCCTCGAGCAAAACTAAAAAAATAAAACCGAGTTAATCTCGGGAGGGTTTACCAGAGGTGTACCCACAAAACCATTACTTCTAATTGGTCACAAGTATCCAAAGAGATATGAGGACATACATATTCTCAACCTATCTCCAAGTAACTAGAATGCCATAGAAAAATAAAGGTGTCAGCTCTAAAGCTGACTGAAGAAAAGGGGAGACACATCCGCAACATTGCTAGATAAAGAGATATCCGCTACACAGCTAGACAAACATTGTAAGATGCGTCCGCTTCTTTACAGCTGGATAAGATTAGGAGAGAGATAAAGATGAGAGGTACATCTGCTACACAGTTGGACTAATTACGTGTGATGAGTTAAACCAGTGCTAGAAAGATCTTGTGACAGATTGAAAGAGGACTAACAAAGCAACCAAATGTATCTTTCTTCGACTCTCTCATAGTGCTCAGTAAAACAACGTCTTCTTCGGTCTTCAACTGTTGATGATAAACTATCGAACCTCATAGAACCTTGACAATTAACTCTTCTCTTCGATTTCTTGCTTGACTTATAAATTTCTACTTCCCTTTGGCCTTATTGAACAAAACGTAACGATGATTTTATTTTTTCATTTTTTTTTTTTTTTTTAATAAAAACAAAAAAATTACAAGACAACAATTTACATGGCATGGACATGAGAGAAGGACTTTCAAAACTTGGATCTTCGCAACTTGTGATGTCTTGGTCATGGATTCTAACAACTTATATCATTTCTCTTATAACTTCAACTTTGATTTTTGAATTATTCTTTTCTATTGTTGCTTCTAAACCTAAAACGTCTTCAATTTCTTATAGATTTTTGTGTCGCTGCTTGATTGATGAAAGTTTCTACTGAGAGAGTCGAATCCAGTAACTAAGACTACATTGTGAGGTTGCTTTGTCTTTCTGGCATTTCCTGACCTACTTGCCTTTCCATCATGTATGGTTAGGTCCATCACGGTTACCCTCTAAAAGGAACAAGTTCTCTCCTGAATTTCAAGGATCTCAATGTCTTTTTCTCTAATGTCTCAAAAGGTTGTTATCCCTAGCATTCCAATTTCTATCTTTTCGGTGAGAAACAGTATGTAAACTTAGCTAACCGGATACCATGTGACGCTAGAAGTTTCAAAAGTGCAACTAAAAAGTTCTTCCCCACCCCCAAACTTAAATCTAACATTGTCCTCAATGTTTCTAATGAAAGAAATACCAAAAGTAAAATAACACGAGGAGAAGTTGGAAAGATAGTACCTGGGTGAAGAAAATCAAAAACTAATATACAACATACAACTTCCTCGATGGTCAATCAAGGGTAAACAGGGTCCTCCAGAGGGACCTCCTCAACATCACCTGTAGGAAAGGGCTCTAAAAAGGGTTTCAATCTCTGACCGTTAACCTTCGAAGAACTACTACCATCCGGTGTCTCAATTTCAACAGCTCCATGAGGAAAGACAGTGCGAACAATAAAAGGACCCGTCCACCGAGAACGTAACTTCCCAGGGAAAGATGTAAACGGGTATCATACAGAAGAACTTTTTGACCTGGAGAAAATGACTTCCGTAAAATTTCTATCATGCACAAGTTTCATTTTGTTCTTATACTCCTTCGCACTATCGTAAGCATCTATACGAATCTCGTCCAACTCATTGAGCTGGAGTTTCCTATGGGCTCCTGCCTTGTCAAGTGAAAAATTTAGCTGCTTAACAGCCCAATAAGCTCTATGTTCTAACTCAACAGGTAAATGGCATGCCTTTCCATACACAAGCCGATAAGGCGACATTCCAATGGGGGTCTTAAACGAGTACGGTAAGCCCATAAGGCATCAGTAAGCCTAGACGACCAGTCTTTCCGATTAGGATTAACTGTTTTCTCTAATATAACTTTACTCCCATAGGTAACCTCTACTGACCACTAGTCTGCGGATGATACGGGGTAGCTACCTTATGTGTAATACCATATTTCTTCATCAGAAGCCTAAAAGGTCCATTACAAAAGTGCGACCCTCCATCACTAATTATAGCTCGCGGTGTACCAAAACGTGTAAGTATATTATTTTTCAAGAACTCAATCACAACCCTATGGTCATTGGTTTTACAACCGCCTCAATCCACTTAGATACATAGTCTACGGCGACAAGGATGTATAGGTTACCAAAAGAATTAGGAAACAGACCCATAAAGTCAATACCCCACACATCAAAGACCTCAACAACTAAAATAGGGTTCAAGGGCATCATGTTCCTACGGGAAATGGTTCCTAATTTCTGGCAACGCTCACAAGTAACACAGTAACTATGGGAGTCTTTAAACAACGAAGGCCAATAGAATCCACACTGCAATATCTTAGCAGCAGTCTTCTTAGCACTAAAGTGACACCCACAAGCATGATCATGACAAAAGGAAATAATACTGGACTGGTCACTCTCATGTATACATCTCCTAATAATATGGTCTGGACAATACTTAAACAAATAAGGATTATCCCAAAAGAAGTGCTTAACCTCGGCTAAGAACCTAGAACGATCTTGTTTACCCCAATGTTGGGGCATTCGACCAGTAACAAGATAATTCACTATATTCGCATACCAAGGTGTTTGGGTGACAAAGAACAGTTGTTCATAAGGAAAGTTATCCCTTATAGGAAGGGATTCATCATGGGAATCAACAACTAGCCTAGAAAAGTGGTCTGCTACTACATTTTCGACACCCTTTTTGTCTCTAATGTCTGGAGAAAACTCTTGCAACAAAAGTATCCACCTAATCAATCTAGGTTTCATATCCTTCTTAGACAAAAGATATTTCAAAGCAGCATGATCAGTATATATAACGATCTTAGAACCTAAGAGGTAGGGTCTAAACTTGCCTAAGGCAAACACAATGGCTAACAGTTCCTTCTCGGTAGTGGTATAGTTCAACTGGGCATCATTCAGAGTTTTGCTAGCATAGTAAATCACATGAAGTAATTTGTTTTCTCGTTGACCTAGCACAACACAAATACCATAATCTGAAGCATCACACATGATCTCAAAGGGTAAGTTCCAGTTGGGTGCCAGGACTATGGGGGCGGTAGTGAGTAAAGTCTTAAGCTTCTCAAAAGCCTCTAAACAAGCATCATGAAAGACAAACTTAACATATTTTGAAAGCAAGTTGCAAAGAGGTCTAGAAATCAAGCTAAAATCCTTAATGAATCGACGATCAAAACCTGCATGCCCTAAGAATGACCTAATATCTCTTACGGTTTTTGGGACCTGTAAAGTCTTGATAAGGTCAACTTTGGCTTTATCTACCTCTATACCGTTAGAAGATACGATATGCCCTAAGACAATTCCTGATCGAACCATGAAATGACATTTCTCCCAATTAAGCACTAGATTCTTTTCCTTACACCTAGTCAACACTAATGACAAATGATGCAAGAACTCATCGAAAGACGAACCAAACAATGAAAAGTCATCCATAAAGACCTCTAAAAACTTTTCTACCATATCGGAGAATATGCTCATCATGCAACGCTGAAAAGTCGCAGGGGCGTTACATAGCCCGAAAGGAATGTGTCTATACGCAAAGGTACCAAAGGTACAAGTAAAAGTAGTTTTTTCTTGGTCTTCTGGGGCAATAATGATCTGATTGTAGCCTGGGTAGACATCTAGAAAATAGTAATGACTATGTCCAGCTAATCTCTCTAGCATTTGGTCGATAAAGGGAAGGGGAAGTTGGTCCTTCCTAGTGACCTTGTTCAATTTCCTATATTAAATACAAACACGCCAACCCGTGGTCACTCGGGTCGGGATTAACTCATTTTTATCATTCTGGACTACAGTAATACCGGATTTCTTGGGAACAACCTGAATGGGGCTGACCCACTTACTGTCTGAAATGGGGTAGATAATGCCTGCATCTAACAGCTTAAGAACCTCGGTTCGAACTATTTCTTTCATATTAGGGTTTAGTCTTCGTTGCATCTCCCTAGAAGGTTTGGTATCTTCCTCTAAATAGATCTGATGCATACAAACAGTAGGACTTATACCCTTAATGTCTGCTATGGTCCATCCTAAAGCTTCCTTGTTGTTTTGAAGGACAGTCACTAGCCTACTTTCCTGATCACTATCCAAGTTGGAAGCAACAATCACATGTAAAGTTTCAGACGGGCCTAAAAACACATACTTCAGGGTATCTGGCAATGGTTTTAGGTCCAACTTAGGAGGCTCTTCTAACGAAGAAACTAAGGTAGACTTAGAAACTGGTAGTGGTTCGAACTTAGGTTTCCATCCGTTACTAGTGTCTAACAAAGGGGTTGAATCTAACAAAGCATTCACCTCATTAATCACATTATCATCATCGAAATCAATCCCAAAGTGAGTTAGGCATTTCCCTAACGGATCTTCTAAAAAAGTGTTTGGTAATGACTCATCGACTAATGTTCCTATCATGTTTACCTCTTCTATGCTCGAGTCATCTAGTTCAGAGGGTAGCTTACTAATATGAAAGACGTTCAGCTCAATAGTCATATTACCAAAAGACAAATTCATAATACCAGTTCGACAATTAATGATCGCATTGGATGTTGCTAAAAATGGGCGCCTAAAATCACTGGTATTTGGTTCTCTGGGTCAGGGACAGGTTGGGTATCTAGGATAACAAAATCCACTGGATAAATAAACTTGTCGACCTCAATAAGAACATCCTCGATCACACCACGAGTAATTTTAACGGACCTATCAGCTAACTGAAGTGTTATCTGGGTAGGTTTCATATCACCAAGTCCTAGCTTGAGGTACACATGGTATGGAAGTAAATTTACACTGGCTCCTAAGTCAAGCAAAGCTTTCTCAACACGATATTTACCTATTGTGCAAGAAATGGTAGGGGACCCTGGGTCTTTATACTTAGGAGTAGTGGTATTCTGAATAATGGAACTCACGTGACTAGCTAGGAAGGCTTTCTTTTGGACACTAAGCTTACGCTTTCGTGTAAACAAGTCCTTAAGAAACTTAGCATAAGCGGGAATCTGCTTAATCGCATCCAACAATGGTAGGTTGATAGTAACCTGCTTAAAAACCTCCAATATATCATTAAAGTTCGACTCGCTCTTAGTTGGAACTAGCAGCTGGGGAAACGGGGCTCTGGAAACAAAGCCGGGCTCAGCAGGACCCTCATTGGTCTTTTTAGAGACTCTATCAGTCTCCTCATTTTCTGGCTCATAAGGGTGAACTACAGCATGTTCACTATCAGGCATGGCAACCTTATTGTCAACTTTCTTTCCACTCCTAAGGGTTGTAATAGAGTTCACATGATTGTACAATTTCTCTGCTTTAGGATTGGGTTGAGTTTGACTAGGAAACTTACCTTTTTCCCTCAAAGATTCATTTATCTGACTAACCTGGTTTTTTAACTCAGAAATAATCTGGAAAATTATCAAAAATTTATTGTATCCCTAAGCATAGATTATCTAAACAAAGCATAACCTATCTAATTGAATCACAACTAATGAAGAAATTTTTTGCAAACAATTAAAAACTCTGCAAAAGCAGTGATTGAGTGAATTATAAATTATAAATTAGAGAGAATAAATAATTACCAATTATTCATGCGTAAATAGCTTCCTCATTGTCTTGGTTGTGAGAGAATTAGCCGCTCATCATGTTGGAAAACCTCTCAATGAATTTCATTGATGCTCAAAAATGGTTTACAAATGATGAGAATATGAGAAATACAATAAAACCGAGTTTGTAACAATTATATTTGTTACAAACCAGAGAACTACGACCCTCGGTAAAATAAGACTGCTGCCGCTGTGTCGCAAAAACTGTAGTAATTAAGTCTGCTGCAGATATACGACCCTCAGCTGGGAGTCGTTATCACTGTTGATAAACGACTGTCCTGGTCGGTCCGTTCTTCGAGTTCTTCAGAAATGCAGTAGCAGAAAATGGCAGCTCTACAACTTTGGTGTTTAAGCTCTGTGGTGTTCTAAAACCTCTGAAACTCTCCCTCCGGCCTCTCTGAGTCCCCATCACCATATATATACTCCACAGGACCAAAATATCTCGCAGTAATGTCTCCAAATTCTCTCATATCAAAGCCATTACTCGGGAATATATTATTTCCAAAATTATGGTTGTATATCCTTCTTTACTTCTTTCACGCGTCTATCGCAACTAAGAGTCCTCCATACACGTTCAGTACACGAATTAGAGTCCCAGCAGCACACACAATTCATAGCAAATCCCGGGAAAAACTCTCCCACGAACGTGTAGCTCTGTTTGCTTCTCGCGGAATATCCAGCCAAATTGGATCGAACCAAAGGCCCATACCAAGCCTTTTAGGCTATATCACGTCCACCCATGAAGTTTCAGCGATTTAGTCTACCTCTAACCCATCCAAAATCCGATCGAGAAAACTGCCAGGAGTGAACTCTTCTTCCCGCCAAAAAATGAATTTGAAATGAAGAAGAAGGGTTTCCCCCTATCCGGTTCTGGGGTGCGGTTAGCAACTGCCTAGAAATGGGGTGCCCCTTAGTAATTAGGTTACCCCTTATCCAAAGTGAGGGTTCGTATAGCAAATGTCCTCCAAGGGTGCCCCGGGCAACTTTTCGAGCCGAAATTTCCAAAAATATTTATTTCCAAAAAAATACCTACAAACACACAAAACACCATAATAAGGACGAAAACGAGTACTAACAATACGCAACATTGAGGACAAATTAGACATATAAATGCGTCTATCAAATACCCCCAAACTTATTATTTGCTAGTCCTCGAGCAAAACTAAAAAAATAAAACCGAGTTAATCTCGGGAGGGTTTACCAGAGGTGTACCCACAAAACCATTACTTCTAATTGGTCACAAGTATCCAAAGAGATATGAGGACATACATATTCTCAACCTATCTCCAAGTAACTAGAATGCCATAGAAATTAAAGGTGTCAGCTCTAAAGCTGACTGGAGAAAAGGGGAGACACATCCGCAACACTGCTAAATTAAGAGATATCCGCTACACAGCTAGATAAACATTGTAAGATGCGTCCGCTGCTTTACAGCTGGATAAGATTAGGAGAGAGATAAAGATGAGAGGGACATCTTCTACACAACTGGACTAATTACGTGTGATGATTTAAACCAGTGCTAGAAAGATCTTGTGCCAGATTGAAAGCGGACTAACAAAGCAACCAAATGTATCTTTCTTCGACTCTCTCATAGTGCTCAGTAAAAAGAACGTCTTCTTCGGTCTTCAACTGTTGATGATAAACTATCGAACCTCATAGAACCTTGACAATTAACTCTTCTCTTCGATTTCTTGCTTGACTTATAAATTTCTACTTCCCTTTTGCCTTATTGAACAAAACGTAACGATGATTTTTTATTTTTTCAATTTTTTTTTATTTTTTTTTAATAAAAACAAAAAAATTACAAGACAACAATTTACATGGCCATGAGAGAAGGTCTTTCAAAACTTGGATCTTCGCAACTTGTGATGTCTTGGTATCATGGATTCTAACAACTTATATCATTCGCTCTTATAACTTCAACTTTGATTTTTGAATCATTCTTTTCTATTGTTGCTTCTAAACCTAAAACGTCTTCAACTTTCTTCATAGATTTTGATGTCGCTCTGCTTGTTGATGATGAAAAGTTTCTACTGAGAGAGAGTCGCAATCCAGTAACTAAGACTACATTGTGAGGTTTCTTTTTTCTTTCTAGCATTTCCTGACCTACTTGCCTTTCCATCATGTATGGTTAGGTCCATCACGGTTACCCTCTAAAAGGAACAAGTACTCTCCTGAATTTCAAGGATCTCAATGTCTTTTTCTCTAATGTCTAAAAAGGTAATTATCCCTAGCATTGCAATTTCTATCTTTTCGTTGAGAAACAGTATGTAAAGTTAGCTAACCGGATACCATGTGACGCTATAAGTTTCAAAAGTGCAACTAAAAAGTTCTTCCCCACCCCCAAACTTAAATCTAACATTGTCCTCAATGTTTCTAATGAGAGAAAAATATCAAAAGTAAAATAACACGAGGAGAAGTTGGAAAGATAGCACCTGGGTGAAGAAAATCAAAAACTAATATACAACATACAACTTCCTCGATGGTCAATCAAGGGTAAACAGGGTCCTCCAGAGGGACCTCCTCAACATCACCTGTAGGAAAGGGCTCTAAAAAGGGTTTCAATCTATGACCGTTAACCTTCGAAGAACTACTACCATCCGGTGTCTCAATTTCAACAGCTCCATGAGGAAAGACAGTGCGAACAATAAAAGGACCCGTCCACCGAGAACGTACCTTCCCAGGGAAGAGATGTAAACGGGTATCATACAGAAGAACTTTTTGACCTAGAGAAAATGACTTCCGTAAAATATTTTTATCATTCACAAGTTTCATTTTGTTCTTATACTCCTTCGCACTATCGTAAGCATCTATACGAATCTCGTCCAACTCATTGAGCTGGAGTTTCCTATGGGCTCCTGCCTTTTCAAGTGAAAAATTTAGCTGCTTAACAGCCCAATAAGCTCTATGTTCTAACTCAATAGGTAAATGGCATGCCTTTCCATACACAAGCCGATAAGGCGACATTCCAATGGGGGTCTTAAACGTAGTACGGTAAGCCCATAAGGCATCAGCAAGCCTAGACGACCAGTCTTTCCGATTAGGATTAACTGTTTTCTCTAATATACGTTTTATCTCCCTATTGGAAACCTCTACCTGACCACTAGTCTGCGGATGATACGGGGTAGCTACATTATGTGTAATACCATATTTCTTCATCAGAAGCCTAAAAGGTCCATTACAAAAGTGCGACCCTCCATCACTAATTATAGATCGCGGTGTACCAAAACGTGTAAGTATATTATATTTCAAGAACTCAATCGCAACCCTATGGTCATTGGTTTTACACGCAACCGCCTTAATCCACTTAGAGAAATAGTCTACGGCGACAAGGATGTATAGGTTACCAAAAGAATTAGGAAAAGGACCCATAAAGTCAATACCCCACACATCAAAGACCTCAACAACTAAAATAGGGTTCAAGGGCATCATGTTCCTACGGGAAATGCTTCCTAATTTCTGGCAACGCTCACAAGTAACACAGTAACTATGGGAGTCTTTAAACAATGAAGGCCAATCCACACTGCAATATCTTAGAAGCAGTCTTCTTAGCACTAAAGTGACCCCCACAAGCATGATCATGACAAAAGGAAATAATACTGGACTGGTCACTCTCAGGTATACATCTCCTAATAATCTGGTCTGGACAATACTTAAACAAATAAGGATTATCCCAAAAGAAGTGCTTAACCTCGGCTAAAAACCTATAACGATCTTGTTTACCCCAATGTTGGGCATTCGATCAGTAACAAGATAATTCACTATATTCGCATACCAAGGTGTTTGGGTGACAAAGAAAAGTTGTTCATCAGGAAAGCTATCCCTTATAGGAAGGGATTCATCATGGGAATCAACAACTAGCCTCGACAAGTGGTCTGCTACTACATTTTCGACACCCTTTTTATCTCTAATGTCTGGAGAAAACTCTTGCAAGAGAAGTATCCACCTAATCAATCTAGGTTTCGTATCCTTCTTAGACAAAAGATATTTCAAAGCAGCATGATCAGTATATATGACGATCTTAGAACCTAAGAGGAAGGGTCTAAACTTGCCTAAGGCAAACACAATGGCTAACAGTTCCTTCTCGTTAGTGGTATAGTTCAACTGGGCATCATTTAGAGTTTTGCTAGCATAGTAAATCACATGAAGTAATTTGTTTTCTCGCTGACCTAGCACAACACCAATATCATAATCTGAAGCATCACACATGATCTCAAAGGGTAAGTTCCAGTTGGGTGCCTGGACTATGGGGGCGGTAGTGAGTAAAGTCTTAAGCTTCTCAAAAGCCTCTAAACAAGCATCATCAAAGACAAACTTAACATCTTTTGAAAGCAAGTTGCAAAGAGGTCTAGAAATCAAGCTAAAATCCTTAATGAATCGACGATCAAAACCTGCATGCCCTAAGAATGACCTAATATATCTTACGGTTTTTGGGACCTGTAAAGTCTTGATAAGGTCAACTTTGGCTTTATCTACCTCTATACCCTTAGAAGATACGATATGCCCTAAGACAATTCCTGATTGAACCATGAAATGACATTTCTCCCAATTAAGCACTAGATTCTTTTCCTTACACCTAGTCAACACTAATGACAAATGATACAAGCACTCATCGAAAGACGAACCAAACACTGAAAAGTCATCCATAAAGACCTCTAAAAAAATTTCTACCATATCGGAAAATATGCTCATCATGCAACGCTGAAAAGTCGCAGGGGCGTTACATAGCCCGAAAGGCATGTGTCTATACGCAAAGGTACCAAAGGGACAAGTAAAATTAGTTTTTTCTTGGTCTTCTGGGGCAATAATGATCTGATTGTAGCCTGAGTAGCCATCTAGAAAACAGTAATGACTATGTCCAGCTAATATCTCTAGCATTTGGTCGGTCAAGGGAAGGGGAAAGTGGTCCTTCCTAGTGACCTTGTTCAATTTCCTATATTAGATACAAAAACTCCAACCCGTGGTCACTGGGGTCGGGATTAACTCATTGTTATCATTATGTACTACAGTAATACCGGATTTCTTGGGAACAACCTGAACGGGGCTGACCCACTTACTGTCTGAAATGGGGTAGATAATGCCTGCATCTAACAGCTTAAGAACCTCGGTTCGAACTACTTCTTTCATATTAGGGTTTAGTCTTCGTTGCATCTCCCTAAAAGGTTTGGTATCTTCCTTTAAATAGATCTGATGCATACAAACAGTAGGACTTATACCCTTAATGTCTGTTATGGTCCATCCTAAAGCTTCCTTGTTGTTTTGAAGGACAGTCACTAGCCTACTTTCCTGATCACTATCCAAGTTGGAAGCAACAATCACATGTAAAGTTTCAGACGGGCCTAAAAACACATACTTCAGGGTATCTGGCAATGGTTTTAGGTCCAACTTAGGAGGCTCTTCTAACGAAGGAACTAAGGTAGACTTAGAAACTGGTAGTGGTTCGAACTTAGGTTTCCATCTGTTACTAGTGTTTAACAAAGGGGTTGAATCTAACAAAGCATTCACCTCATTAATAACATTATCATCATCGAAATCAATCCCAAAGTGAGCTAGGCATTTCTCTAACGGATCTTCTAAAAAAGTGTTTGGTAATGACTCCTCGACTAATTTTCCTATCATGTTTACCTCTTCTATGCTCGAGTCATCTAGTTCATAGGGTAGCTTACTAATATGAAAGACGTTCAGCTCAATAGTCATATTACCAAAAGACAAATTCATAATACCAGTTCGACAATTAATGATCGCATTGGATGTTGCTAAAAATGGGCGACCTAAAATCACTGGTATCTGGTTCTCTAGGTCAGGGACAGGTTGGGTATCTAGGATAACAAAATTCACTGGATAAATAAACTTGTCGACATCAATAAGAAAATCCTCGATCACACCACGAGGAATTTTAACGGACCTATCAGCTAACTGAAGTGTTATCTGGGTAGGTTTCATATCACCAAGTCCTAGCTTGAGGTACACATGGTATGGAAGTAAATTCACACTGGCTCCTAAGTCAAGCAAAGCTTTCTCAACATGGTATTTACCTATTGTGCAAGAAATGGTAGGGGACCCTGGGTCTTTATACTTAGGAGTAATGGTATTCTGAATAACGGAACTCACGTGACTAGCTAGGAAGGCTTTCTTTTGGACACTAAGCTTACGCTTTCCTGTACACAAGTCCTTAAGAAACTTAGCATAAGCGGGAATCTGCTTAATCGCATCCAACAATGGTAGGTTGATAGTAACCTGCTTAAAAACCTCCAATATATCATTAAAGTTCGACTCGCTCTTAGTTGGAATTAACAGCTGGGGAAACGGGGCTCTGGAAACAAAGCCGGGCTCAGCAGGACCCTCATTGGTCTTTTTAGAGACTCTATCAGTCTCCTCATTTTCTGGCTCATAAGGGTGAACTATAGCATGTTCACTATCAGGCATGGCAACCTTATTGTCAACTTTCTTTCCACTCCTAAGGGTTGTAATATAGTTCACATGATTGTACGATTTCTCTGCTTTAGGATTGGGTTGAGTTTGACTAGGAAACTTACCTTTTTCCCTCAAAGATTCATTTATCTAACTAACCTGGTTTTTTAACTCAGAAATAATCTGGAAAATTATCAAAAATTTATTGTATCCTTTAAGCATAGATTATCTAAACAAAGCATAACCTATCTAATTGAATCACAACTAATGAAGAAAATTTTTGCAAACAATTAAAAACTCTGCAAAAGCAGTGATTGAGTGAATTATAAATTATAAATTAGAGAGAATAAATAATTACCAATTATTCATGCATAAATAGCTTCCTCATTGTCTTGGTTGTGAGAGAATTAGCCGCTCATCATGTTGGAAAACCTCTCAAAGAATTTCATTGATGCTCAAAAATGGTTTACAAATGATGAGAATATGAGAAATACAATAAAACCGGGTTTGTAACAATTATATTTGTTACAAACCAGAGAACTACGACCCTCGGTAAAATAAGACTGTTGCCGCTTTGTCGCAAAAACTGAAGTAAATAAGTCTGCTGCAGATATACGACCCTCGGCTGGGAGTCGTTATCACTGTTGATAAACGACTTTCCTGGTCAGTCCGTTCTTCGCGTTCTTCAGAAATGCAGTATCAGAAAATGATAGCTCTGCAACTTTGGTGTTTAAGCTCTGTGGTGTTCTAAAACCTCCGAAACTCTCCCTCCGGCCTCTCTAAGTCCCCATCACCATATATATACTCACAGGACCAAGATATCTCGCAGTAATGTCTCCAAATTCTCTCACAGCAAAGCCATTACTCGGGAATATATTATTTCCAAAATTATGGTTTTATATACTTCTTTACTTCCTTCACGCGTCTATCGCAACTAAGAGTCCTCCATACACGTTCAGTACACGAATTAGAGTCCCAACAGCACACGCAATTCATAGCAAATCCCGTGAAAAATCTCCCACGAACGTGTAGCTGTGTTTGCTTCTCACGGAATATCCAACCAAATTGGATCGAACCAAAGGCCCATACCAAGCCTTTTAGGCTATATCACGTCTACCCATGAAGTTTCAGCGATTTAGTCTACCTCTAACCCATCCAAAATCCGATCGAGAAAACTGCCAGGAGTGAACTCTTCTTCCCGCCAAAAAATGAATTTGAAATGAAGAAGAAGGGTTTCCCCCTATCCGGTTCTGGGGTGCGATTAGCAGCTGCCTAGAAATGGGGTGCCCCTTAGTAATTAGGTTACCCCTTATCCAAAGTGAGGGTTCGTATAGCAAATGTCCTCCAAGGGTGCCCCGGGCAACTTTTCGAGCCGAAATTTCCAAAAATATTTATTTCCAAAAAAATACCTACAAACACACAAAACACCATAATAAGGACGAAAACGAGTACTAACAATACGCAACATTGAGGACAAATTAGACATATAAATGCGTCTATCAAGGAAACGTTGTCAAAAACATCCACAAGCTTCACACCGGTTTTTGGACGTCTCTTCTGCCAACGAAGTATTCTCGAACCACCATACAAACTGCTTAGTGAAGTTGCAGGAACAGGAGCATAGCTTTTGAAATGTTCCAACAAAAATGCCTGAAGAAAAGCAATGTGGATATGCGATTCCACCTTATTATACCCATTGGAAGCATGCATCCCCGTCGCTAAGGCGTCCAGATGAGAATACAGTGATCCAAGAAACAAGGCACCTAGGGGAAGGACCTCACCTTTTTCCAGCTTTATAGCAAACATGACGAGGTCACCTCTTATGGTCTTCATTCCAGAACCGTCGTCAAATATGTCTTTGGATAACCACAAAGACAGGAATGCAATCACGCTGAGATCGTCTTCCAACTCCTGACCGGGGTTCGGGTGTACAGGAGACCACTCCGACACCCACCAAGTGTAAACGCAGTTCGTGTCTTTCTTCTCCTTCTCCAGATCATCGAATTCTCCCGCCTTTCGAAGTATAGCATTATAAGACCGACGTTCTGCATCAGTAAGTTTGTAAAAGAAGCTTCCAGCAACAGGCAGGTTCATCAACGCAGCCACACTTTTCAGAGAAATGGTCATCTCTCCCCATCTGCATATAGATGTATGAGTAGAAGGACGCCATCGAGAAATAAAAGTGATCAAGCCTGCAACATCTTTCTTAATATGAAGAGTGGTGGACGCCTTAACTAAATTAGCCTTAATATTTTTATTACTCAGCATGCGTCTCATCCATCCTTCGTAAGATCCCAACGGAGTGTGACAAATCTTGAAGTCAATAGGTGAAGGCGGATATTCATTTATCCGAAGATAGAACCTCATCACAAGTGCTGAAGAAGAGGATGGATCAACTTCCATATTTTCTGAACCAGAGAGCAGGACTATCTTGTGACTAGGATTTTTCCTAATGTTCGGAAAAGGCACAGTGAACAACTCACCATCTATGTTCAGCATATCTTTGAAGTTGTTAACACTCCCTGACTTGGCACCAGCATTATCTTCAGAAGGCATTTAAACATGAGTCTTTTTGTTCATCCTACAAAAGACGAGAGAGTCAGTGCTTGTACAAAAATGCATGAGATGTGTAGTCACACACGACAGAACACACATTCACGTTGGAGTACACAAGGATGGTATTGGGTCCAAACACCGGTATTGAGCCACATCAACAAATGAAACCGTTGGTCAATTCTACAAATCCAGGGATAATACCCCCAAATGAGGTTGATATCACGTAGTTGAGCAGGTATCGGGCCACACAAGAAAGATCGATATCATGTTAATAGGCTGGTACTGGGTCATGTCAAATCCGTATTAGTCAGGGCCGGTCAAGGTCACCAGTCTGGTACTGGTCCACGTCAGCAAAGGACGAAGTCATAAGGTTGGTATTGCTCAAGTTTCAAGTCTGGTATTGATCAAGTCACAAGGATGGTATTGCTCAAGTTTCAAGTCTGGTATTGATCAAGTCACAAGGCTGGTATTGCTCAAGTTTCAAGTCCGGTATTGATCAAGTTACAAAGGCCGGTATTAATCAAGACATAATTCTTGTATAATATAATAGGTGCAAGATCGGTTTTCAGTCCAAGCACATCGTCCACGTTCAATCGAGCGCATATGGTGGGTTCGCACTCATTCGCACACATCATAACACGGTTTCACTTTGTTCATGAGGGTCGTGTCTATGAAATTCAAGGGAAAGGTTTTTCAATCCATAATTTAAAAGCTAGGCTTTGCATGCAACAATGGAAGAAAAGAAACAAAAACAATATATTCACGGATTCACGACTCGTTAAGCAATCCTAGCAAATATCGGCGGTTTTTGCTATCAATTTCAGTGGAAGAACTAATCATGATATATCTTGCCAAAGGGTTTTTACCTAAGAAATTAGGGTTTTTCCTAAAAAAAAAACGGAAAACTTACCTTGTTGCGGACGGACGGCGGCGGCGACGACGGCAAGCTCCGGCGGCAGTGTTGGCGGCGGCGTGAAGATCACGGACGGGAGCTGGACACAACAAAAAAAAAAATTCGTGAGAAAAGAAAAAAGGGGTCGGTCCCTTTTATAGACAAAAAATTGGAAGAATCCCAATAGAAAAAGGATTCCACTTTTTGGATTCTTCTTTTGATTCAAACACCCAAGGAAGAAAACCGATCCCACCAAAGGATTACATGCTTGCACGGCGGTGTTTACATGAACAATTACTAGCGGTCGGTCAAAATTCTTCCGGGTAAGTTGATTATATTTTTGAATGATGTTGTAGTAATGAGGTTCAAACTCTCGGACTTGTGAAGATTAAATTTAAAGATTTAATAAAATTATATACAAAAATATTAACAAAGTGAGCGAGAGGTATGAGAAAACAACCAAGATATTGATTCCACTATTACACATGAATTAATGATGGTAAATAATCCAAAACTCTAATTATCTTTTAAGTCCTTTATATCTTAACTCACTAATAATCAAGCAAATTCTCAAACATCAATTGTATCCCTTAAGCATAGATTATCTAAACAAAGCATAACCTATCTAATTGAATCACAACTGATTAGGAAAATTACGCAAACAATTTAAAACTCTGCAAAAGCAGTGATTGAGTGAATTATAATTAAATATTAGAGAAATAAAATAGTTACCAATTATTCATGCGTAAATAGCTTCCTCATTGCCTTGGTTGTGGGAGAATTAGCCGCTCATCATGTTGGAAACACGCTCAAAAATCATTATTATTGCTCAAAGGGTGTTTACAAATGATGAAAAGGGAGAAATAATTCAAAACCGGGTTTGTAACAATTATTTGTTACAAACCAGAGAACTACGACCCTCGGCAAATAAGACTGTCCTGCGACAGTAACAATAAGACTGTCACTGTAACAAATAAGACTGCGGTAGACAGTCGCTGAAACTGTAGCAAAATAAGACTGCTCTGTGTGGGTCTTATGTTCTTCGTGTTCTTGGTGCAGCAGCAGCAACAGCAGAAACCGAGTTTGGGAAAACTCGAATTTCTTCTTCTCTGGCTCTCCTCAGCCCCCCAGACTCTCGACACCCTCTCTAGGACTCCAGGGAATCTATTTAAAGAAAAACACGCGTTGAATCTCCTCCATTAATCCCAAATAATCTTCTTTTACTCGGGATATTTTCTTTCTTTTTTTATCAATGATTTTGATTTTTACGCATCTGCAGCTGGATTAAATTCCTTATAAATCTTCTTCACGTTCCAAAGTGTTGATTAAGGCTTCCAAACACGTGCAGTACACGTTTAGATTCACCACAACTCGTGTAAGCTCATGTTTTTCCTCCAACTCCCTGTTTGGATTAAACCAAGTTATCCAGACAAATTTGATCGAAACAAACACCCATACTAGCTTTGTTAGGACATATCACAACTACCCATTAAGTTTCAGCCTTTAGTCTACCCAGAACTCCTTCAAGAATCGATCGAAAGTTACACAGTTGAGAATAAAATTTTCCCGCCAAAACGAATTTTTGAAATGTTGAAGATGGTGTCCCCCTAACCAAACTGGGGGTGCGAATAGCAGGTGCCCAACTGAGGTGCCCCTTATCCAAATTGAGGGTGCCTTTAGTACTTTTCCGGGAGTCCAAATAGCACTTTTTGAGCAACTTTTTCCACACAAGTGTATTTCTCCAAAAACACCTACAAACACACAAAGCATCAAAATTAGTACAAAAATCGAGCACTAATAATAGAGACATTGAGTACAATTTAGACACAAAAATGTGTCTATCAAATACCCCCAAACTTATTATTTGCTAGTCCTCGAGCAAAACTAACAAAAAATAAAACCGAGTTAATCTCGGGAGGGTTTACCAGAGGTGTACCCACAAAACCATGACTTCTAATTGGTCACAAGTATCCAAAGAGCTATGAGGACATACATATTCTCAACCTATCTCCAAGTAACTAGAATGCCAGAGAAATTAAAGGTGTCAGCTCTAAAGATGACTGAAGAAAAGGGGAGACACATCCGCAACACTGCTAGATACATTGTAATATGCGTCCGCTGCTTTACAGCTGGATAAGATTAGGAGAGAGATAAAGATGAGAGGGACATCTGCTACACAGCTGGACTAATTACGTGTGATGAGTTAAACCAGTGCTAGAAAGATCTTGTGCCAGATTGAAAGCGGACTAACAAAGCAACCAAATGTATCTTTCTTCGACTCTCTCATAGTGCTCAGTAGAAACAACGTCTTCTTCGGTCTTCAACTGTTGATGATAAACTATCGAACCTCATAGAACCTTGACAATTAACTCTTCTCTTCGATTTCTTGCTTGACTTATAAATTTCTACTTCCCTTTGGCCTTATTGAACAAAACGTAACGATGATTTTTTTTTTCATTTTTCATTTTTCATTTTTTTTTTTTTTTGGAAACAAAAATTACAAGACAACAATTTACATGGCCATGAGAGAAGGACTTTCAAAACTTGGATCTTCGCAACTTGTGATGTCTTGGTATCATGGATTCTAACAACTTATATCATTTGCTCTTATAACTTCAACTTTGATTTTTGAATTATTCTTTTCTATTGTTGCTTCTAAACCTAAAACGTCTTCAACTTTCTTCATAGATTTTGATGTCGCTCCGCTTGTTGATGATGATAAGTTTCTACTGAGAGAGAGTCGCAATCCAGTAACTAAGACTACATTGTGAGGTTGCTTTGTCTTTCTGGCATTTCCTGACCTACTTGCCTTTCCATCATGTATGGTTAGGTCCATCACGGTTACCCTCTAAAAGGAACAAGTTCTCTCCTGAATTTCAAGGATCTCAATGTCTTTTTCTCTAATGTCTCAAAAGGTTGTTATCCCTAGCATTCCAATTTCTATCTTTTCGGTGAGAAACAGTATGTAAACTTAGCTAACCGGGTACCATGTGACGCTAGAAGTTTCAAAAGTGCAACTAAAAAGTTCTTCCCCACCCCAAACTTAAATCTAACATTGTCCTCGATGTTCTAAAGATAAAATTAAAAGCATGAACAAGGAGAAACTGTTACCACTTGAAGAAAAAGAGTTAAGGAAATATACCATGTTGCATGAGCATGGGTTACCTCCCAAGAAGTGCTAAGTTTAAAGTCTTCAGCCAGACTTAGGAAAGGATTAGTCAACTCGAACCGTATAACAGTAGCCGGAATAACTGTGGGTCTTCAAAACCAAATAGAGCTGACCAAAGGAACTGCAGTAAACCAAGAAAATGAACAAGACTAGCATGCCCTTACCTAGTTTCCTGATTAAGACAACTACATCTAATTGTGGTTCAGGTTCAGGTTCTATAAAAGGGTCTAAATATATTTCTTTAGGCTGCAACTCCTCAAAAGTGAGATCCGAATTATTAGGTCCTAGAGTCTGTAAAAACTCAAATAAAAATTTAGAAGCACATAATAATAACCTAAATAATTGAGGATCCTCTAAGTCAATCAGGTTTGACTTACAAAATTGACCACAGTGAGGGTAGTAGTCATTCTTAAGAAAATGTGTTGATTCTAATTTCCTAAAGCATTTAGGTTTAGTCTCACAACTAAATATTCGACACATTTGAAATATAAACGTTCCCACATTTGGAAGAAAACTATTTGGTGGGAAAACAAAGTCAATAAGGGTATCATAGCCTGGGCAAACCACATCAACCAGAGGATGGGTTTCTAATGACTGAACTTCTTTCTGGACATTATTAGGTTCGGGAAAACGTGTATGGAGATAATCTTGTACGATGGTTGAGGCACAAATGTCAAGCCCTACACGAGGGAACTTTCTAAGAGTTAAAGGTAAAGCACAGGGAGAATGATAATCACCCCCAAACTTAGAGTTTTGGGTGTCTCTAGGTAGACTAACTACAATTTCCCTAATTTCTAGATCATCGGAATCCTGAAAATGGTCAATTGCTTCTGTTAGGTTATACTAGGTGATGCATCCTCACTCATATTTAAAATCTACGAGTTCATCTTCTTCGTCTAAGACTATTGTTTCTAAATCGCTAGACTCTAAAAATTATTCTCAGAATAAACTCGTTCCTCTAAATCATTATCGGCTTTGTAAACAGGAAATACTACATCGTCTAAAACGAGGGTATCTCTAGTCAAATCCTCGTCCTTTTGAATAGGTGAATAATTATTAAAATTATTTGGATTTGAAATAGAAATAATATTATCATTGTAAAGCTCAATTGGAGTATCCATTTCCTGATCACTATTCCTACATAAGTATGATTCTCCATCAACACTATCCTCATCATAATAACATGAAAAAGATCGAACCTCATCAAAACAAGTAGTGCTACCAATTCTAACCTTGTTATCTTGATTATGTAAATAATATCTTCATTCTCAAGGGTATTATTGGATACACTATATTGGCAATTCAAGTAATTTCGAGCAATTCTTTCGTTCGTCTCAGCTATCCGCTTGAGGTGGTCTTCTAAAGAAGGTTCACTCATTATTGTAGTTCTTGTCTATATTATACTTTCAATATACTATTCATCTCAGCTAACTTACGCGTCGACTCAGCTAACTTCCTGAGGGACTCTTCTAAAGGAGGAATAGGAACAGAGGGATCATAAAAAGGACTACTTTTCAATAGTTTGATTGTATCCTCTAGAGACGAAGAACTAGTACTATAATCTTCTTGCTCGTAAGACTGATGCATGTGTGGATAGTAATTGGGCTCACCAGGGTATGACCCATATCCTTCCAAAGGATGGCGTTCCCAACCACTATTCCCAACATGGTCATAAAAAGGATGATGTCCATATTCAAATTCAGGTCGATAATCATTGTATTGGCTTCTATCATACCAGTTCGACATTCTTAATTGCAAGGGAATTCTACACAATCACAAACAAGGCTGACTCGACCAAATCAAACCTATAAAATCTAGCAAACAACAAGCATGATGGCTCCACTTAGATTGTTTCTAGACCAGCTTCTAATCTTTCGAAAAGGAATTCGTTACAATCTGAGCAAACCTCTCTGGAATCAATCCGAGTTTAAGTAAGTTGAATTGAGACGAGGGAAGCTGCGAGGAGCTTTGATACCCAAGGTCTCACCGGTATTATAAGGCGGCGCAGTCACGCATTCAACTCGCAGAAACCATCATGAACTTCAAAGTATGCTCAAAAGAGTAACCAATATTTTTCGAACGACTTTCCTATTAAGCTCGTTACCCTATAGGTCTCGTTCTAGTCAAAATTTTAAGCTTAGGTTCGCGTTTGGTTTCGTTTTCCTAAAGCGGGCAAGAAGGAAACGGTATGAAATCCGAGTCCTTATCTTAATTTGGCCAGGCCTTGCCCTTTACTAGGAAATTAAAACAACCGTATTCAAATCCTCAGCATATATTCACCTTAAGGCATACAATAAACCCGCTGACAGGGGATTCGCGGGTGTTTCGAAAGCTTACCTCCCGTACCAGACGGGCGCAGAACCGCTGAAGTCGACTCGGGCCACGACTCCTATGTCATGTGCGAACCCGAGGGGCCGAGACGATATTGTAATCGTCATCCTTCCCTGCAAACAGTTTTATATTTAATGTACCCTTCCTTAGGGTTTAAAAAAAAATTGTCCAAGTCCAAAGTCCAAATAAAGTGCAAAAGAAAAGAAATAAAAAAAATAATAATACAAAAAATGGAAGGTCTCTAAAAAAAAAAATTCTCTCTTTTTTTTTTTTTTCTTTCGCTCTTTTTTTTTTTGCTTTGTCTTTTTCCTTCTCTTTTGGCTTTAAGCTTTGATTCCAAGTCTTTAGTATCCAACTTCAAACCTGTAATACAAAGACACACCCAAAGAAACGTAAAAAGAACAAATGAAATAAAAAAAACCTAAAAATTCTACCTAAGCACAAATCCGCGTCGGCGGCGCCAAAATGATTATATTTTTGAATGATGTTGTAGTAATGAGGTTCAAACTCTCGGACTTGTGAAGATTAAATTTAAAGATTTAATAAAATTATATACAAAAATATTAACAAAGTGGGCGAGAGGTATGAGAAAACAACCAAGACATGATTCCACTATTACACATGAATTAATGATGGTAAATAATCCAAAACTCTAATTATCTTTTAAGTCCTTTATATCTTAACTCACTAATAATCAAGCAAATTCTCAAACATCAATTGTATCCCTTAAGCATATTATCTAAACAAAGCATAACCTATCTAATTGAATCACAACTGATTAGGAAAATTACGCAAACAATTTAAAACTCTGCAAAAGCAGTGATTGAGTGAATTATAATTAAATATTAGAGAAAATAAAATAGTTACCAATTATTCATGCGTAAATAGCTTCCTCATTGCCTTGGTTGTGGGAGAATTAGCCGCTCATCATGTTGGAAACACGCTCAAAAATCATTATTATTGCTCAAAGGGTGTTTACAAATGATGAAAAGGGAGAAATAATTCAAAACCGGGTTTGTAACAATTATATTTGTTACAAACCAGAGAACTACGACCCTCGGCAAATAAGACTGTCCTGCGACAGTAACAAATAAGACTGTCACTGTAACAAATAAGACTGTCGGTAGACAGTCGCTGAAACTGTAGCAAAATAAGACTGCTCTGTGTGGGTCTTATGTTCTTCGTGTTCTTGGTGCAGCAGCAGCAACAGCAGAAACCGAGTTTGGGAAAACTCGAATTTCTTCTTCTCTGGCTCTCCTCAGCCCCCCAGACTCTCGACACCCTCTCTAGGACTCCTAGGGAATCTATTTAAAGAAAAACACGCGTTGAATCTCCTCCATTAATCCCAAATAATCTTCTTTTACTCGGGATATTTTCTTTCTTTTTTATCAATGATTTTGATTTTTACGCATCTGCAGCTGGATTAAATTCCTTATAAATCTTCTTCACGTTCCAAAGTGTTGATTAAGGCTTCCAAACACGTGCAGTACACGTTTAGATTCACCACAACTCGTGTAAGCTCATGTTTTTCCTCCAACTCCCTGTTTGGATTAAACCAAGTTATCCAGACAAATTTGATCGAAACAAACACCCATACTAGCTTTGTTAGGACATATCACAACTACCCATTAAGTTTCAGTCCTTTAGTCTACCCAGAACTCCTTCAAGAATCGATCGAAAGTTACACATTGAGAATAAAAATTTCCCGCCAAAACGAATTTTTGAAATGTTGAAGATGGTGTCCCCCTAAAACTGGGGGTGCGAATAGCTGGTGCCCACTGAGATGCCCCTTATCCAAATTGAGGGTGCCTTAGTATTTTTCTCAGGGAGTCCAAATAGCACTTTTTGAGCAACTTTTTCCACACAAGTGTATTTCTCCAAAAACACCTACAAACACACAAAGCATCAAAATTAGTACAAAATCGAGCACTAATAATAGAGACATTGAGTACAATTTAGACACAAAAATGTGTCTATCAAATACCCCCAAACTTATTATTTGCTAGTCCTCGAGAAAACTAACAAAAAATAAAACCGAGTTAATCTCGGGAGGGTTTACCAGAGGTGTACCCACAAAACCATGACTTCTAATTGGTCACAAGTATCCAAAAGCTATGAGGACATAAATATTCTCAACCTATCTCCAAGTAACTAGAATGCCAGAGAAATTAAGGTGTCATCTCTAAAGATGACTGAAGAAAAGGGGAGACACTCCGCAACACTGCTAGATAAACATTGTAGATGCGTCCGCTGCTTTAGCAGCTGGATAAGATTAGGAGAGATAAATGCGAGGGACATCTGCTATACAGCTGGACTAATTACGTGTGATGAGTTAAACCAGTGCTAGAAAGATCTTGTGCCAGATTGAAAGCGGACTAACAACGAACCAAATGTATCTTTCTTCGACTCTCTCATAGTGCTAAGTAGAAACAACGTATTCTTCGGTCTTCAACTGTTGATGATAAACTATCGACCTCATAGAACCTTGAAATTAACTCTTCTCTTCGATTTCTTGCTTGACTTATAAATTTCTACTTCCCTTTGGCCTTATTGAACAAATACGTAACGATGATTTTTTTCATTTTTCATTTTTTTTCATTTGTTTTTTTTTTTTATTGGAAACAAAAATTACAAGACAACAATTTACATGGCCATGAGAGAGGACTTTCAAAACTTGGATCTTCGTACTTGTGATGTCTTGGTATCATGGATTCTAACAACTTATATCATTTGCTCTTATAACTTCAACTTTGATTTTTGAATTATTCTTTTCTATTGTTGCTTCTAAACCTAAAACGTCTTCAACTTTCTTCATAGATTTTGATGTCGCTTCGCTTGTTGATGATGATAAGTTTCTACTGAGAGAGAGTCGCAATCCAGTAACTAAGACTACATTGTGAGGTTGCTTTGTCTTTCTGGCATTTCCTGACCTACTTGCCTTTCCATCATGTTGGTTAGGTCCATCACGGTTACCCTCTAAAAGGAACAAGTTCTCTCCTGAATTTCAAGGATCTCAATGTCTTTTTCTCTAATGTCTCAAAAGGTTGTTATCCCTAGCATTCCAATTTCTATCTTTTCGGTGAGAAACAGTATGTAAACTTAGCTAACCGGGTACCATGTGACGCTAGAAGTTTCAAAAGTGCAACTAAAAAGTTCTTCCCCACCCCCAAACTTAAATCTAACATTGTCCTCGATGTTCTAAAGATAAAATTAAAAGCATGAACAAGGAGAAACTGTTACCACTTGAAGAAAAAGAGTTAAGGAAAGATATTACCATGTTGCATGAGCATGGGTTACCTCCCAAGAAGTGCTAAGTTTAAAGTCTTCAGCCAGACTTAGGAAAGGATTAGTCAACTCGAACCGTTAACAGTAGCCGGAATAACTGTGGGTCTTCAAAACCAAATAGAGCTGACCAAAGGAAACTGCAGTAAACCAAGAAAATGAACAAGACTAGCATGCCCTTACCTAGTTTCCTGATTAAGACAACTACATCTAATTGTGGTTCAGGTTCAGGTTCTATAAAAGGGTCTAAATATATTTCTTTAGGCTGCAACTCCTCAAAAGTGAGATCCGAATTATTAGGTCCTAGAGTCTGTAAAAACTCAAATAAAAATTTAGAAGCACATAATAATAACCTAAATAATTGAGGATCCTCTAAGTCAATCAGGTTTGACTTACAAAATTGACCACAGTGAGGGTAGTAGTCATTCTTAAGAAAATGTGTTGATTCTAATTTCCTAAAGCATTTAGGTTTAGTCTCACAACTAAATATTCGACACATTTGAAATATAAACGTTCCCACATTGGGAAAAAACTATTTGGTGGGAAAACAAAGTCAATAAGGGTATCATAGCCTGGGCAAACCACATCAACCAGAGGATGGGTTTTAATGACTGAACTTCTTTCTGGACATTATTAGGTTCGGGAAAACGTGTATGGAGATAATCTTGTACGATGGTTGAGGCACAAATGTCAAGCCCTACACGAGGGAACTTTCTAAGAGTTAAAGGTAAAGCACAGGGAGAATGATAATCACCCCCAAACTTAGAGTTTTGGGTGTCTCTAGGTAGACTAACTACAATTTCCCTAATTTCTAGATCATCGGAATCCTGAAAATGGTCAATTGCTTGTTAGGTTATACTAGGTGATGCATCCTCACTCATATTTAAAATCTCTACGAGTTCATCTTCTTCGTCTAAGACTATTGTTTCTAAATCGCTAGACTCTAAAAATTATTCTCAGAATAAACTCGTTCCTCTAAATCATTATCGGCTTTGTAAACAGGAAATACTACATCGTCTAAAACGAGGGTATCTCTAGTCAAATCCTCGTCCTTTTGAATAGGTGAATAATTATTAAAATTATTTGGATTTGAAATAGAAATAATATTATCATTGTAAAGCTCAATTGGAGTATCCATTTCCTGATCACTATTCCTACATAAGTATGATTCTCCATCAACACTATCCTCATCATAATAACATGAAAAAGATCGAACCTCATCAAAACAAGTATGCTACCAATTCTAACCTTGTTATCTTGATTATGTAAATAATATCTTCATTCTCAAGGGTATTATTGGATACACTATATTGGCAATTCAAGTAATTTCGAGCAATTCTTTCGTTCGTCTCAGCTATCCGCTTGAGGTGGTCTTCTAAAGAAAAGAAGGTTCACTCATTTTGTAGTTCTTTCGTCTATTATAGTTCTTTCGTCTATAATTATACTATTCATCTCAGCTAACTTACGCGTCGACTCAGCTAACTCCTGAGGGACTCTTCTAAAGGAGGAATATGAACAGAGGGATCATAAAAAGGACTACTTTTCAATAGTTTGATTGTATCCTCTAGAGACGAAGAACTAGTACTATAATCTTCTTGCTCGTAAGACTGATGCATGTGTGGATAGTAATTGGGCTCACCAGGGTATGACCCATATCCTTCCAAAGGATGGCGTTCCCAACCACTATTCCCAACATGGTCATAAAAAGGATGATATCCATATTCAAATTCAGGTCGATAATCATTGTATTGCTTCTATCATACCAGTTCGACATTCTTAATTGCAAGGGAATTGTACAAATCACAAACAAGGCTGACTCGACCAAATCAAACCTATAAAATCTAGAAAAACAAGCATGATGGCTCCACTTAGATTGTTTCTAGACCAGCTTCTAATATTTCGAAAGGAATTCGTTACAATCTGAGCAAACCTCTCTGGAATCAATCCGAGTTTAAGTAAGTTGAATTGAGACGAGGGAAGCTGCGAGGAGCTTTGATACCCAAGGTCTCACCGGTATTATAAGGCGGCGCAGTCACGCATTCAACTCGCAGAAACCATCATGAACTTCAAAGTATGCTCAAAAGAGTAACCAATATTTTTCGAACGACTTTCCTATTAAGCTCGTTACCCTATAGGTCTCGTTCTAGTCAAATTTTAAGCTTAGGTTCGCGTTTGGTTTCGTTTTCCTAAAGCGGGCAAGAAGGAAACGGTAATGAAATCCGAGTCCTTATCTTAATTTGGCCAGGCCTTGCCCTTTACTAGGAAATTAAAACAACCGTATTCAAATCCTCAGCATATATTCACCTTAAGGCATACAATAAACCCGCTGATAGGGGATTCGCGGGTGTTTCGAAAGATTACCTCCCGTACCAGACGGGCGCAGAACCGCTGAAGTCGACTCGGGCCACGACTTTATGTCATGTGCGAACCCGAGGGGCCGAGACGATATTGTAATCGTCATCCTTACCTACAAACAGTTTTATATTTAATGTATCCTTCCTTAGGGTTTAAAAAAAAAATTGTCCAGTCCAAAGTCCAAATAAAGTGCAAAAGAAAAGAAATAAAAAAATAATAATTACAAAAAATGGAAGGTCTCTAAAAAAAAATTCTCTCTTTTTTTTACTTTTTCTTTCGCTCTTTTTTTTTTTGCTTTGTCTTTTTCCTTCTCTTTTGGCTTTAAGAGCTTTGATTCCAAGTCTTTAGTATCCAACTTCAAACCTGTAATACAAAGACACACCCAAAGAAACGTAAAAAGAACAGATGAAATAAATAAAAACCTAAAAATTCTACCTAAGCACAAATCCGCGTCGGCGGCGCCAAAATGATTATATTTTTGAATATGTTGTAGTAATGAGGTTCAAACTCTCGGACTTGTGAAGATTAAATTTAAAGATTTAATAAAATTATATACAAAAATATTAACAAAGTGAGCGAGAGGTATGAGAAAACAACCAAGATATTGATTCCACTATTACACATGAATTAATGATGGTAAATAATCCAAAACTCTAATTATCTTTTAAGTCCTTTATATCTTAACTCACTAATAATCAAGCAAATTCTCAAACATCAATTGTATCCCTTAAGCATGGATTATCTAAACAAAGCATAACTTATCTAATTAAATCACAGCTGATTAGAAAAATTACGCAAACAATTTAAAACTCTGCAAAAGCAGTGATTGAGTGAATTATAATTAAATATTAGAGAAAATAAAATAGTTACCAATTATTCATGCGTAAAAAGCTTCCTCATTGCCTTGGTTGTGGGAGAATTAGCCGCTCATCATGTTGGAAACACGCTCAAAAATCATTATTATTGCTCAAAGGGTGTTTACAAATGATGAAAAGGGAGAAATAATTCAAAACCGGGTTTGTAACAATTATATTTGTTACAAACCAGAGAACTACGACCCTCGGAAAATAAGACTGTCATGCGACAGTAACAAATAAGACTTTCACTGTAACAAATAAGACTGCCGGTAGACAGTCGCTGAAACTGTAGCAAAATAAGACTGCTCTGTGTGGGTCTTATGTTCTTCGTGTTCTTGGTGCAGCAGCAGCAACAGCAGAAACCGAGTTTGGGAAAAATCGAATTTCTTCTTCTCTGGCTCTCCTCAGCCCCCCAGACTCTCTACACCCTCTCTAGGACTCCTAGGGAATCTATTTAAAGAAAAACACGCATTGAATCTCCTCCATTAATCCCAAATAATCTTCTTTTACTCGGGATATTTTCTTTCTTTTTTTTATCAATGATTTTGATTTTTACGCATCTGCAGCTGGATTAAATTCCTTATAAATCTTCTTCACGTTCCAAAGTGTTGATTAAGGTTTCCAAACACATGCAATACACGTTTAGATTCACCACAACTCGTGTAAGATCATGTTTTTCCTCCAACTCCCTGTTTGGATAAAACCAAGTTATCCAGACAAATTTGATCGAAACAAACACCCATACTAGCTTTGTTAGGACATATCACAACTACCCATTAAGTTTCAGTCCTTTAGTCTACCCAGAACTCCTTCAAGAATCGATCGAAAGTTACACAGTTGAGAATAAAAATTTCCCGCCAAAACGAATTTTTGAAATGTTGAAGATGGTGTCCCCCTAACGAAACTGGGGGTGCGAATAGCTGGTGCCCAACTGAGATGCCCCTTATCCAAATTGAGGGTGCCATTAGTATTTTTCTCAGGGAGTCCAAATAGCACTTTTTGAGCAACTTTTTCCACACAAGTGTATTTCTCCAAAAACACCTACAAACACACAAAGCATCAAAATTAGTACAAAAATCGAGCACTAATAATAGAGACATTGAGTACAATTTAGACACAAAAATGTGTCTATCAAATACCCCCAAACTTATTATTTGCTAGTCCTCGAGAAAAACTAACAAAAAATAAAACCGAGTTAATCTCGGGAGGGTTTACCAGAGGTGTACCCACAAAACCATGACTTCTAATTGGTCACAAGTATCCAAAGAGCTATGAGGACATAAATATTCTCAACCTATCTCCAAGTAACTAGAATGCCAGAGAAATTAAAGGTGTCATCTCTAAAGATGACTGAAGAAAAGGGGAGACACATCCGCAACACTGCTAGATAAACATTGTAAGATGCGTCCGCTGCTTTACAGCTGGATAAGATTAGGAGAGAGATAAAGATGCGAGGGACATCTGCTATACAGCTGGACTAATTACGTGTGATGAGTTAAACCAGTGCTAGAAAGATCTTGTGCCAGATTGAAAGCGGACTAACAAAGAAACCAAATGTATCTTTCTTCGACTCTCTCATAGTGCTAAGTAGAAACAACGTATTCTTCGGTCTTCAACTGTTGATGATAAACTATCGAACCTCATAGAACCTTGAAAATTAACTCTTCTCTTCGATTTCTTGCTTGACTTATAAATTTCTACTTCCCTTTGGCCTTATTGAACAAATACGTAACGATGATTTTTTTCATTTTTCATTTTTTTCATTTGTTTTTTTTTTTATTGGAAACAAAAATTACAAGACAACAATTTACATGGCCATGAGAGAAGGACTTTCAAAACTTGGATCTTCGTAACTTGTGATGTCTTGGTATCATGGATTCTAACAACTTATATCATTTGCTCTTATAACTTCAACTTTGATTTTTGAATTATTCTTTTCTATTGTTGCTTCTAAACCTAAAACGTCTTCAACTTTCTTCATAGATTTTGATGTCGCTTCGCTTGTTGATGATGATAAGTTTCTACTGAGAGAGAGTCGCAATCCAGTAACTAAGACTACATTGTGAGGTTGCTTTTGTCTTTCTGGCATTTCCTGACCTACTTGCCTTTCCATCATGTATGGTTAGGTCCATCACGGTTACCCTCTAAAAGGAACAAGTTCTCTCCTGAATTTCAAGGATCTCAATGTCCTTTTCTCTAATGTCTCAAAAGGTTGTTATCCCTAGCATTCCAATTTCTATCTTTTTGGTGAGAAACAGTATGTAAACTTAGCTAACCGGGTACCATGTGATGCTAGAAGTTTCAAAAGTGCAACTAAAAAGTTCTTCCCCACTGCCAAACTTAAATCTAACATTGTCCTCGATGTTCTAAAGATAAAATTAAAAGCATGAACAAGGAGAAACTGTTACCACTTGAAGAAAAAGAGTTAAGGAAATTACCATGTTGCATGAGCATGGGTTACCTCCCAAGAAGTGCTAAGTTTAAAGTCTTCAGCCAGACTTAGGAAATGATTAGTCAACTCGAACCGTATAACAGTAGCCGGAATAACTGTGGGTCTTCAAAACCAAATAGAGCTGACCAAAGAAAATTGCAGTAAACCAAGAAAATGAACAAGACTAGCATGACCTTACCTAGTTTCCTGATTAAGACAACTACATCTAATTGTGGTTCAGGTTCAGGTTCTATAAAAGGGTCTAAATATATTTCTTTAGGCTGCAACTCCTCAAAAGTGAGATCCGAATTATTAGGTCCTAGAGTCTGTAAAAACTCAAATAAAAATTTAGAAGCACATAATAATAACCTAAATAATTGAGGATCCTCTAAGTCAATCAGGTTTGACTTACAAAATTGACCACAGTGAGGGTAGTAGTCATTCTTAAGAAAATGTGTTGATTCTAATTTCCTAAAGCATTTAGGTTTAGTCTCACAACTAAATATTCGACACATTTGAAATATAAACGTACCCACATTGGGAAAAAAACTATTTGGTGGGAAAACAAAGTCAATAAGGGTATCATAGCCTGGGCAAACCACATCAACCAGAGGATGGGTTTTTAATGACTGAACTTCTTTCTGGACATTATTAGGTTCGGGAAAACATGTATGGAGATAATCTTGTACGATGGTTGAGGCACAAATGTCAAGCCCTACACGAGGGAACTTTCTAAGAGTTAACGGTAAAGCACAGGGAGAATGATAATCACCCCCAAACTTAGAGTTTTGGGTGTCTCTAGGTAGACTAACTACAATTTTCCTAATTTCTAGATCATTGGAATCTTGAAAATGGTCAATTGCTTATGTTAGGTTATACTAAGGTGATGCATCCTCACTCATATTTAAAATCTCTACGAGTTCATCTTCTTCGTCTAAGACTATTGTTTCTAAATCGCTAGACTCTAAAAAATTATTCTCAGAATAAACTCGTTCCTCTAAATAATTATCGGCTTTGTAAACAGGAAATACTACATCGTCTAAAACGAGGGTATCTCCAGTCAAATCCTCGTCCTTTTGAATAGGTGAATAATTATTAAAATTATTTGGATTTGAAATAGAAATAATATTATTATTGTAAAGCTCAATTGGAGTATCCATTTCCTGATCACTATTCCTACATAAGTATGATTCTCCATCAACACTATCCTCATCATAATAACATGAAAAAGATCGAACCTCATCAAAACAAGTATTGCTACCAATTCTAACCTTGTTATCTTGATTATGTAAATAATTATCTTCATTCTCAAGGGTATTATTGGATACACTATATTGGCAATTCAAGTAATTTCGAGCAATTCTTTCGTTCGTCTCAGCTATCCGCTTGAGGTGGTCTTCTAAAGAAGTCTAAAGAAGGTTCACTCATTGTTGTAGTTCTTTCGTCTATAATTATAGTTCTTTCGTCTATAATTATACTATTCATCTCAGCTAACTTACGCGTCGACTCAGCTAACTTCCTGAGGGACTCTTCTAAAGGAGGAATATGAACAGAGGGATCATAAAAAGGACTACTTTTCAATAGTTTGATTGTATCCTCTAGAGACGAAGAACTAGTACTATAATCTTCTTGCTCGTAAGACTGATGCATGTGTGGATAGTAATTGGGCTCACCAGGGTATGACCCATATCCTTCCAAAGGATGGCGTTCCCAACCACTATTCCCAACATGGTCATAAAAAGGATGATATCCATATTCAAATTCAGGTCGATAATCATTGTATTGCCTTCTATCATACCAGTTCGACATTCTTAATTGCAAGGGAATTGTACAAAATCACAAACAAGGCTGACTCGACCAAATCAAACCTATAAAATCTAGAAAACAACAAGCATGATGGCTCCACTTAGATTGTTTCTAGACCAGCTTCTAATATTTCGAAAAGGAATTCGTTACAATCTGAGCAAACCTCTCTGGAATCAATCCGAGTTTAAGTAAGTTGAATTGAGACGAGGGAAGCTGCGAGGAGCTTTGATACCCAAGGTCTCACCGGTATTATAAGGCGGCGCAGTCACGCATTCAACTCGCAGAAACCATCATGAACTTCAAAGTATGCTCAAAAGAGTAACCAATATTTTTCGAACGACTTTCCTATTAAGCTCGTTACCCTATATGTCTCGTTCTAGTCAAAATTTTAAGCTTAGGTTCGCGTTTGGTTTCGTTTTCCTAAAGCGGGCAAGAAGGAAACGGTAATGAAATCCGAGTCCTTATCTTAATTTGGCCAGGCCTTGCCCTTTACTAGGAAATTAAAACAACCGTATTCAAATCCTCAGCATATATTCACCTTAAGGCATACAATAAACCCGCTGATAGGGGATTCGCGGGTGTTTCGAAAGATTACCTCCCGTACCAGACGGGCGCAGAACCGCTGAAGTCGACTCGGGCCACGACTCCTATGTCATGTGCGAACCCGAGGGGCCGAGACGATATTGTAATCGTCATCCTTACCTACAAACAGTTTTATATTTAATGTATCCTTCCTTAGGGTTTAAAAAAAAAATTGTCCAGGTCCAAAGTCCAAATAAAGTGCAAAAGAAAAGAAATAAAAAAAATAATAATTACAAAAAATGGAAGGTCTCTAAAAAAAAAATTCTCTCTTTTTTTTACTTTTTCTTTCGCTCTTTTTTTTTTTTGCTTTGTCTTTTTCCTTCTCTTTTGGCTTTAAGATTTGATTCCAAGTCTTTAGTATCCAACTTCAAACCTGTAATACAAAGACACACCCAAAGAAACGTAAAAAGAACAGATGAAATAAATAAAAACCTAAAAATTCTACCTAAGCACAAATCCGCGTCGGCGGCGCCAAAATGATTATATTTTTGAATTATGTTGTAATAATGAGGTTCAAACTCTCGGACTTGTGAAGATTAAATTTAAAGATTTAATAAAATTATATACAAAAATATTAACAAAGTGAGCGAGAGGTATGAGAAAACAACCAAGACATTGATTCCACTATTACACATGAATTAATGATGGTAAATAATCCAAAACTCTAATTATCTTTTAAGTCCTTTATATCTTAACTCACTAATAATCAAGCAAATTCTCAAACATCAATTGTATCCCTTAAGCATATATTATCTAAACAAAGCATAACCTATCTAATTGAATCACAACTGATTAGGAAAATTACGCAAACAATTTAAAAATCTGCAAAAGCAGTGATTGAGTGAATTATAATTAAATATTAGAGAAAATAAAATAGTTACCAATTATTCATGCGTAAAAAGCTTCCTCATTGCCTTGGTTGTGGGAGAATTAGCCGCTCATCATGTTGGAAACACGCTCAAAAATCATTATTATTGCTCAAAGGGTGTTTACAAATGATGAAAAGGGAGAAATAATTCAAAACCGGGTTTGTAACAATTATATTTGTTACAAACCAGAGAACTACGACCCTCGGAAAATAAGACTGTCATGCGACAGTAACAAATAAGACTTTCACTGTAACAAATAAGACTGCCGGTAGACAGTCGCTGAAACTGTAGCAAAATAAGACTGCTCTGTGTGGGTCTTATGTTCTTCGTGTTCTTGGTGCAGCAGCAGCAACAGCAGAAACCGAGTTTGGGAAAAATCGAATTTCTTCTTCTCTGGCTCTCCTCAGCCCCCCAGACTCTCTACACCCTCTCTAGGACTCCTAGGGAATCTATTTAAAGAAAAACACGCATTGAATCTCCTCCATTAATCCCAAATAATCTTCTTTTACTCGGGATATTTTCTTTCTTTTTTTTATCAATGATTTTGATTTTTACGCATCTGCAGCTGGATTAAATTCCTTATAAATCTTCTTCACGTTCCAAAGTGTTGATTAAGGTTTCCAAACACATGCAATACACGTTTAGATTCACCACAACTCGTGTAAGATCATGTTTTTCCTCCAACTCCCTGTTTGGATAAAACCAAGTTATCCAGACAAATTTGATCGAAACAAACACCCATACTAGCTTTGTTAGGACATATCACAACTACCCATTAAGTTTCAGTCCTTTAGTCTACCCAGAACTCCTTCAAGAATCGATCGAAAGTTACACAGTTGAGAATAAAAATTTCCCGCCAAAACGAATTTTTGAAATGTTGAAGATGGTGTCCCCCTAACGAAACTGGGGGTGCGAATAGCTGGTGCCCAACTGAGATGCCCCTTATCCAAATTGAGGGTGCCTTTAGTATTTTTCTCAGGGAGTCCAAATAGCACTTTTTGAGCAACTTTTTCCACACAAGTGTATTTCTCCAAAAACACCTACAAACACACAAAGCATCAAAATTAGTACAAAAATCGAGCACTAATAATAGAGACATTGAGTACAATTTAGACACAAAAATGTGTCTATCAAATACCCCCAAACTTATTATTTGCTAGTCCTCGAGAAAAACTAACAAAAAATAAAACCGAGTTAATCTCGGGAGGGTTTACCAGAGGTGTACCCACAAAACCATGACTTCTAATTGGTCACAAGTATCCAAAGAGCTATGAGGACATAAATATTCTCAACCTATCTCCAAGTAACTAGAATGCCAGAGAAATTAAAGGTGTCATCTCTAAAGATGACTGAAGAAAAGGGGAGACACATCCGCAACACTGCTAGATAAACATTGTAAGATGCGTCCGCTGCTTTACAGCTGGATAAGATTAGGAGAGAGATAAAGATGCGAGGGACATCTGCTATACAGCTGGACTAATTACGTGTGATGAGTTAAACCAGTGCTAGAAAGATCTTGTGCCAGATTGAAAGCGGACTAACAAAGAAACCAAATGTATCTTTCTTCGACTCTCTCATAGTGCTAAGTAGAAACAACGTATTCTTCGGTCTTCAACTGTTGATGATAAACTATCGAACCTCATAGAACCTTGAAAATTAACTCTTCTCTTCGATTTCTTGCTTGACTTATAAATTTCTACTTCCCTTTGGCCTTATTGAACAAATACGTAACGATGATTTTTTTCATTTTTCATTTTTTTCATTTGTTTTTTTTTTTATTGGAAACAAAAATTACAAGACAACAATTTACATGGCCATGAGAGAAGGACTTTCAAAACTTGGATCTTCGTAACTTGTGATGTCTTGGTATCATGGATTCTAACAACTTATATCATTTGCTCTTATAACTTCAACTTTGATTTTTGAATTATTCTTTTCTATTGTTGCTTCTAAACCTAAAACGTCTTCAACTTTCTTCATAGATTTTGATGTCGCTTCGCTTGTTGATGATGATAAGTTTCTACTGAGAGAGAGTCGCAATCCAGTAACTAAGACTACATTGTGAGGTTGCTTTTGTCTTTCTGGCATTTCCTGACCTACTTGCCTTTCCATCATGTATGGTTAGGTCCATCACGGTTACCCTCTAAAAGGAACAAGTTCTCTCCTGAATTTCAAGGATCTCAATGTCCTTTTCTCTAATGTCTCAAAAGGTTGTTATCCCTAGCATTCCAATTTCTATCTTTTTGGTGAGAAACAGTATGTAAACTTAGCTAACCGGGTACCATGTGATGCTAGAAGTTTCAAAAGTGCAACTAAAAAGTTCTTCCCCACTGCCAAACTTAAATCTAACATTGTCCTCGATGTTCTAAAGATAAAATTAAAAGCATGAACAAGGAGAAACTGTTACCACTTGAAGAAAAAGAGTTAAGGAAATTACCATGTTGCATGAGCATGGGTTACCTCCCAAGAAGTGCTAAGTTTAAAGTCTTCAGCCAGACTTAGGAAATGATTAGTCAACTCGAACCGTATAACAGTAGCCGGAATAACTGTGGGTCTTCAAAACCAAATAGAGCTGACCAAAGAAAATTGCAGTAAACCAAGAAAATGAACAAGACTAGCATGACCTTACCTAGTTTCCTGATTAAGACAACTACATCTAATTGTGGTTCAGGTTCAGGTTCTATAAAAGGGTCTAAATATATTTCTTTAGGCTGCAACTCCTCAAAAGTGAGATCCGAATTATTAGGTCCTAGAGTCTGTAAAAACTCAAATAAAAATTTAGAAGCACATAATAATAACCTAAATAATTGAGGATCCTCTAAGTCAATCAGGTTTGACTTACAAAATTGACCACAGTGAGGGTAGTAGTCATTCTTAAGAAAATGTGTTGATTCTAATTTCCTAAAGCATTTAGGTTTAGTCTCACAACTAAATATTCGACACATTTGAAATATAAACGTACCCACATTGGGAAAAAAACTATTTGGTGGGAAAACAAAGTCAATAAGGGTATCATAGCCTGGGCAAACCACATCAACCAGAGGATGGGTTTTTAATGACTGAACTTCTTTCTGGACATTATTAGGTTCGGGAAAACATGTATGGAGATAATCTTGTACGATGGTTGAGGCACAAATGTCAAGCCCTACACGAGGGAACTTTCTAAGAGTTAACGGTAAAGCACAGGGAGAATGATAATCACCCCCAAACTTAGAGTTTTGGGTGTCTCTAGGTAGACTAACTACAATTTTCCTAATTTCTAGATCATTGGAATCTTGAAAATGGTCAATTGCTTATGTTAGGTTATACTAAGGTGATGCATCCTCACTCATATTTAAAATCTCTACGAGTTCATCTTCTTCGTCTAAGACTATTGTTTCTAAATCGCTAGACTCTAAAAAATTATTCTCAGAATAAACTCGTTCCTCTAAATAATTATCGGCTTTGTAAACAGGAAATACTACATCGTCTAAAACGAGGGTATCTCCAGTCAAATCCTCGTCCTTTTGAATAGGTGAATAATTATTAAAATTATTTGGATTTGAAATAGAAATAATATTATTATTGTAAAGCTCAATTGGAGTATCCATTTCCTGATCACTATTCCTACATAAGTATGATTCTCCATCAACACTATCCTCATCATAATAACATGAAAAAGATCGAACCTCATCAAAACAAGTATTGCTACCAATTCTAACCTTGTTATCTTGATTATGTAAATAATTATCTTCATTCTCAAGGGTATTATTGGATACACTATATTGGCAATTCAAGTAATTTCGAGCAATTCTTTCGTTCGTCTCAGCTATCCGCTTGAGGTGGTCTTCTAAAGAAGTCTAAAGAAGGTTCACTCATTGTTGTAGTTCTTTCGTCTATAATTATAGTTCTTTCGTCTATAATTATACTATTCATCTCAGCTAACTTACGCGTCGACTCAGCTAACTTCCTGAGGGACTCTTCTAAAGGAGGAATATGAACAGAGGGATCATAAAAAGGACTACTTTTCAATAGTTTGATTGTATCCTCTAGAGACGAAGAACTAGTACTATAATCTTCTTGCTCGTAAGACTGATGCATGTGTGGATAGTAATTGGGCTCACCAGGGTATGACCCATATCCTTCCAAAGGATGGCGTTCCCAACCACTATTCCCAACATGGTCATAAAAAGGATGATATCCATATTCAAATTCAGGTCGATAATCATTGTATTGCCTTCTATCATACCAGTTCGACATTCTTAATTGCAAGGGAATTGTACAAAATCACAAACAAGGCTGACTCGACCAAATCAAACCTATAAAATCTAGAAAACAACAAGCATGATGGCTCCACTTAGATTGTTTCTAGACCAGCTTCTAATATTTCGAAAAGGAATTCGTTACAATCTGAGCAAACCTCTCTGGAATCAATCCGAGTTTAAGTAAGTTGAATTGAGACGAGGGAAGCTGCGAGGAGCTTTGATACCCAAGGTCTCACCGGTATTATAAGGCGGCGCAGTCACGCATTCAACTCGCAGAAACCATCATGAACTTCAAAGTATGCTCAAAAGAGTAACCAATATTTTTCGAACGACTTTCCTATTAAGCTCGTTACCCTATATGTCTCGTTCTAGTCAAAATTTTAAGCTTAGGTTCGCGTTTGGTTTCGTTTTCCTAAAGCGGGCAAGAAGGAAACGGTAATGAAATCCGAGTCCTTATCTTAATTTGGCCAGGCCTTGCCCTTTACTAGGAAATTAAAACAACCGTATTCAAATCCTCAGCATATATTCACCTTAAGGCATACAATAAACCCGCTGATAGGGGATTCGCGGGTGTTTCGAAAGATTACCTCCCGTACCAGACGGGCGCAGAACCGCTGAAGTCGACTCGGGCCACGACTCTTATGTCATGTGCGAACCCGAGGGGCCGAGACGATATTGTAATCGTCATCCTTACCTACAAACAGTTTTATATTTAATGTATCCTTCCTTAGGGTTTAAAAAAAAAATTGTCCAGGTCCAAAGTCCAAATAAAGTGCAAAAGAAAAGAAATAAAAAAATAATAATTACAAAAAATGGAAGGTCTCTAAAAAAAAAATTCTCTCTTTTTTTTACTTTTTCTTTCGCTCTTTTTTTTTTTTGCTTTGTCTTTTTCCTTCTCTTTTGGCTTTAAGATTTGATTCCAAGTCTTTAGTATCCAACTTCAAACCTGTAATACAAAGACACACCCAAAGAAACGTAAAAAGAACAGATGAAATAAATAAAAACCTAAAAATTCTACCTAAGCACAAATCCGCGTCGGCGGCGCCAAAATGATTATATTTTTGAATTATGTTGTAATAATGAGGTTCAAACTCTCGGACTTGTGAAGATTAAATTTAAAGATTTAATAAAATTATATACAAAAATATTAACAAAGTGAGCGAGAGGTATGAGAAAACAACCAAGACATTGATTCCACTATTACACATGAATTAATGATGGTAAATAATCCAAAACTCTAATTATCTTTTAAGTCCTTTATATCTTAACTCACTAATAATCAAGCAAATTCTCAAACATCAATTGTATCCCTTAAGCATATATTATCTAAACAAAGCATAACCTATCTAATTGAATCACAACTGATTAGGAAAATTACGCAAACAATTTAAAAATCTGCAAAAGCAGTGATTGAGTGAATTATAATTAAATATTAGAGAAAATAAAATAGTTACCAATTATTCATGCGTAAAAAGCTTCCTCATTGCCTTGGTTGTGGGAGAATTAGCCGCTCATCATGTTGGAAACACGCTCAAAAATCATTATTATTGCTCAAAGGGTGTTTACAAATGATGAAAAGGGAGAAATAATTCAAAACCGGGTTTGTAACAATTATATTTGTTACAAACCAGAGAACTACGACCCTCGGAAAATAAGACTGTCATGCGACAGTAACAAATAAGACTTTCACTGTAACAAATAAGACTGCCGGTAGACAGTCGCTGAAACTGTAGCAAAATAAGACTGCTCTGTGTGGGTCTTATGTTCTTCGTGTTCTTGGTGCAGCAGCAGCAACAGCAGAAACCGAGTTTGGGAAAAATCGAATTTCTTCTTCTCTGGCTCTCCTCAGCCCCCCAGACTCTCTACACCCTCTCTAGGACTCCTAGGGAATCTATTTAAAGAAAAACACGCATTGAATCTCCTCCATTAATCCCAAATAATCTTCTTTTACTCGGGATATTTTCTTTCTTTTTTTTATCAATGATTTTGATTTTTACGCATCTGCAGCTGGATTAAATTCCTTATAAATCTTCTTCACGTTCCAAAGTGTTGATTAAGGTTTCCAAACACATGCAATACACGTTTAGATTCACCACAACTCGTGTAAGATCATGTTTTTCCTCCAACTCCCTGTTTGGATAAAACCAAGTTATCCAGACAAATTTGATCGAAACAAACACCCATACTAGCTTTGTTAGGACATATCACAACTACCCATTAAGTTTCAGTCCTTTAGTCTACCCAGAACTCCTTCAAGAATCGATCGAAAGTTACACAGTTGAGAATAAAAATTTCCCGCCAAAACGAATTTTTGAAATGTTGAAGATGGTGTCCCCCTAACGAAACTGGGGGTGCGAATAGCTGGTGCCCAACTGAGATGCCCCTTATCCAAATTGAGGGTGCCTTTAGTATTTTTCTCAGGGAGTCCAAATAGCACTTTTTGAGCAACTTTTTCCACACAAGTGTATTTCTCCAAAAACACCTACAAACACACAAAGCATCAAAATTAGTACAAAAATCGAGCACTAATAATAGAGACATTGAGTACAATTTAGACACAAAAATGTGTCTATCAAATACCCCCAAACTTATTATTTGCTAGTCCTCGAGAAAAACTAACAAAAAATAAAACCGAGTTAATCTCGGGAGGGTTTACCAGAGGTGTACCCACAAAACCATGACTTCTAATTGGTCACAAGTATCCAAAGAGCTATGAGGACATAAATATTCTCAACCTATCTCCAAGTAACTAGAATGCCAGAGAAATTAAAGGTGTCATCTCTAAAGATGACTGAAGAAAAGGGGAGACACATCCGCAACACTGCTAGATAAACATTGTAAGATGCGTCCGCTGCTTTACAGCTGGATAAGATTAGGAGAGAGATAAAGATGCGAGGGACATCTGCTATACAGCTGGACTAATTACGTGTGATGAGTTAAACCAGTGCTAGAAAGATCTTGTGCCAGATTGAAAGCGGACTAACAAAGAAACCAAATGTATCTTTCTTCGACTCTCTCATAGTGCTCAGTAGAAACCACGTTTTCTTCGGTCTTCAACTGTTGATGATAAACTATCGAACCTCATAGAACCTTGACAATTAACTCTTTTCTTCGATTTCTTGCTTGACTTATAAATTTCTACTTCCTTTTGGCCTTATTGAACAAAACGTAACGATGATTTTTTCCTTTTTTTTTTATTCCTTTTTTTTTTTATTGGAAACAAAAATTACAAGACAACAATTTACATGGCCATGAGAGAAGGACTTTCAAAACTTGGATCTTCGCAACTTGTGATGTCTTGGTATCATGGATTCTAACAACTTATATCATTTGCTCTTATAACTTCAACTTTGATTTTTGAATTATTCTTTTCTATTGTTGCTTCTAAACCTAAAACGTCTTCAAGTTTCTTCATAGATTTTGATGTCGCTCCGCTTGTTGATGATGATAAGTTTCTACTGAGAGAGAGTCGCAATCCAGTAACTAAGACTACATTGTGAGGTTGCTTTGTCTTTCTGGAATTTCCTGACCTACTTGCCTTTCCATCATGTATGGTTAGGTCCATCACGGTTACCCTCTAAAAGGAACAAGTTCTCTCCTGAATTTCAAGGATCTCAATGTCTTTTTCTCTAATGTTTCAAAAGGTTGTTATCCCTAGCATTCCAATTTCTATCTTTTCGGTGAGAAACAGTATGTAAACTTAGCTAACCGGGTACCATGTGATGCTAGAAGTTTCAAAAGTGCAACTAAAAAGTTCTTCCCCACTGCCAAACTTAAATCTAACATTGTCCTCGATGTTCTAAAAATAAAATTAAAAGCATGAACAAGGAGAAACTGTTACCACTTGAAGAAAAAGAGTTAAGGAAATTACCATGTTGCATGAGCATGGGTTATCTCCCAAGAAGTGCTAAGTTTAAAGTCTTCATCCAGACTTAGGAAAGGATTAGTCAACTCGAACCGTATAACAGTAGCCGGAATAACTGTGGGTCTTCAAAACCAAATAGAGCTGACCAAAGGAAACTGCAGTAAACCAAGAAAATGAACAAGACTAGCATGCCCTTACCTAGTTTCCTGATTAAGACAACTACATCTAATTGTGGTTCATGTTCAGGTTCTATAAAAGGGTCTAAATATATTTCTTTAGGATGCAACTCCTCAAAAGTGAGATCCGAATTATTATGTCCTAGAGTCTGTAAAAACTCAAATAAAAATTTAGAAGCACATAATAATAACCTAAATAATTGAGGATCCTCTAAGTCAATCAGGTTTGACTTACAAAATTGACCACAGTGAGGGTAGTAGTCATTCTTAAGAAAATGTGTTGATTATAATTTCCTAAAGCATTTAGGTTTAGTCTCACAACTAAATATTTGACACATTTGAAATATAAACGTTCCCATATTTGGAAGAAAACTATTTGGTGGGAAAACAAAGTCAATAAGGGTATCATAGCCTGGGAAAACCACATCAAACAGAGGATGGGTTTCTAATGACTGAACTTCTTTCTGGACATTATTAGGTTCGGGAAAACATGTATGGAGATAATCTTGTACGATGGTTGAGGCACAAATGTCAAGCCCTACACGAGGGAACTTTCTAAGAGTTAACGGTAAAGCACAGGGAGAATGATAATCACCCCCAAACTTAGAGTTTTGGGTGTCTCTAGGTAGACTAACTACAATTTCCCTAATTTCTAGATCATTGGAATCCTGAAAATGGTCAATTGCTTCTGTTAGGTTATACTAAGGTGATGCATCCTCACTCATATTTAAAAGCTCTACGAGTTCATCTTCTTCGTCTAAGACTATTGTTTCTAAATCGCTAGACTCTAAATAATTATTCTCAGAATAAACTCGTTCCTCTAAATCATTATCGGCTTTGTAAACAGGAAATACTACATCGTCTAAAACGAGGGTATTTCTAGTCAAATCCTCGTCCTTTTGAATAGGTGAATAATTATTAAAATTATTTGGATTTGAAATAGAAATAATATTATCATTGTAAAGCTCAATTGGAGTATCCATTTCCTGATCACTATTCCTACATAAGTATGATTCTCCATCAACACTATCCTCATCATAATAACATGAAAAAGATCGAACCTCATCAAAACAAGTAGTGCTACCAATTCTAACCTTGTTATCTTGATTATGTAAATAACTATCTTCATTCTCAAGGGTATTACTGGATACACTATATTGGCAATTCAAGTAATTTCGAGCAATTCTTTCGTTCGTCTCAGCTATCCGCTTGAGGTGGTCTTCTAAAGAAGGTTCACTCATTATTGTAGTTCTTTCGTCTATAATTATACTATTAATCTCATCTAACTTACGCGTCGACTCAGCTAACTTCCTGAGGGACTCTTCTAAAGGAGTAATAGGAACAGAGAGATCATAAAAAGGACTACTTTTCAATAGTTTGATTGTATCCTCTAGAGACGAAGAACTAGTACTATAATCTTCTTGCTCGTAAGATGATGCATGTGTGGATAGTAATTGGGCTCACCAGGGAATGACCCATATCCTTCCAAAGGATGGCGTTCCCAACCACTATTCCCAACATGGTCATAAAAAGGATGATATCCATATTCAAATTCAGGTCGATAATCATTGTATTGCCTTCTATCATACCAGTTCGACATTCTTAATTGCAAGGGAATTGTACAAAATCACAAACAAGGCTGACTCGACCAAATCAAACCTATAAAATCTAGCAAACAACAAGCATGATGGCTCCACTTAGATTGTTTCTAGACCAGCTTCTAATCTTTAGAAAAGGAATTCGTTACAATCTGAGCAAACCTCTCTGGAATCAATCCGAGTTTAAGTAAGTTGAATTGAGACGAGGGAAGATGCGAGGAGATTTGATACCCAAGGTCTCACCGGTATTATAAGGCGGCGTAGTCACGCATTCAACTCGCAGAAACCATCATGAACTTCAAAGTGTGCTCAAAAGAGTAACCAATATTTTTCGAACGACTTTCCTATTAAGCTCGTTACCCTATATGTCTCGTTCTAGTCAAAATTTTAAGCTTAGGTTCGCGTTTGGTTTCGTTTTCCTAAAGCGGGAAAGAAGGAAACAGTGATGAAATCCGAGTCCTTATCTTAATTTGGCCAGGCCTTGCCCTTTACTAGGAAATTAAAACAACCGTATTCAAATCCTCAGCATATATTCACCTTAAGGCATACAATAAACCCGCTGATAGGGGATTCGCGGGTGTTTTGAAAGCTTATCTCCCGTACCAGACGGGCGCAGAACCGCTGAAGTCGACTCGGGCCACGACTCCTATGTCATGTGCGAACCCGAGGGGCCGAGACGATATTGTAATCGTCATCCTTCCCTGCAAACAGTTTTATATTTAATGTACCCTTCCTTAGGGTTTAAAAAAAAATAATTGTCCAGGTCCAAAGTCCAAATAAAGTGCAAAAGAAAAGAAATAAAAAAAATAATAATTACAAAAAATGGAAGGTCTCTAAAAAAAAAAAGTTCTCTCTCTTTTTTTTTTAAATTTTTCTTTTGCTCTTTTTTTTTTTTTTGATTTGTCTTTTTCCTTCTCTTATGGCTTTAAGCTTTGATTCCAAGTCTTTAGTATCCAACTTCAAACCTGTAATACAAAGACACACCCAAAGAAACGTAAAAAGAACAAATGAAATAAATAAAAAACTAAAAATTCTACCTAAGCACAAATCCGCGTCGGCGGCGCCAAAATGATTATATTTTTGAATGATGTTGTAGTAATGAGGTTCAAACTCTCGGACTTGTGAAGATTAAATTTAAAGATTTTATAAAATTATATACAAAAATATTAACAAAGTGAGCGAGAGGTATGAGAAAACAACCAAGACATTGATTCCACTATTACACATGAATTAATGATGGTAAATAATCCAAAACTCTAATTATCTTTTAAGTCCTTTATATCTTAACTCACTAATAATCAAGCAAATTCTCAAACATCAATTGTATCCCTTAAGCATGGATTATCTAAACAAAGCATAACTTATCTAATTAAATCACAGCTGATTAGAAAAATTACGCAAACAATTTAAAACTCTGCAAAAGCAGTGATTGAGTGAATTATAATTAAATATTAGAGAAAATAAAATAGTTACCAATTATTCATGCGTAAATAGCTTCCTCATTGCCTTGGTTGTGGGAGAATTATCCGCTCATCATGTTGGAAATACGCTCAAAAATCATTATTATTGCTCAAAGGGTGTTTACAAATGATGAGAAATAATTCAAAACCGGGTTTGTAACAATTATATTTGTTACAAACCAGAGAACTACGACCCTCGGCAAATAAGACTGTCGTGCGACAGTAACAAATAAGACTGTCACTGTAACAAATAAGACTGTCTGTAGACAGTCGCTGAAACTGTAGCAAAATAAGACTGCTCTGTGTGGGTCTTATGTTCTTCGTGTTCTTGGTGCAGCAGCAGCAACAGCAGAAACCGAGTTTGGGAAAACTCGAATTTCTTCTTCTCTGGCTCTCCTCAGCCCCCCAGACTCTCGACACCCTCTCTAGGACTCCTAGGGAATCTATTTAAAGAAAAAACACGCGTTGAATCTCCTCCATTAATCCCAAATAATCTTCTTTTACTCGGGATATTTTCTTTCTTTTTTATCAATGATTTTGATTTTTACGCATCTGCAGCTGGATTAAATTCCTTATAAATCTTCTTCACGTTCCAAAGTGTTGATTAAGGCTTCCAAACACGTGCAGTACACGTTTAGATTCACCACAACTCGTGTAAGATCATGTTTTTCCTCCAACTCCCTGTTTGGATTAAACCAAGTTATCCAGACAAATTTGATCGAAACAAACACCCATACTAGCTTTGTTAGGACATATCACAACTACCCATTAAGTTTCAGCCCTTTAGTTTACCCAGAACTCCTTCAAGAATCGATCGAAAGTTACACAGTTGAGAATAAAATTTTCCCGCCAAAACGAATTTTTGAAATGTTGAAGATGGTGTCCCCCTAATCAAACTGGGGGTGCGAATAGCTGGTGCCCCACTGAGGTGCCCCTTATCCAAATTGAGGGTGCCTTTAGTACTTTTCTCCGGGAGTCCAAATAGTACTTTTTGAGCAACTTTTTCCACACAAGTGTATTTCTCCAAAAACACCTACAAACACACAAAGCATCAAAATTAGTACAAAAATCGAGCACTAACAATAGAGACATTGAGTACAATTTAGACACAAAAATGTGTCTATCATAAGCTTCCTTTATCATGTTTTTCTCAAATATGTATGTCACCATCTCATGCCTACCCCACAATAGTGTAACCTTTATGTGCTAGGCAGGGGACTTAATGTTGATGGTGGATTTTCATTTAAGGCTAAAATTGTAAAAGTCAAAACTATGCGCTAACATCCTGCAAAGGATAAAGCCACTGATAAAGTGGAGCATACTTCTTCACTATAAACTTATAGCATTACCTATTAATGTATGACCAGCCTTGTATTTCCTGTACTACTCCATTCTCATTATTGGTGCGGCATGACGACTGAGTGATCGCTCTCAGCAGAGCAACACGAATCTCCAAACATTAAATAAGGAGGCATGTACGAAATACCCGTACAGGCTACAACTCTCAGAGTGTTATACTAGCCCGATCAAGCATCTGGACTGTCCGTATCAGTCTCAGAAAGGATCACGACCATCCAACTTCACCAGCATGATTGGATGGCTTAGATCGGATCCATAACCCCCAGGCAGGTATTGGAGTATTCACCACCGACCCAATGCAGGTCGGGCCCTACATGGTCGGCCTCCCCAAAATAGTAGCATGGCTTGCCAAATCGTCCAGCCAAAGCAGCGCGGACGTGAAACCCTAATTTAGGGTCTGCGGCACATTACATGTGTCGCAAAGCAGTCTCAACCATCTATCTTCGCAGGCGTAGATGGAGGGTGTAGATGTAGATTCAAAGGGCCCAGAGCATGTCAAAACAATCGTCGTGGGCCCGCCTACACACATGACCGATCCGTCAGGACCAACTATAGTTGATCGATTCAGTTTGTGCGCCCAAACAAGGCATGACGCACGGCCGGTGAAACCCTAATTAGGGTTTGAACATCACGAGTGTCCATTTTCTCCTGCACGAACGAAGGGTCCAGGAATAGACTAGGCAGATCCGGTGCGCATCAACAAGATCATTGTGGGCCCATCTATCTCCACACCTGATCGTCCAAGGCATATCATGCTTGGTTGCCTCGATTCGCTCGCCCAAACTAGGCGTGATCACACCTCCCAATTGTAAACTAATCTCGACAACTCAACTTTGCCAGACAAATTGAGTGGCTTAGATCACGTTTCTATGGGACAATGAAATACAGGCGTGTACACCAGCCCGTTGTCTGCAGACCAGACTAATCGGCCAAGACCGACCAGACTTGGTCGCCTCGAAACGCGCGCCCAAAGTTGGCATAACGCGTGGCCTTTGCGGCACATAATCTCTGTCACAAATCAATCCTAGATGCTTCTCTTTGTTGGAAAAATTGAGCGATATAGATTACACTTTCACGAGACAATGAGGTATGGACATGTACACCGGCATGCCGTCTACACGCATGACCAATCGGCCTTGCCAAAATCGTGTCCCAAGCTTGGATTCGACCAAGATGAAGAGTGATGCTTGCGTACCTCTTCATAAACCCTAATTCCACTAACGGTCGCAGATGAGTGTCTCAAAGATCATCTCGTCCGTTCAACTTCACCTGCTTGGTTATAAAACCCTGGTCAGGAGTTAACTGGTCAATGAGGTGTCGTGGTGATTACCATCCGTCGCTCTACCACACAAAGTGATCGGCCAAGTCAGGACTTACCTGTACAGCCCCAAACGATCACTTGAAGATGGATAGACATGCATCTATTTTAAGACGCTTAATCATGACTTACTCCATTAAGCCTTAAAACAACAATGCTTCACTCATGCTAAATACATTCGATGCATTACATGCATAGGATTCAAACAATATTTCATAAATATCGACTTCCTAAATAACTTAGTTATTTAATCTAGCATTACATGCTACTTTATGTGGGTCCCACGATCCACATACTCGAGACATCAATCATGTCACAAACTGGGGGATACATACTGGGATATTGGTCCGGCGGTTTACAGCGTGCAGCGCACAACGCGCCATCACAAAAACGTGTCAGGAAGTCATGGACGGTTAGTGATGATGGGAGAAGTGGGAAATACTGATCGTGTAACACTAACACACTCAACTCCACTACTCCATCACTCTACTTTCTCCACTTCCCATGAGAGACGTGGGTTAGGCTCAATGACTTGTATAAATAAGTTCTCCTCCCTATTTTCAAAAAAGACAAGACAGAAACCTAGTGTTGATACAATGGTATTGAAACACCAGAACTGATAGCTTACACTCTGCAAGCCAGTTCAGATTTCTGATACAAGTCATACACATCCAACACCTTCACAATCTCAACACCTTATTCGTTTCCCTCCCTAAGATCAACCCCATCTCCTTCACTTTGTGACCGAAGCAAGTATGGAACGTCCATTTCTTGGTTTAGGCCAAAATTGTACAGATTGATTTCTCGAATCAATAGCACTCCCGTGCAGTGCATTTGTTTAGGGTTTAGATTAATTTCCCATCCACACACCCCAAATTACCAAAACCGACAGAAATAGTTTTCACCCATAAACACAGACCAGCTAGACTTTACTACGACCAGTACATCATGTCTTCTGCACTTGGGGTTCAGCAAGGGGATCCTCTCGGTCCCATCTTGTTTGCTTTGACACTTCATCCTCTAGTGAAGTCCATTGTTTCTCGGTGTAAGCTTGATTTGCACGCTTGGTACCTTGATGACGGTACGATCATTGGTGATACCCTGGAGGTTTCCAAGGATTTGAGTATTATTGCTTCTGAAAGACCAAGTAGGGGCCTACATCTCAACATCAAAAAGACTGAAGTCTTTTGGCCTACTTTTGATACTCGTAGCGTTGTTGAAGGTGTTTTCCCCAAGGACATTGGCAGGCCCTGCAAGGGAGTTAAGCTTTTGGGTGGCCCTGTGAGTCTGGATTTGGATTCCATGAGTGATATGATGCTGAGCAGGGTGAACAAGACTATTCAGCTTATGTTTGCTATCAAAAAACTCAAAGACCCCTAAAGTGAGATGTTGCTCCTTCGTAACTGTATTGGTGTTTTCAGGTTATATTTTGTTATGCATACCACCAATCCTGCTGCCCTTCAACAGGCTTCCGACCTTTTTGACGATCACTTACTTAAGTATTTGAGACTGTTAATAACGGGTGATGGAGCTGGGTTTGGGCCTTTACAGCAGAGGTTATCTACCCTTCCTATCAAGGACGGGGGTCTCGGGATTTACACTATGTCAGATACTCGCACATATTGTTATCTTGCTTCTCAGAGTCAGATTATGTCTGTGCGTAGAGTGATTCTTGGTAGCTTATTCTCAACGGACACTGGTGATGCTTATCAGTTGGCTCTTCAGAACTTCGTAGAGGTTTGTGGTTTGCCTTCAACTTATTGCGTCGATGACACTGCCCCCCCCCCTTTTATGCATTCCCTAGCAGTCACTTATTTTGATGCAGTTAAGAAGCGAATCCCAGTCCAAATTACATTATCTGCTAGAGACTATATTCTGTGGCAATGCAACCAGGTTAAGCATGCTCAAGATTATCTTTTGGCTGTTCCCATCAGTGGTTTAGATCAATGTCTTGGTCCCAGACTGGCAGAGCAGTGGTTTGTTATCGTCTTGGCATTCCCTTGTTTGTCGAAGAAGGGATTTATTCTTGTTGTGATAGGCCTATGGACATTTTTGGCGATTATGCGCTCCACTGTGCCAAAGATGTTGGTCTTAAGTTTCGTCATGACTTAGTCCGTGATATAATAGATGATATTTGCTACAAGGCTGGAGTTCCTGCGTGCAAAGAGGCTGCCTTGGGGTTGGTGGCAGAGAATAACAAAGATCTGCCCAGCTGATATCTTGGTGCTCAACTGGGAAAACGGCAAGGATGTGTGTATGGATGTCACTGGTGTTTCTCCTTTCACTGGTGATGGAGTTCGTGCTTTCGTCCCAGGCCAGGCTATTTCGAGGTCTATTTCGCGCAAGCGTAATAAATACTTGGGCGAATGTGATTCTCATGGTTAGACTTAGGTGTTTTGGCTTTAACTACTTTAGGGGAGATTAGTGAGGATTTTGTTTGTTTTTTCAAGCGTCTTAAGAATTGCGTAATTAGTAATGATGCGGGTAGTGGATTAGGTTGTTTTATTTTTCATAGATTGGGTGTTGCTATTCAAAAAGAAGTTGGTGCCCAGTTTGTTGCTCGGTTACCGACCAAAAACTCCTTTGTGTAATTTTTCATTTAATTATTTTTAATTCATAAATAATAGATAGTTTTATTCAAAATAAACCTTATACAATTATTGAAAGAAATCTATTTTCCTGGATTAAGTCTTGCAGTACATGGCTTAATCTCTAGTGGTGCTCTTATTGTTTACTGAGATTTCATCAGTACTCAAACTTTTGAAGCATGTCTCAAGAGACTTGTCTGCAACCACTTCCTGTTTTTCAAAATCTTCAATTAGAACCTTGAGTTCAGCAAGAACACTTCTTGTTTGATCAATTCTTTATTTGAGCCAATCTTGATGATGAACTGTCATTATGAGATTGGTTCTCAGTTCCTCAAAACCTTGGATATAGTGAATCATACTATCAGAAGGAATGGTTTCGGTTGGATCTTGAAAGTTGTAAGCCAACAGACATGACTCATCTTGATATCCATTTGAACTATCTGAATCATAATCAGACATGATTTTTGATATGTTTTTCTTCTTCCTTTTTGTATTGATTCCTTGACAATCCTTAACCTTTTGAGCTTCCACCTTATTAGCCTTTGTGACACTACGAGTTATTGGAGGCATGCTCGGTTATTTTAAATAGGGATTGATCAGGGTTTCAGAATACAAGCAAGAGATAATTTCTTTTTAAAAAGAGACAACTCTTGGACTGAAAGTATCAGGAAATTCCGAAAATACTAAAAGAATATATTCAGTTTCCTTTGTCCGAACTTCTCATGCTGGAAGGTTTATTAAAATTTGAAAATTCTAAATCAGACCTATTTTTGGAAGATCATGTTAAACACGAACAAATTTTAGACAACATGAATTCGCAATCATCTTGTCACAGATTTTTTCTGATAAACAAATACACACAAAAATGTGCTCTCGTTTTATTGTGATTTTCCCATCCATAATTAAGAGAACGAGAGAGGATGAGAATGCACAACTTCGATACAACTAAGTTGTATCGCAATAAGCTTTTTCTAGCTTACAACGTGTATCAGAAACATAGTTCATGTTTCTCTTTGGGAATTTCTGCCCAAGATATTTTCTCCCAAGAAGGTGATCCTTTCTTGATCTAACAATATGATCATTAGGAGAAACTGTACTGACGTGAGAATTTTCAGAGAAGGATAAATCTCTCTTAATTCTATCAATGAGATTTTCATAAGATTTTCTCATTATAAGGGTTTCCTTATGATGCACATCAGCATGATTGTCTGGAACAATTATCGGAAATTCCTGATTGTTTCCTTTGGCAGAGATTCTGACATTCCCTTTCTTCTGGAATCGTTCTTCATCAAAACAAGAATTGTTTCGATATGGGTGAGGAGGAACCTTTTTCCAGAAGCGATTATCAACTCTTACTTCTAATTCTTTTGAGTTGACCTTGTCGGGTTGTGGTATATTCTGTCTTTCTACTGAGGAATAATCTTTCAGTTTTTTAAGACAAGAAACTTCTTTCAATATTTTTACCACCATATTTTGAAGAAGTATAAGTTTCCTGTCAAGTGACTGAAAGTTGTATTCCTTAAGATCACGTATACAGAATCGGTTCAAAGTTTCCTTTGGACAAGATTTCGTCTGATCATCAGTAGATGTAGAAGCTGGTTTCTCATCCTCTTCTGACGATGTAGTTAGGAAAACTACCATCATCATGATCTGTTTCGGATGTGATCAAACAAGTTTTGTTATCACAATATCTCAAAGTCGAGCAATGACCTTTGGTTTCTTCATCGGAATAAATTATAACAGAATCATTAGTCAGAGTCATAGGATGTGTCTCTTTATTTTGAGTAAGAGTTTTACCAAGAGCTTTTAATTTGACAATAAGATCCATATTCTCTTTGGATAGAGCATTTAGTTGAATGTCTTTTTCTCTGATCTCATTCTTAAGAAGATTAGATTATGTCTTCAATATAAACATCTTTGTAGACATAGATTTTATAGGCTTTAGGAGTTTTACCAACTCTTTATCAGTATCTTCTTTTCCATCAGAGATAGACACAGATGTTTTCTCTACTAATAAATCATGAGTCAACGAAATAGTAAAATCTCCAACATTTGAGTATTCATACTCTTGCATAACGTTAACTGAATCAGACATAATTCAATTTCTTATAGGTTGGATCGCACCAAACACGGATTGTTAGATCTTTTCGTGTTTGCCTGCTCTGATACCAATTGAAAAGACGAGGGTACCCAAATATACCTCAATCTAAAACTTTTCCACCTATAAGTCCTTTCTCCGAATGTGATTCTCTATGAAATGAGTCGAGACAATACAACGAATCGGTTCACACTTCGTGTGATCATCTATGGATACGAGATTGAGACAATACGACAACAAAATAACTTGCGTGATTGACTATAGATACAAGATCGAGACAATACAACAACGAAGTATGATTACTTGATAATAGGTTCGGACTTAACCAAACACTATAGGATTGCTATCAAGTAATTAGGAATTAACGTTTGTATATTTTACTGCTAATTATAATAAATCAATTATAATTGCGGAAATAGAAAAGTAAAAGACACAACAATATTTTGTTAACGAGGAAACCGCAAATGTAGAAAAACCCCGGGACCTTATCCAGAATTGAATACTCTCAGAATTAAGCCGCTATACAAAATCTAAACCGACTTCGTATAGTTGAGACCAAGCAACTAAACCTATAGTTCACCTAGTTCCCTCAGTATCCCCGCGCCTCTAACTTTTAATAAGTCACGCACTTGGAACAATTCCTTTGGTTCGTATTCCAAACAGTAAAGGAACAACAAATTTATTCGGTAACAACTCTTTACAAACAACGTGATATGAGTTTGACAAAAGGCTCTTCCGTTTAACCAATAAACTCCTTTGTCAGGTTCTTAGATCAATCTATTTAACAACTACCAAAGTAATTGTTTAAATTATGCAATTAATACTATTAATCACAAAGAAATGTATTGATGCCGATATACTCAACTAATCAATCCAATCTATCAAAAGACAAACTGATTGTAGTTAGATCCCCAGCCGATCAAGTTTTGTGCACACCAAATATTATGAACTCAAATAAGAAATCTTCTTTGTCTTCAAATCTTCTTAGATCTTCAATAAACACCTACACACAAACAACTTGAATCTCTTGTGATCAATCACACACAGAACGGAGTATGCTAACGATGGATTATCACAAGACGTCTTTAGATCTACAAACAGTTTAAAGATCCCCGTCCATATTTCGATCTAGTTTGAGTGAATCTTATATCAGAAGAGAAGATTCTAAAGCATAAACAAACTAGGTGCAATCAAAGTTCAACAACCGTTAGTCAATCAAATCAATCAAAAACTAATAATAAACTACAATTATGTAGTTTCCCACCAACGGTACTCGTAGAGGTTCTCAATCCGAAAGAAGACTTTAAAACGAGCGGTCGTAAGAGATTTCGCCTAATTAGGGTACTTTCCTCTCCGAATAGACGATTCCACCAGTAACAACACAACTAGGTAGATTTGCTGGCTCTGAGGATTGGTTTGCTCGAAATGCAAACTTCTATATTTATAGACCAAGGAAGTTTGGACACCAAGGAATTTCCAAAACCGAATATTCTCAAAGATATGCAATAAATCCAAAATCGGTTTTCATAATTCCTGGAAATGCACTGTCCAAATATTGACCGAAATCTCAGTAGAAAATCTCCAATTAGTAAATGTACATTACCAATTTTTATTTTCTAAATATATGCATTTAATTGCTGGAAATTAAAAGCATATAAAACCAAAAACCTTAATTAAAAGATTCTCAATTTATTTCGATCCGGGATTCTCCTTTAGTTATTAAGGAATATCTTTGAACAATAAAAGATAAGAATTACTGCACATGTTCAAAGTATGTCGACATCTTTACTGTGTAAATCCTTTTTCATATTTACAATCTTGGAACCGATTTGCCACACTTCCAAACAAGTTTAGAATTGATTCACCTGACTTCCAAGAACTATGTGATTGATTATCCTATCAAATCACCATTATTGGGTTTCACAGTTCTACCAAAACACAAAGCTTCGGTTCTACCTCCATATGGGTACTAGGATCGGTCACTAGCTTTCCAAAAATTGGTTGACTAGGTACTAGGATCGGTTACCACATTATTATGGTATTTACTTGTGATGGATTGCACAAGTCATAGGATCATTTACCAATTACTAAGACTTGTTGTACCTCTTACAATGATCGATTCCACATACTTATGATCGGTTGCACCTCTTACTAGGATCGGTTACCTAATGTCTAGAGTTGGTCATACCAATTACAAAATATCGATCATACCATCTCAGGTGATTACTTAATGTCGGTTTCACTAATAAAAGTCATACAAATATAAAAGTCAGGCATTGTGAATAGTTTTACCAAGATACATAAAAAAGTTGTGAGCGGTTATACTAAACACACATATTGGTAATCTAATTGCAATGAATAACAATACCAATAAGCCTAGCGATTTCCCTTTCGATTCACAAAACAAGTTTATGAGTTGTACTTTGATAGGTGTTGTAAAACACCTAATTTTATATCTAGTATTTATACTTTCATTGGTATTATCCTAGTGAATTGCATCTCTTATGTTTAGTTTTGAGCTTATTAGGTGCAATGGAGTCCATTTGGAGCAAAAAGAGCAAAACGGTCGATTCACAGGATACTGATATGGGAGCCAAGCCTTACCAAGACGAGTTTTATTTAAGTGACTGTCACTCTAGTGGCCTGTATTAATCCGTAGGGTGCCTATATCAATTCTGGTTCCTACCTAGCCCCAGATTTCAGGGTTTCTCAATCATTCTTCTTATCATTATCTTCTCAAAATCAAGAGAGGGAGAAAGAAAAGTTGCGGCTGCTGTAATGAAAGAAATGAAGATCAAGGAAGAATTTGTAATGGGTTTTATGGTTGAATCTAGAAAAGACATGTCGAGATGCTGTTTCAGTGGGGTTCGAATGGCATATAAGACAAGGAAGAAAAAAAAGGGATTTGTGATGTTATAGAGCAGTTTGAGTGTTTCTGAGCTCGAATTCAACCAGGATTAGGTGGAGAAGATGGCGATTAGAGAAGATTCAGAAGGAATTGGTCGAATTTGTAATTGGTGGGTCTGGACAAGACACTGCAGGCTAGGGTTTTGATCCTGTTGATGTTCAAGGGTTTTGATGGATTCAGGAATGGATAAGTGAGATCCGAGATAATGTTTGAGCTCATGAGAAGATGGGTCTATTTGACTAATGTTTCTGCAGATGGGTTTGAGGTGGAATTTGATTCTGAAGCAGCTAGGAGGTACAGTTATTTAAGGGTTACAGGGTTTTGAGTTGAAACAAGAAATCAAGCCATGAATTGTTTGGATGCAAATGAAGATTTCAGGGTTGGTGGTACTGGTGCTATGAGACTGGAAGTTGGTTGTGCAGCTGCGATGAAGGGGTTACTGGTATTGGAGGCATGTACACAGTGCGATGGTGGTGACAGTGAAGAACTGATTTGAGTTGCAAGTACAGTTAGAGAAGTTGTTGTAGCTGCAGTTACATAAAATGGAGGAATCACTTGTTGTGTGGTTGTGGAATGAGTTGCAGCTGCAATTGCGAGCCATGAGATTGAGCTGCAGGTTATAAGAAGAGGGAACTGTGACTGAGATAGAGTGGCAGGTGATGATCTAATGGCTAGAAGTGGTGGTTGAACTGGTGGTGCTCAAGAAGGTCAAGAGAGGTTGAGCTCAAGATGAGCTGGTGGAGTTCTGAAACTGCAAGGCATGAGGAAGATGGATATGGTGGCTTGAGTATGCTGTGCTTGGTGAGAAATTACAGCTGCAGGTGATTGGATTAAATGTTTGAACTTCGAAGTGATGCAGAAAAGCAACACTGAGCATGAGTTTAAGGGTTTACTGGATTGGGTTTCTGAGTGGACAGAAGCAAGGAGTAGAAGCAGTTGTAGCTATGTTGCAGAGATTGCAGTGGTGAAGCTGTAGAAGTGCAGGGGATTGTGAGATTGCAAGTGAACATGAACTGTGAGATTTGTTTGTGATCCCAAAGCTGACATGAAATTATTACAGGGATTATATGCGAGGAGTTGTAGTTTGCACTGGTTTTTTTTAGTGATAAAACTGCAGTTGGAAGCCGGTGGTATGAGTCTGTAGATTGGTGGAGCTGCAATGGGTGAGATGTTAGTCCAATGGCTAGGCAAGACAATGAAGCGAAATAGTGAAGTTGCAGACGTTGTTGTGGGGCTGAAACTGAGATGGAGAATGGCAGTGAAGTATGAATGCCTGAGAAGATAGATGTATGTTAGGTTGTTTGGCTGTGAAATGGCATTGCAGCTGCTGTATTAACTGGAGTTTTTTGTCTCAAGAATTGTTGCAGTGTGCTTGTGTTGATTGCAGAAGGCTGAGCTGAAATGGGGATGGAAGTGAGCTACAAGCTGAATTGCAGTGCAGTTATGGTAGAACAAGAAGAACAGAATGGAGTCGAAACTAAAGTTACAAAATGGTTAAACTGATGTGCATCTACAGATGTTGCTGACAAGATCGAATCAATGGGAGATGGCAGGTGGAGTGTTACTCCAGTGGTGCAATTGAGCAGCTGAGGAATGAATTGTAGCTGTTATTATGAATGGAGAAGATGCAGGTGAAGTTACAGAAGTTTGTTGGTGTTGTGTTGCTGGGAGGATGAAGCACCATCATTGCCCGTCATTGATTCATTGCTCAGGCTGTTGCAAATGTCCTGGACTTGGCTCATTCAACTGATTTAGTCAGCTGACTCACCTGACTTGGTCTGCTTGACCCGAATTAACTCAGTTTGACTCTTATTTGACTCATTTGACCGGGTGGACTTTTCCGGTCACCACTTCTTTGGCGACTTCTTCAGCCAACTTCCGGCACTTTTACTAGTTTTCCGGCGACTACTTTTGGGCGGAGATTTTGCTATGGGTATTTCTCACACTTGGTCTTGGAGGACTTCTATCTATTGGACTTTTGAAGACTTGACCTAAGAAGAGCTACAAAAAGGAAAGTTTTCTACTTTTTTGGAGAGCACGTATTTTCTACTTGGAGCTTTGGAGAGCGGCGACTAGGGTTTGCTTTCATTTGTTTTTCATCATCTTCATTTTATTATTGATTATGATTATGATGAACTCAAAAGCTATGAGTAGCTAAACAAATAATATTGGTTATGGGATAAAGTTGATTTCTCAACAGGATATTTGGTTCAATGCATTAGTTTTGTCTCAATAATTTATTGTTTATGATTCATGATTTATATTGTCATATGATTTGATTGTTGGTTTGGTTGAGTCCGGAATCAATCGGATTTGCATTCATTTCTAAAGCTATATTAGGGTTTTCAATATGAAAAAGTTGTTTATCCCTGATTCTAAGAAACATAATTGTGGGTAGTGTTTGTAGTGATATATCCTACTAGTCACAAGTGAATCATAACCTTTGTTAAAACGAATTAGTGCTTTTACACGTTCATTTGCATTGATTAGTCTTATTCCATAGAACTTAGTGCTTTTAGGGAGTTAAACTTAACTCAGCTTTTACACTTTAGGTTGCTTTCTAGGAAGAATTCACATATACATCTTTTAGTGTGGTTGTGATGAAATCATGGAATTAGCGGGATATACTTGCGACCAAGGTATCCTAGGACTTTTAGTAAATGAGAAATTAAATTATTAATTCTAGTAATTGATGAAAATACATGTTTGTGAATGATACTATCCCGTGATCAATATCTTCTCCTTATTGATTATTCATATTATTTTATTTCTTTCAATTACTTTTATTGCTTTGCTAAAACAAAAATCCCCCCTTGGTTACTTTAGAAACTGGAAGTTTATAACAACAATTGCCTCTCTGTGGGAGCGAACTCTTTCTTACCACGTACTTCATTTATATTAGAAAGTGAAATTATTTTTGACGCATACGATAGCGATCAAATTTTGGCGCCGCTGCCGAGGAGGCATACGACTTGTTATTAAGTTTTTAGTTTCTTTTTATAATTTCTGCTTTCATCTTTGCCTTTTGTTTTCTTGTCTTGTTTCTCACTTGTTTGTGAGAATTGTTTTCAGGTACCTAATCCCTGGCTTCTAAAGATTGGAACTATCAAAAGTGCAGGATATCTACTCGAAGAGGCACAATACTCCAACCAAGTCAAGACACAACGGAAGAACAAGGGTTAGAAGTGGAAGAAGAGTTACAACTAGAATAAGAACAAGAGGTTCCAATTGTATAAGAACAACTAGTTGAAGAAGAAGCAACGGGTGATGCGAATCGTACACTCAAGGACTTGGTTTCTCATAGGATTTATGCACAATAATGGTGTATCCAAACTAACTCAACCTTCGAGATCAAGCCGGGGTTGCTTAGAGAATTACCAAAGTTCCATGGCATGGTGAATGAAGACCCAAACAAGCATCTTATGGACTTCTGTACCATTGTCATCGCCATGCTTCCAGCGGAGACTGATGCCGATGGTGCAATGTTGAAAGTTTTTCCATTTTCTATGGTGGATAGCGCTAAGGATTGGTTGTACTGTTTGCCATCCGGAAGTATCACTACATGGAACGGGTTGAAGAAAATTTTCTTAGAGACGTATTTTCCTGCATCGAAGGCTACTCAAATTCGCAAGGATATTTGTGTGATGAAGCAAAATGTGGGAGAATCATTGTATGAGTGTTGGGAACGATACAAGAGATTGGTGGCAAGCTGCCCTCACCACCAATTTAGTGACGCTATGATTATCCAATACTTTTATGAAGAAATCCAAACAAGTGATAGGAATCTTCTTGATGTTGCGTGTGGTGGTGCACTAGTAAACAAGACGGTGACACAAGCTAGAGAGTTGATTGAAAAAATGGCAGCGAACTCACAATAATTCCTGAGTCGTGGTTTGGATGTGCTTCTAAGAAGAGTGAATGAAGTGAGCGAGGTCGAGGAACTTCATCAACAAATGGGTAACATGACAACAATGATGCAACAAGTTGCACCCGCGGTTATACCAAGTTCTCCTTGATATTATGAAGATGAGCAAGCTAATGCGGTCTTTCCAAATTAAAAAATACGGTATGATCCCTACTCCAATACATACAATCCGGGATGGAGAGATCACCCCAATTTCAGTTATGCTAACAAGCAAGGAGCGGCTCAACAACCCAACTTCAACCGTCCAAGTGGATTTCAACCACAACAACAACAATTTCAACAACAACAACAACAACCTCAAAATATGGGGTCCAATATGGAAGAGTTGCTGAAATCTTTTATGCATAGAACAGAGAGTACTGTCAAGGATTTGCAAACTCAAGTTGGTTATATGGCTATTGAGTTGAACCAGTTGAAAGCACAAAATGTTGGGAAACTCCCTTCTCAACCTATCAACCTAAAAGGGGACATCAATGCTATTATGTTGAGAAGTGGTACACAACTTGTGCAACCCGAAGTTACTGATTCGGGCAAGGTGGAAACACCAAAGGAACCTGTTTTGGAGGAGAAGAATGATGATTCTCTCCAAACTTCTGAGGCACCTATTCCTAACTCTAAAACTCCGGTTTCTACTTATGATCCTCCTTTACCTTTACCTCGCAGATTTGCAAGTTCCAAGAAGGCGGAACTAGAAAAGGAGATTTTAGACGTTCTTAAAAAGATCTATGTGAACATACCACTCATTGATGTTATTAAGCAAGTTCCAGAGTATGTAAAGGTGTTGAAGGACTTGCGTACCAATAAGAAAAGGCTCAAAGGTAATGAAGTGCTAAGTATGGGGGAGAATGCTTCGGAACTCTTACAACACAAACTCCCACTGAAATGCAAGGATCCCAGTAGCTTTGACATTCCAGTCACAATTGGTAACACTATATTTAACAAAGCTATGTTGGACTTAGGTGCATCCCTTAATATTATGCATGCATCAATGTATAATTAACTTGATCTTGGTCCTCTTAAAAAAGCTAAAATTGTATTGCAATTAGCCGATCGCTCTAATGTCTACCCAATGGGTATTGTTGAGGATGTTCTTGTGCAGGTTAATCAATTAGTCTTTACAGCTGACTTTTGTGTGTTAGAGATGAATGAAGGTTCACCGGACTCGTCTCTTCCATTGCTAGTTGGACGTCCCATCATGAAAACAACGAAAACCATTATTGATGTGGATAAGGGAACGCTAACTATGGAGTTTGGTGGAGAAACAATACGTTTCAACATTTTCGAGACGATGAGGTATCCTAGTGATGTCCACTCTTGTTTCTCCATTGATGTTATGGATACATTGGCACAACAAGTATTTGAATTGAATGGTGATGATGCTTTGGAAACCGTTTTAACTACATCCATGGATAATGGTGTAAAGTGTGGTAATGAAGTCAAGGAAGCCCTTGGTGATCTTAACTCACTACAAGGATGCCCGGAAACTCATAATATCTCTTTTATTTCTTTACCATGCAGTGATGAAAAGCTTGTACCTTCCATTGTTAAATCTCCAAAGTTAGAATTGAAACATCTTCCCAATCACCTAAAGTACTTGTACTTGGGTGACAAGGAAGATTTAACTGTGATTGTTTCTAACAATCTTAGTGAATTACAGGAGCAAAAACTTCTAAGGGTGCTAAGGAAGTACAAGACGGCCATATGATGGACAGTTGCTGATATCAAGGGTATAAGCCCTGCCGTTTGTATGCACAGGATCTGTTTGGAGGATGATGCAAAACCTACAAGGGAAGCACAACGTCGTTTGAATCCCCCTATGATGGAAGTTGTGAAAAAGGAGATACTCAAGCTTTTGGACGTGGGTGTTATCTACCCCATATCCGATAGCAAGTGGGTAAGACCGGTACAAGTAGTACCAAAGAAATCAGGTGTGACGGTGGTGGAGAATGATAAGAATGAACTTATCCCAACTCGTGTGCAAACCGGTTGGAGGGTTTGTATTGATTACAGGAAATTGAATGCCACCACTAGGAAGGACCATTTTCCATTGCCTTTTATTGATCAGATGTTTGAACGTTTAGCTGGACACCCTTACTATTGCTTCCTTGATGCCTATTCAGGTTACAATCAGATTGTGATAGCGCCAGAGGATCAAGAGAAAACTACTTTCACTTGTCCATTCAGTACTTTTGCTTATAGAAGGATGCCTTTTGGCTTGTGCAATGCTCCATCTACCTTTCAAAGGTGTATGGTAAGTATTTTTTCAGAATATGTTGAAAACATAAGTGTTCATGGACGACTTTAGTGTCTTTGGTGATTCATTTGACCTTTGCTTGAACAACTTGTCACTAATCCTTGAACGATGTGTTGAAACAAACCTTGTGCTGAATTGGGAGAAGTGTCATTTCATGGTAACTCATGGCATAGTTTTAGGCCATATAATATCTTCTAAAGGCTTGGAATTCGATAAATCTAAAATAGACCTTATTCGTGCTTTAACCCCTCCCACTACGGTGAGGGAGATACGCTCTTTTCTTGGTCATGCAGGTTTTTATCGTAGATTTATCAAGGATTTTTCCAAGATAGCATCACCACTTTGCAACTTATTTCAAAAAGATGTGGTTTTTAACTTTGATGAAAAGTGTATGGCGGCATTCAATCGTTTCAAAGAACTTTTGATTTCAGCCCCTATCATTAAACCACCGGATTGGAGCAAGCCTTTTGAGTTCATGTGTGATGCAAGTGACTATGCGGTTGGTGCGGTGCTTGGGAAATGTGTGGGCAAGATACCTCATGTTGTTTATTATGCTTCTAGAACGTTAAATGAGGCCCAACAAAACTATACAACCACTGAAAAAGAGTTGTTAGCTATTGTTTTTTCTTTGGAAAAGTTTCGCTCTTATCTAATTGGTACAAAAGTTGTTGTCTTTTCTGATCATGCAGCGCTTAGGTATTTTCTTATGAAAAAAGTGGTGAAACCGAGGCTCATGCATTGGATTTTACTTTAGCAAGAGTTTGACATAAAGATCAAAGACTAGAAAGGAATTGAGAACACCGTTGCGGATCACTTGAGCCGTCTTGCTATGGACAAGGAAGCTATCCCATTGCGTGAAAGTTTCTCGGATGAGCAAATATTCTCAATTGCCTTTGGAGAGTCATGGTATGCTGACATTATGAATTACTTGGTATCTAAACAAATCCCAAAGAACTTGTCTCATGCTGAGAGGGACAAACTTAAGAAGTTGGGGAATCAAAACATATGGGATGATCCATACTTTTGGAAACATTGTAGTGACCAAGTAATAAGAAGGTGCATTACCGAATTTGAATTTAATTATATCTTGTGTTTTTGTCACTCCAATGCTTGCGGAGGACATTTTGGGAGTAAGAGAACCGCTCACAAGGTACTTGAAAGTGGTTTCTATTGGCCAACCTTGTTCAAGGATGCATATATATTTTGTACAACTTGTGATATGTAGCGCCCCCAAAGCTAGCAGCTGACTAATCCAAGAGATTAGCTAAATAAAGAGGCACTAAGAATCCAAAACATTTACTTAAACATTCAATTAAGAAATCTGCTACAAAAGTTAACTCAAAACTAGCCCCACTCTGAAATATATACATATAAAAGAACTCCTCTCAAATGATACATATAAAATAGTCATTTGGTTTACAAATGGAATATACAACATAATAAACATATCATAAGTTAACCAACTAACAGACTCAACTCCTCGAAGCTTTCACTGCGCAACTCTGATCTGTCTCTGAAACTGAAAGTGGGAATGGGTGAGCACATCATCCCTAAAAGGGGTGCCCCGTAGGAATAACACTTAACTTTTAAGTAATCATTGAAATGATTTGAAAACAATTCATGTTTTCTTTAACACTAAACACAACCAAATCACAGAGGTAAACAATCATGTATATGGAACTAACTCCTTCTAAACATGTATAATATGGTGACTCGTCCCGCACCTAGATAATAATATGGTGACTCATCCCGCACCTAGATAATAATATGATGACTCGTCCCGCACCAGTGAATGAAGGAGCAGTACCCTATATACCACAGATGGAAATTCTCATTTCCAAACAATCAAATGGAAATTCTTATTTCCCAAACAATTCATAAAGACAAACAAGGCATTACAATTCCTTTCCAAACAATGGAAAGATTAAAAGAATCAACGGTACTTTCGGAGTTTAAAATAAAACAATGCATGGAATACACTATCATACTATGCATGATTTTGTTAAACATAAACTTTTGTAAAAGAAAACAACAATAATCACAAAAGAGCTAAATGTAAATTCCCACCTCTTTTGATGACAAGCCACGCCTACCTCGAGATCCACGATCCACTGGTTCATCCTTTGAATCGATCGTTGTTAATAGACTATCTGTTAATCATACAAGCACTCTAAAAGTTTAGCCAAAAGGCTCACACAAGGTTCATAACATAATTTCATACAACTTCCAGTTATAAGCTAAATGAACTATCTAATGGTTCCAAGCCCAATTATTGTTCTACACCTTTTATTCATTTAACTTTAGCATATCTAAGGTTTACTAATTCAATTATATTGGTTCTACAATCCAATAACTAAGTCTTATAAACATCTACAACTTTGTAGAAGGAACCAAAATCTAATTCAGACCATAAGTAGTTCAATTCCTGTTCATAAAGAAAACTGGCTATAAGCCAAAATTGACTAAACAAGCCCATTAACTAAGGTCCTGTCCATCTGAATCAACCAACGGTCACTAACAGTCAAATTAACGGTCACAAATCAACTAACAGTCAACGTCTAAGTCTAAGTCCAAGTCAAAGTCAACGATCTACTGGTCTGGTCACTGAGTCAAACCGATTCAACTCAGGTTAACAGGATCCACTCGACTCAGTCAGATACCCTGAGTCAGCTAGGTACAAAAACAGTCAGATAATCTGACTTGGATGACTAACAGGCAAACACTCTATTATAACTATGGTTTCACTAACAACCTGATTCTATTCATTTAATCAATACACAAATAGTTCATTCATATATAATTCAATACAACTGAAATTTAAGCCTACCTGCGATACAACAGTTCCAAGCTTTCAATGAGGCTACCAATTGTGATTCTATAATCAACACTACCACATATTTTCTACTCTCTCAACTCAAAACACAATTACATCTTCACAGACTTCACTATCAATAATGCATCACCATATCTACTACTGTCCATTAGTTACAACCTCAATACCTATCCAGCTCCTCCACAAACCAGAGTAACTTCAGCTAAATACCCACTCCAACAACATTGCTGAACATTCAAATCCCAATTCACATTCATTCAAATAAAAACATCATCTTGTATATTTGCTTCAGTTACATTTCAACTCTAGTCAGTCACAAATACTGTAAATTTATCTCAATGGCATCACCACCGGTCTCATGAGCTGCAAACATTCTACTACTAACTCAGTACATTACCACCACCATCTCAGCATCAACACCACCAACTACGAAACCATTAAACTGCAACTCAATCAACAACAACAACAACAACAAAAACTCATTTCCATGTCCAAACCATTATAGTACCAGTTCCAAATCATATACCCTGTAGCTCAAACTACTAACCTAGTATTCATCTAACAGGTTCTGGATTTCATTCATAACACAATCTTATTAACAATAATAATTACCAAATCTCAAAGATAAACTACTTCACTTAGGAATTATAAGAATTATTACCTCAGATTAATTCCATTCCAGCAAATACAATTCAACTCCTCTTCTTGCTTAACTGGATTCTGCGATTCTTCTTAAGGTTACAACAACTCACCAATACAGTTCATCCAACACCACATTAATCCCATCATCACTAACAGTTCTCAACTAAATCCCAATTTAATTCCCAAATCTCCATTAAAACAGGATCAAGCCCTAACTACCGATTTCAGGTTGTTCTTCAACTTCAAACTCTAATTCATGATAAACCCATCCTCAATCATCCTTCTATCACATCATTTTCATCATCGAATTCCTCTTAATTATCACTAATCATAGCCTCAACAAATCTCAGAAACCCTAGTTCTTAACTTTAGGAAGAACATGAAACCCTAATTTCTTCGATTCACCTTCAGAACATGTTCGTTTCATCAATTCGATAAGAACCCCTCAATTCTTCATCTGTTAACAACTCGATTCACTTCTCAATTTCAAATCAAACCATACTTCTGATTCTTTGTGATTTACTATTTCAATTTCTAAGTATCCTCCTTGTAAATCACTGATTCAACCTCAGCAATAACACCTAGTACTATAACTTGATCCTTCTAGTCACAAAAACATCTCAACATCATCGATCGCCTTTATTAGAAACTCAACAGAGGAGAAGAAAAGAAACAGAAGAGAGAAGAAGAAAGAATAAGAAATGAGATATGGTTTATCTTCTTGGTGTGATGTCGATAAGACCAACGAAAGTGATATAGGCACCCATCACTTGGATATGGGCAGCCACGTCGGTCCACTTTCTAACTATCAGATAATATCTTCTTCGTCGGTTTCCGATTGATACGTTCGAGTAGTCCATTCTGCGTAACTTTTCGAGATCTATTCAACGGTACTAGTTTCGTATCTAGATCGTTGTTAGATTAGTTCCTATTAATTAACCTTCGTGTTAAACTAATCGATTTATTAGCGGCTAAATCGTCTCTTGACTAGTCTAATAGCGTTGACGAGCTTGAGGGTCCTTACATTCTCCCCACCTTATTCATTTTCGTCCTCGAAAATGGAACCATCCTTCTGGTCTTCAAAAACTCCCCACCTTATAGAATAATCCCGTCTCTTGGCTAAGCGCGAACAACATAAACAAAAAACAAACCTATATGGATTTCTACAACTAAGATTTAAAATTTGTAGCTCTAGGTTCAACTACGCTGATTTAGATTCTATCAAATATGAAAGTTTAAGTTTCTTACACTAATCTTTATAATGGAAAACTATAAATTTTAGTCTCTAAGTTTCTTACGCAAATTTCTATTTTATAAAATATCAAACTGTAACTTCAAGGAAGGATCCTACGAATCTTTCTAAGTGAACTTACATCTATTGGTTTTCCAGATTAAATTACAACATACTTCTATGATCGGTCATCTCTGAATGCAGTTTCCCTGTCAAGGTTGGCCAATCCCAACAATGCCTTCCTACGAACAGAGAAAACACAACCTTCACTATTCCCCAGTGATGGATTAATTAAATGCTAACTTATTATGACTAATCAATCTCTAAATTCTATTTTAGCTTAAAAATTTTGCTTCATAATTTATATAAATAGGTTACATCGTTTTAAGCAATTTAATCATCAAAATTTATTTTATCGTTATTATTATTTATTTATTCTAATGAAATTGAATTTTAACTCCAAATGAAACTATATTATTATAGCCAGATAATTTTTAAATTCACGTACTATTAAGAATAACTTAATGTTATATCCATTATCCAAATGTTACTATTATTGTTATTCTTATTATTTTCAACGTATCTATTTTCTTATTTCATTATGTGACTTGATATAAGTAAATAACAGCTAACAATTTTTCATAATTGTTTGGTATTAACAATTTTATTAGTATTGCTCAGTCGGATATTCGTTGTATTGGCTATTGTAATACCAGTTCGACATTCTCAACACAAAATAAACCCACTGACAGGGGATTCGTGGGTGGACAGAGTCTTACCTCCCGTACCAGAAGGGCGACGAACCGTTGAAGTCGACTCGGGCCACGACTCCTATGTCATGTACGAAGCCGAGGGGCCGAGACAGTATCGTAACTGTCATCCTTCCCTGCAGCAGTTTTATTTAAATTAACCCTTCCTTAGGGTTTTAAAAAAAATGTCTAATGTCCCAAAAATAAAGTTCAAAAGTCCAAAAAAATAAATAAATAAATTACAAAAATTAAAACCTTATTTACAATTTCTAAAAATAAAATAAAATAAAATATCTATATACAAAAAATCTTCTTCTTCACTCCTTTTGGATTCCTCTTTTCTTTCCTTCTTTGGCTTCGCTTTTGTTTTCAGCACTTTCTCCCTTTTTCTTTAGCTCAGCTCCAAATCTGAAAACAAATAAGAAATATCAAAAGGCGTAAAAAATAACAAAAATAATAAAAATAAAAATAAAACCTAAAAACAAGTCTATAAACAAGTCTGCGTTGGCGCCGCCAAAAATTGGTCGAATTTTAGATAGTGGTAAGAAAGGTTGTCGTTCACTCGGAATTTGTTGAGATTGATTCTAGGCTTAAATAAACTAAAATAAAAGAAAAATATATACAAAATATTATCACAGAATGAAGAGAGTTAATGGGACTAGGATTTCGTCGAATTCATAACATAGGGTTCAATTTATTTATTCTTAACAATTAAAGCTCAATAAATAAAATTAACATGGACTCTGATTTTGCGAAGGTAGATTCTCAAAAGATTAGTTGTAAATCCTAAGCATGATGTATCAAAACATTTAAGCTAAGCATACCTCATCAAATTAAATGACAACCAATTAATTCAAATCATATTTCAATTAAAATTAATGCAAAAGTCTTAAAAAGAATTAAATAATTTTACCCATGTATGAAACTCGTCTTCCTCCATCGTCCCAGTGTAGGGATTTAGCTTCTCATGTTGTAGACACTCTCAAAAGAATTTTTATTGCTCAAAAAGTGTGTACAAAGGTGGAAATGAGAGAAAATAATTAAATCCAGAATTTCGCAACGCATTATAGGCGTTGCAGAAACACTATTACAATGTAAGCTTAATTCAAAATATCTGTTGCGAAGCTGAGAACAAGTGTTACGAAAAACTGTCGCGGACACTGTTAGGAAACGACAGTTCTCGGCAGCACTATTTTCTTCGTCCTCTTCTTCACCAGCAGAACTGGTTCTTCTCTGTAACTTGATTTCTCTCGATCCTAAACCCTCTTTTGGCTCCCTTATCACTCCATAGCCTCGTCTGTGATCCCATCCTCCTATATATACCCATTTGGACCGAAAATAAATCCTCATAACTCCAAATAATCTCGGAAATCAATCAAGAATATTCTCTTTTACTTCCGTGAAAGATACGTGATTTTCTTCCCTACTTTACTCTTCCGCACGCCTGCACGGTATTGAGACACACCATCACGCCGAAACTAAACCTCCGTTAAAGTAAAACTCGGTATCCCCACACGCCACGTACGTAACTAACTCAATATCCCGTGGATAACTTCTTCTATTTGTTTTGTCGAGAATCACTCTGTAATTCCTATTTTCTCGATTGTGAACTCATTACCACTCTTGCTTAACCGAAACAGGTTGGTCCGAAGCAATAACGGCAAATAAATCTCCAAAAATCTCTCCCAAATTGCTTTCATGATATCACGCTGTAACAGGATTTTTAAAGATGCTTTTCCCGCCAATTTATGTGGAGGAGAAAGGGTTGCCCCCGATCCAGGTGTGGGGGTGCTGATAGCACTTGGGTGTGAATAGTAACGAAGGCGCCCCTTATCAGTTGAGGTGCCCCTTAGTAATTGTGTACCCCTTATCCAAAGGTGCGAGTCCGAATAACACGTGTCCTCTGGGGGACCCCGGGTAGTTTTTCGAGCCGAATTTTCCAAAAATGATTATTTCCCAAAAATACATACGCACACATAAAACAACAAAATTAGTACAAAATCGAGCACTAACATACATAACATTGAGGACAACTTAGACACAAAAATGTGTATATCATGTAACCGGTCCTAGTAATTGGTGTAACCGATCCTGGTAATTGGTGTAACCGATCCTAGTGACTGGTGTAACCGATCACAAGCCATACCATGAGTATATGATAACCGGTCCTGGTAATTGATGTAACTGGTCCTGGTAACTTGTGTGACCGATCACAAGTGTTTCCACAATAAGGTATAACCGACTCTAGTGATTGGTAGAACCGATTGAACCCATGTATGTGATTTGATATTTGATCAATCACATAGTAGTCTTGGAATACTGGTGAACCAATTCTAAACTTGTTTGGAAGTGTGGTATAACCGATTCCAAGAATGTAAATATGAAAGATGATTTACAGAGAAAAGATGTCAACATACTTTGAACATGGACAATAACTCTTAATATTTATTCTTCAAAGATATTCCTTAGTACTCAAGGAGATCATGTACCGAAATTAATTAAGAATCTTTTAATTAAGGTTTTTGGTTATATATGCTTTTAATGACCAACAATTAAATGCATATCTCTAGAGAATAAAGATGAGTAATGTGCATTTACTAATTGGAGATTTTCTATTCAGATATTTCGGAAAATATTGGACAAGCATTTACTGGAATTCTGAAAACTAAATCTTTCCATTCATTGCATATCTTGAGAATATTTTCGGTTTTGGAAATTCCTTGGTGTCCAAACATCCTTGGTCTATAAATACCTAAGTTTGCATTTCTAGCAAACTATCCTAAGAGCCATGCAAACTTCATCTTTTTGTTGTTTCTGGTGGATCCGTCTATCCGGAGAGGAAAGTACCCTAATTAGGCAAAATCTCTTACGACCGCTCATTTAAAGACTTCTGTGGGATCAAGAAGGTCTACGAGTACCGTTGGTGGGAAACTAGATAATTGAAGTGTTATTAGTTTTCGATTGATTTGATTGACTAACGGTTGTTGAAACTTTGAGTGCACCTAGTTTGTTTATTCTTGAGAATCTTCTCTTCTGATATAAGATTCACTCAAACTAGATCAAAGTATCGATGGGATCTTTAGAACGGTTTGTAGATCTAAATACATCTTGTGATAATTCATTGTTAATAGACTCCGTTCTGTGGGTGATTGATCACAAGAGATTCAAGTGGTGTTGTGCATGTGTTTAATTGAAGATTAAAGAAGATTTGAAGACGAAGAAGATTTCTTATTGGTTTCTCATATCTTTGTGTTGCACAAACCTTGATCGGATGGGATCCAACTAGAATCGGATTTATTCGATTGATAGTTGCGTGAGATCGACATTCTCAATATATCTCTTTGAGATTTAGTTGGATTGAGTGTGAATCTAAACTTGGATACTTCAGTAGTTATTGGATGGATTGATCTAACCAGGCAAATGAGTTTATTAGCTTAAACGGAAGAGCCTTTGCATATGACTTGGGATATCTTATCTTAAATAATCAATAAAGTTGTTACCAAACAGATTTGTTGTTCCTTTATTGTTTGGAATACGATCCAAAGGAATTGTTCCAGTGCGTGCACTCATCGAAGTCGGAAGCGCAAGGATATACTGAGGAAACTAAGTGAACTAGGGGTATTTTCTTGGTCTCAACTATACGAAGTTGGTTTAGATTTTGTACATCGGCTTAATTCTGAGAGTATTCAATTCTCTTGGTCCCGGGGTTTTTCTGCATCTGCAGTTTTCCTCGTTAACAAAATCTTGTTGTGTGATTTACTTTTATATTTCCGCAGTTATATTTGTTTATATAATTTGAAGTAAATTACACAAACGTTAACTCCGCTTTACTTGATAGTAATTCTATAGGTTTTGGTTAAGTCCGAACCTATTATCAAGTAACCACACTTTGGTAGTCGTATTGTCTTGATCTCGTATCCATAGACAATCACACAAAGTGTGAATACCGATTTGTAGTATTGTCTCGACTTTTTCCATAGATAATCACTTTCGGTAAGAGGACTTATAGGTGGATAAATTAAAGATTGTGGTGTATTTGGGTACCCTCGTCTTTTGACTTGGTATCAGTGCAGGCAAACACGAAAAGATCTAACAATCTGTGTTTGGTGCTGTCCAACCTATAAGAATTGAATCTAATGGATGATTCAGTTAACGTGAAACAAGATGAAGAACCAACATCTAATAATGTCATCTGATGTGAATCTACTAAACAAGCTGATCCATACAATATAGATTCTGATGACTGACAGACTTTCCTTGAAAAACAACTTGATGACATTTTTGAAAATGGTGACTCAGAAATTGATCAAGATGTTGAAGAAGATGTGTCTGTATTTTCTTCACTGTTGGGTACAGTTTCTACAAAAGGCTGTCTACTTCAGATGTAGTTGGGCTTCTCGCTCCTCTTTGCAGAGAAAATAGGAAACTTAGAAAAACTTTCTCTGGTTTCTATTATGGATATCAGGATACCAGATATCTTCTCAAGGACTGCAAAGAAAGCCTGAACTCAACGAATCTTGATTATGAAAATCTCAACAGGAAACATTATTTGTTGAATAAGAAACTTGTTGAAACTGAAGCAAGAATTAATTCCCAAATTTAATGTATGGAGAAAAAGAAGAGTATGTTTCTTCCAAAGAGAACCTTCTTAAAGTCGACCTTATCAATGCTCTTGACAAAGTTAAACTTTTGGAAGAAGAAGTTTCAAAACTAAAAAGGCTTAATGTTAGCACAACCAACTTATCTTCCTTGTTGGAAACAGGAAGAAGTCATGGTGCTATGCGCGGCTTGGGATATCAGGAAATCGGTACTTCCTCTACCAACAAAGAAATAAAATTTGTAAAAGATGCATGTTCCTTCACACTAGAGAATCTACCTAAATCGACTGATACTCCTGATTCCCCAAAGAGCTCGAGAAAGACTACAAAAAAAAAAGTTCCAGATGCAATCATGCTAAGTCTCAGATCAAAGATCAACATAAGGGCAGAACATCGTTAAAAGGTATTGCTAAAAACTATACTCCTTTTAGTAAGCATTGTTACTATTGTGGAAATAAAGGTCATATGCAAAGGGGTTGTAAAATTCGAAAGATGCGGCATGCTCTATCTTTTGTTTCAAAATAATTGAGTAAATTTACCTCTAAAAATCCCTCTGATCATTGTCCTATTTTGAGACAAAATATTTATTCTAGTAATTCAAATTCCTATCCTAAAAGGAGTATTCCTAAAAGGAACAATGATAGAAAGGTTAATGCCTTTGTCAACAGGAATATGAGATATGATGTTTCAGCTTGGAAAAATGCAATCTTGCAAGAGATGAATGACCTTCATTCCAAATCCGCCTACAATTGGATGCCAAAGTCTTAAGTAAAAGCTAAAAAGGGGTCGTCTAAAATAAATACTAAGAAAAACAACCATGCTGTAATCTTAGATAAAGATGACTATGAACGTCTAATCTTTAGACTCAAGAAGGATTTAAAAACATCCAGTGATATTGATACACTGGTATCCTTCAACGATCTGCTACAAAGCAGGAAACAGAAAAATGATGTCCGAAAACATCAAGATAGGTCGTGTTTCTCTGATGCTGAGCCATCTAGTGCTCACCTCAACAATTAAATGTGTTGATCGGAATTTCCCAAGTTTTGTGCTTGGTTTAAATAAATGGGAAGTTCTTAAAAGAGCACTATGAATATAAGAAAAGTATAAAAACTATACTTGACCTATCTGTATCATGAACAACTAAAATATCTTTTTAAATTTGGAATTCTCTTCTGTTTTAGAAAATTACTTTCGTTCTGAGGAAAGTTCATGATAAAATTGTGCAAGATATATTCGGACTCTCTTGACAATAATATTTCGGAAAATCCTTCTTGATTTTATTTTTGAACTTGTGTATTTTCACGACTATTTTTTATCAAATAAAAATATCTTGTTAGGTGTTTTAAAACTTGGAAACCAAGTTTTATTTGATATATAAAAACATCTTAAGAACCGATTCTTTCCTCCACGATTAGTCTGCGGTTCAAGATGGGTAAAAATACTATTGATATTGATTCTCAATTACAGATGCTTGAAACTTGCCTTCCTGCTGGGATTAAATGTTAATTCTCAAGGGAACATAAGGAGAATCAAATATCTTTGGAGCTAATGTTTTTCTTAATGCGAGACTTTGAAATTACTCATGAACAATTGGAAGCATCTGTAAAGAATGAGGAGTGGCTCGAGTCGAATCTTTTGAAGTTAATTGTGGAGGTGAATCTCTTGAAGAGGAGACTCAATCATCTGAAAGAAAAAAAAAACTCAAGAACTTGAATGCTGGAGAAACCTCAATGAACAATCAGAGCACTTCTAGGGATTAAGAAAATAGACATCAGTTATTGATTTACTTCGATGATTGTATAAGGTCTATTTTGAACAAAACTATCAATTATTTATGAATAGAATTATTATTTTATAATTTTTCTTGTGATAGTTTCCGATTACATAGCCTGTACATGAAAGTCTATATTTTTGCTATGTGTTTTCGGTTTATGAGATGTCTGATTTCGGTTTTCATTAACCTTAATATTCGATCTCATATGCTGCGACCCTTATGGTTTGTGTGGCTTTTTGATTTAGCGGAATTAAGTTCTAGCCCATGTTGGTAGGCTTTATCAAAGGATCATAAGGTGTTCCGATTGAAACTCATATGTGAAAAAGTCACAATATGTTGAATCAATTTGTGTTTACATGAGTTGTGTTTAATATAAAATATGTGTTTCGGGTTTTCAACTTTTGCTATTGGCACGCATTAGTTAAAACCGTTTCAACCTTTCTCTGGTAAAGGTTTCCTTTGTTGTTGTTCTTTTGTTCTTGTGAGAGGATGACAACACACTGTGGGACGGTTCTTATTTGAACTTGTGCTTAATGATATATCTTTATGGGGAGAAGAGGTTGCGGAATCTGAGGTAACGAATTTGTTAGTTAATCATTTTCCTGTATAAGAAAAGCCTGTTTATATTGCATATATTTTTATTTTGCTTTACAAAATTTCGGTACAATTGATATATTTCATTATGATGTGTATGGATGTGTGAGTGTGTGTGTGATTCAATTGTTTCCGGTTAAGAAAAACTGTGTCAATCTATTTGGATTATTGTTTGGTATCTTCTTTATTGATAGGTATCAAGTGTTTTTGTTTAACGAAATTCGGTGCAATTGTGGTGCTATAATGTCTATGTTTGTTTCAATTGCTTCCGGTTAAGAAAATAATTGTGCAAGTCAATTTATTTTGGTTTGTATCTATTGTTTATGGCTTAACGAAATACGAGATCATTTGTTTAGTCCAAATCGATTCCGGATAAGAGAAACTAAGTTAATTCTGATCTTAGTTAGACTTATCAAATTGAAGGATTCGGTTATTCAAGTCTAATCGAATGCCTTGACAAGAAAAAACTAGTTAAATAACCTAGTATTTGTCTTGTCTAAAGGGAAAGGTCTAAGTTATTGTCTGAATAATTAGAACCTGATGAGAGAAATAAATTTAATTATGATCGTTATTTTGGTCTTATCGAAATAAGCGAGTATATGTTTACAATCGGTTTAACAAGGGAATTAAGTTTCTTAATCTAATTGTTAAACTATTAGGTAAAATTGCTTCGAGCAATTGTTTCCTTGATAACATATTAAAAATAAACTACTTTTAGTTTCGACTTTAATATTGGTTATCTAAAGTGGTATGTGAAACCTTTGTGCTTAACTCTTTGTTGATAGTGGTTTTTAGCTTAGGGTTGAAATCGTAAAACCTTGCATCTGATGTGAAGTCACTTTGTAAGGAAACGGTGTCGTGAGTGCTAACCTCTCCACCGACATATTTATTGAGCCGTTCAATATGCTTACTTGAAATTTATCCAGACTGGCGAATGTAGCAAGTATCCCAGATGTTCTGTAAATTTCGGCGCCTCGCCTATATTCACTTAATATAAGTTCCTTTGAATGCCTTCTATGCTATGGTCTCTGGCTGAACCCTTAATGTTGATATGACATGAAAATTTGTGTTCACTCGCAGTAGAGTAACACGAATTTCCAAATATCAAGGATAAGGTCTTTGCATAAGGTATTCAATCAGAAAAAGCATGCTGCTCTCTGGCATTGAACTTAAAAGAACTCTGTGTCAACACATAGAATTCAATCAATTGCCATGACTAACTTGCAGAAGTTAGGGTTTTGCGCCTCGCGCAGTATATCAGACCTTTCTCGTCGAAATTAAACCTAGGCAAACTAGGTAATCAATCTGGCATGGATTAGCAGGTGCAAAACCTTTCTCAGAATCAGAAAACAGGGAGCCGCAGCAGCAAAGGGAGGCGTGGCCATGCCTCAGGACAACTGGCGCCACTTGCCATTGGCCACGCCCCTTTCTAAACCGGCCCTATTTCTCTCGATCAATCGTGTCGCCTCAAATTAGCCTCACGCACATAAGTTGTGGCTGGGACCATACTTGCCAGCCCCACTTCCCATCGACCAATCAGGTCGCTCTAAAGCCGCCACACTCTCACCAAAAGTGTATCCACGCCCATGCTTGGCCGACCCTCTTTTAATCGACCAATCTGGTCGCTCTAAAGCCGCCACACTTTAACCAGAAGTGTATCCGCGCCTTATGTTTGGACGGCCCCTTTCTTGGCCAATCAAGTCAATCTGAACTTGCCACCATACATTAAAGGCCAAACGCACCCTGTCGCGCCACCATTTAAAGGCCAAACGCACCCTGCCGCGCCGCCATACTGGCAAGCCAAACGCGTCTTACCACAACAACATATTGATTGACATGCCAACATGCCACTCTACCACGTAGCATGCCACTTTAGCCTTGGTAACGCCGTCAAGCCCTGATTCTTACCACGGCACCGAATCCTATCCTTGGCCACGACGCCAAGCCCTGATTCTTACCACGACGCCAAATCCTAGCCTTGGCTATGCCGCCAAGCCATAATTCTTACCACGGCGCCAAATCCTAGCCTTGGTCACGCCGCCAAGCCCTAATTCTTATCACGGCACCAAATCCTAGCCTTGGCCACGCCGCCAAGCCCTAGTTCTTACCACGACGCCAAATCCTAGCCTTGGCCACGCCTCCAAGCCCTAATTTTACCACGACGCCGAATCCTAGCCTTGGCCATGCTGCCGAGCCTTAATTTTGGCCACAGAGCCAAATTTTAGCTTTGGTCATGCTACAACGCCACCGGCATGCCGCCATGCCACGGCTACTAGTATGCCTCTATGCCACGGCTACTAGCATGCCACTATGCCACGGCTAGTAGCATGTCGCCATGTCACGGCTACGCCACTGGCATGCCGCCATGCCACGGATACTAGCATGCCGCTATGCCACGGCTACTAGAATGTCGCTATGCCGCGGCTACGCCATTGTCATGCCAGTATGCCATGGATACGCCACTGGCATGCCGCTATGTCATGGCTCCACCAGGCGCTACTATGCCAATGGAATCACTCCTCTATACAACAAGATGCGTCCATAATCAATGGCCACTCTTCCTCATGAGATGCAATCTCAGCCATCCAAGTTCGCCACTGAACTGACGGACTTGCGGCAAGCCCCAAGTAACCCGCTACGCCACGGCTACGCTAGGCGCCACTATGCTAATGGCGCCACTTTGCTACACAACAAAGATGTGGCCATAATCAAAACCTACCCTTCCTCATGAGAAGCAATCTCAGTCATCCAAGTTCGCCACTGAACTGACGGACTTGCGGAAATCCCCGGGCAACCTGCTATGCTACGGCTACGCCAGGCGCCACTATGCTAATGGCGCCACTCTGCTACACAACAAAGATGTGGCCATAATCAACGGCTACCCTTCCTCATGAGATGTAATCTGAGCCATTCAAGTTCGCCACCAAACTGAAGGACTTGAGGAAAGTTTTAGGCGGCCGACCAAGGCAAGCCTAATAGCATCACATGTTATTTTCCTATGGCAAAGTCTCTTAACTTTGACTTGCCACACATAGCAACGTGCTACACACTTTCCACGAAAACACTCGAGACATCAAACATGTCACAAACTGGGGGATACTCATCAGGGTATTGGTCTGGCGGTTTACATCATGCGGCGTGCAATGCGCCCGTTACAAGAAAGTGTCATGAAGTAGGACAATTAATGGTGGTGAAAAGTAACGGTGTAAAAAATTCATTACCTTCATCATGGAAACGTAATGACTGACGGTTACACGAATTCACTTCCCTCATCATGGAAGCATGACGTCTGACGGTTACACGTTACTCTATTCTTCCACCACTCAATCGTTTCCACTTCCTACTAGACCAGGGTACGTTTCAATATGACTTGTATAAATAGGCTTCACCTATTTTTACCAAACAACAAGTTTTGGTCGGCAACAACACAGTATCTAGAAATCACCTGGTAGCTTTCCATTCTGCTAGCCAGTTCTACTTTCAGATACAATTCATAAACAACCACACCTTCAGAATCAACTATTCTGGTCTCAACACTCTCTTCGCTTCCCTCCCTAAGACCAACCCTTCTCCTTCACTTTGTGACCGAAGAAAGCCTGGAACGGCCATTTCTTGGTTTAGGTCAGGATTGTACAGATTGATCTTTCGAATCAAAAGTAGTCCCGTGCAGTGCATTATTTAGGGTTTAGATTCATTTCTCATCCACACACCCAAAATTACCAAAATCAGCAGAAACGGTTTTCACCCACAGACAATTGACGACCACAGTGGGAGATTAATCTTTAGGTTGCAATATCAATTTCCAATTTCCAATTTCATTTTTTAATCCCGATCTCAAGATGGTAGAGCTCAGGTCCGGATCAGCAACAAACCCTGAAAACATTAGCGCTGAGATTACTCTTGGTATTAACATTTATTCCAGTGGCATTAATACGCCACCTGTCAATACCAGTGACGCGGAAAACGTTCTTTCAGGAGTTATACCTCCAGTCACCAGAGTCAGATCCGCTGCCGCCACCCCCAACGTTTCTTCTAGTGTGACACCTCCAACGGTCACTAGAGCCGATGCTACTCCACCATCAGGACGAGAGACTGGGGGAGCCGATCCCTTATTACCATTTCTAATTTGATGGAAATACAAGAATTTTATGCTGAGGCTCAGACAGACATGGCCACAACTCAAAAAGAGCGAAACAATGAACATCTGAACGATTAGTCAGGGGATTCAGAATTCGGGCGTTAGATTGTCATAAACCAAATGTGACCGAGCATCAATTGGTGGAGTTATGCATTAATACTTTCTGGGGGCTCTGTTCACAAAACCATGTAATTTATAACGGAGCATGTGTGTGAGACTTTTTAGTTCTCCAAGGTGCAGCGCCGAGATATATTTTCAAGCTCTCAGCTGTGTTGCGTTGGCACTTCGAACTTCGCTCCAGGAGCGTCTTCAACGTTTCGCTCCAGAAGCTATTCCTCTTCGACGTTTCGCTCCAGAAGTTGTTCCTCTTCAAAGTTTTGCTCCAGACGCTGTTCCGCTTCAACGTTTCGCTTCAGGAGCCGCTTCAACGTTCTCTCCAGAAGCCGCTCTGCTTCAATGTTCTCTCCAGAAGCCGCTTCGCTTCAACGTTTCGCCCCAAGAGCCGCTTCAACGTCTCACCTCCAGAAGCCGCTCCTCTTCAACGTTTTGCTCCAGAAGCCGCTTAAACGTTTCTCTCCAAGAGCCGCTCCGCTTCAACGTTTTCTCCAGAAGTCGACACTCCTCCCTGTCAAGGATCGTGATCACATCTAGCCAAGATTCGTAGTTGTGGCCACTTTTTGATCCATCCCGCCAAACCTCGTGGCTGTGGACAGTTTACTCTCTTACGCATCCAGCCAATCCCTTTGCTTCCATGGACGCCCATGCAATTTCAGCCAACCTATTTTGGTTCCCACGACGATATAGTCTCTTCCGATCACATCTGCTTCCAAGAACTGTTGTTGCTCATTTGTCAGAGCTTTACCATAGCAACAACCATTACGAAGGTAATCCATACTTCTCCATATTTTAGTTTCTCGTGGAAAAAGTAATAGAGTCACCAGTACGGATGCAAGATGATGTCTTTATCGTGGTCAACTCACCGATCATACAAGATAGAAACATGTAAACCACACTTGGGGACTGAGGCTCTACACGGGATCCCTTCACTGTCAAAGCTCAGAAGACACGGTCAACCAAAAATTCATAGCCACGACAATGTCATCCACCCTTCAAAGGTATAGCGTAAGAATATCATCACTTCTCTGTCTAGAAGGCGCCTGCAACACTTTACGAGGCCGCGACGGATCCCAAGCCTACTCAGAAAAAACAACTTCAGTAACCAAAGAGAAGTGCGACTGGGGACCGCTCATCACGGTCCATCCCCGACAACAATCAAGCATTCGTGAGATAACTCCAGAGACGCGGCTGAAACATTTTCTTGAAGAGATGGAGGGAGCCACGATTAACGACATAACTCTCTCACTTCTACCTCTTCGCTATCCAGAATGTTTCGTCCATGTGATATTCCAAGCATCCCAGCATCACATCCAGGAGAGTATGATAAGATTGTATTGTAGATGGGGAAAAACGATTTGCTGGTTTTTAAGGAATTGAGGAGACGACCGTACGGAGGAGACTCCTCGAACCGAGCGAAATGTTAAACCTCACACAGATGCACCGCTGCAGAGGGGGTGCTTTAGATTCGAGAGATCAATCTATAGTACTCCGGCCTAAATCAAGACAATGACCGTTCCAGAGTAAATTCGGTCACAAGAGAGGATGGGTTGATCTGTAGGAGGGAAGCTGATAAATGTGTGGAATCAATGGTAATCAAAGATTGTGGGTGTGTGAATTCTGAATACGATAAGCTCTGAGTGATTAAAATTGCTCAATTGAGAGTAGTTGCTCAATTGATGAGTTGATGATCTCGTGTTGTCAGTTTGACGTGAGATTGATGATACTGATGATTATTCAATCATGATTCAGAGTCTTATTTATATTGCTGGAATTGTAGACACCATGATTCCATGAAGTGTGACAGTTGATGGAATCAAGGAGTGGGGAAGTGGAGATCGTGTTTGAAACCAGTTGCTCAACGTGTGGAGACTTGGTCGATTTTCCACCCACTACCTCGTGAATTCCTTCAACTGATTGCACGACTTGCTCACATTTCATCGTGTGTTTGAACACACGAGCCGTAGACCGCCAGACCAAAACCCTAAGTGATATCCCCCAAGTGACACGATTGACGTCTCGTGGTTTGTTAGTCAATTGATGACTTCGTGGTTTGATGGGACGATGAGTCCATGTAGTCGTTGAGTTGAACATGATGCTCTGAAACTCATGAATTGAACATGTCATCAGACAGAGATATAGTTCTTAGATGAAGTGAGCAAGTATTGCTCATTCGATGGATCGTTGAATATTGATTGTTGAACCAATATTCCTTGGTTTGAGAAAATATTTATCATCTGAGCAAGTGTTGCTCGTATGATGAATTGTTGAATATTTGATCGTCTGAGCATGTGTTGCTCATCTGATGGGTTATTGGCAGCGTACCAAAAATATTAATTAGAATACTGGTCGTTGAACCGAGCATAATTAATAAAATTAATGACCATGAGGTCGTCGTAAAATTATTAAGGTTGGAATCTGGAATGATGATCCTTGGATTTAGAAACCCTAATTTGATCAATTGATGATCAATTCATGGTTCGTCAGAAGTTTAACCATGGGAAGAAGGAGGGAGCGACTACATGGGACCGTGGATCAACCATGTAGTGTCCATATGCTCATGTGAGCAAATACAAAGAACTCCTGAAGAGTTGACGATTTGTTGATGAAAGAATGATTAAATGCTGGTTTAATCATTTATTCGAAAATGCTCGTCTGAGCCTTAGGTGAGAAAACCTAATTAATTATGACAAGGCGAGGGACCGACCATGGAGTCATGAAATCGTCCCTGGGTTGACCCGTGACCGCCTGATGATCACTTCATGAAAATCTAAAGTGTTTGGGAGAGTTTGGGACCTAATACGAGCAATTGTGCAAATTAGGTCAAAACTGTGAAAATTGATGGTACAGGCTTCTGTGAGCCAAAGAGACAATCTTGGTCGGTCAAGATAGCGTGCTCATGTCCCCAAAGCGTCCGCGTCTCAGTCTGAGAATTTTGATATTTTCTGACGTGCAATTGAGCATCCATTTGTGAAAATATGCCAAAATTAGGGTTTCGACGAAACTGAGGAAAAACACCATGAGATGATGAAAAATAATTATAAAATAAGGAATGAGGAGGCGTGGGACCGCCGTGGTCAAGGCATGGTCGGACGGTCGTGACCACGGTCCCGTGGTGCCTTTTCCTTAATTTTATAATATTTTGTTGATTTTATGAAAAATTCATGAATTTTGAGAAATTTGATGAAATTTGGGAGTTTCCATGAATTGAAGGAGTTTTCATGAGTTCAAGGAACCAAAAGATATTAAAATAATAAAACAAGGGTGTGTGGGACCGTGGAAGGTATGTCTGGCCGGCCAGGGCCCGGTCCCACAAGTTTCCCTAATTTTATAATGATTTTATGAAAAATTCATGAGTTTTGAGAAATTTGATGAATTTAGGGAGTTTCCATGAACTGAAAGAGTTTTCATGAGTTCAGGGAAGCAAAAAATATTAAAATAATAAAAACAAGGGCGTATGGGACCGTGGAGGCATGGTCGGCCGGCTTGGGCCCGGTCCCACGAGTTTTCATGATTTTTTAATATTTTTTTAGGTATTTTTGATGATTTGAGGAAATTTTTCCTAATTTGAGAGAAATACCATGAAATCAAGGAATTTGATGAATTCAAGGAAAACTAATAATAAAACAAAGGGGAGTGTGGGACCGGCTAGGGCATGGCCGGCCGGCCAAGGCCCGGTCCCACAAGTTTTCATAATTTATTTTATTATTATTTGATGATTTATGCAAAAATACCATGAAATCAAGGAGTTTTTTCATGAAATTAGAGAAATAATAATAATAATAAAATAATAAGAAACCGTGGGCGTGGGGCCGGTTGGGACCAAGGCATGGCCGGTTGGCCAATGATCACGGCCCACACTCCTTTCCTTAATTTTATATTATTTTGTATGGATTTATGGAAGTACCATGAAACCCAGGAGTTTCCTCGAGACGAAGGAAATTTGATAAAATGAGAGAATTTTCATCAAATCATGAAAAATAATAAAAATGCATTAAAATATAAAAACTGGCGTGGGATTGACCACGACACGGTCGGTTGGTCCTGTGTCCGTGCTCCCAGCACCCTGGTCGATATTTTAATTATTTATTATTTTCTTCTCTATTTTGCATAGGTTCATCGTTTCGTTGTATTTTTGAAATACTCGTTAGTGCGGTGACTGTTGGTGTATCATCGTTGAATACACTTTTACCATTTGAATCGGGGCTTACTTAGAGGTAGCTCAGACGCCCGGTTGTTGATTATTTATTACTAATTGTGGAATTCGATGGAGAATAATTCACAAAACTGTGCAATAAGATGTTTATTATTAATTCATAGGATCAGCTGAGGATTCAACTACGAATTCAGAATAATAAAGTGAGCATTACCATTCCATGGGATCGTAAATTCGACCATAGAATCGGAGTAATTAAGATTTATCTATTACCATTTATGAGACCAGTTGTGGATTCGATCATGAAATCGTATTAATGAGATAATATAGTTATTGCTATTCTATGAGATCAAGTCGTGGATTCGATCATAGAATCAGAACAATTGTTATCGTCATTCCATGGGACCAATCGTGGATTCGACCATGGAATAGGAGCAATTAGGAATAATTAACTTTGTGGCTCCATACTGTAGAGCAAGTTGTCTAGGAGCATTAATCATCCCGATATGAGCTTGTCGGTAAGTCATATCTTTTATATAGTCAGGGTAAACTCGTTGTTTGTTCCTGAAGACGTTATCGCTCTATACTAGTAGAGCAAGCTGTCTAGGAGTCGTCCATCACGTGATGCTATATAGAAATAATCACTGAAAGTATTCAGTATTCATGAGATATGCCGTTGTCCAGTCGTGGGACTTCATATCTACATGTACTCTGAGAGAAAGTACTCTCTGTTGAGAATTCGATGAGAGACTCGTGTCTCGATACTCACGTCCGATTGCTGAATCAGAGTTTCGTATGATTATGAGTTTACGAATTTAACCTTTGTCGAAAATCCACCATCTACATTAAGTCCCCTGCTTACTGAGGAAAGCTGTGTTCCTCAGTCAGCATTAAATGGTGATTTTCCGGTCATAAATAATAATACTAGTAATTGAACTTAGTCGTAAGTTGAGACGTTACCGGATTTAAAGAGCATGAGAAAACCACGACTTGATGAATGCTTCAATGTCATGATTGGAGCGTCGTTTGATGAGCATAAATTGGTGTTGAACCGCTGGTTTGGACGACGAGTCCATGGTCGGTTAGGATTCGCGGGTCGGGCCCAATAAGGAAATCCTTAGAAAATTAGGTTTTGGAAATAAAATTGATATAAAAGGGATTAATCCACTTTTTTTTTCCTTCACACACGGCCAACACCTTCATCACCTCTCCATCACCTTCACGTCAGCAGCGAGTGAAGGAAAATTTCTTGCCGGAGCTTCGCTGTCGTCGTCGCCGTTGTCGTTGTCGTTGCCGCCGGCCAACTTCCGGCCGATTCGTCCAGGTGCGTGTTTTTTTTGTTTGCTGATGTTTATGATCCTTATGAGTTGTTCATGCAGTTTTTGTTTGTATTTCCTTGATTTATATCTGGACGGCATACTGAAGTAGAATGTAGTGTGAACCTTTTCAGCTACTTAGCAAAGATGTCCAATTCCCAAGCTGACGACGCCTTGAGGGAAGAGATGTGCGTTGATGATGGTATCCCCAGAGATGAGACATGCATGGATGAAACTTCCGTTGGGGGTGACGAAGACGAAATCCCTGGGATCAAGAATGTCCCGAACATAGATGATGCATTCTTTGAAAAAGATATCCCAGGAGCTGAGCAACATTTGAAATCCCCAGTGTATCGTCTTTTGATAAATCCCAGAACTGTTACTCAGAAGAAGTTGGTGACTCCTAAGACAGTGATTCGATTTTGTCTTGAACGAGGGGTATTCGCCTCATCAATCATAGAGTTTAATCTTTCTCGACGGCGTTTGGAGAAATTTTCCTGCTGGGCGAGGCATATGTTGGGTTTTCCTCATGTGAGGACTATGCTCGACCAGCCGCAAGTGACGAGAGCTATTCAAGCTTCTGGAGAGTTGTTCATTATCATAACGCAAGTGGTATCATGGATCTATTTGATCGCTGGTACATTCCCACTCACACCTTCATATGTAGATGGGGAGAGTTTACCATTACCTTGGAAGACGTGACGGCTCCGATGCATCTCCCGATCACGGGCAATCTTCCTGGGGATCTTTCAGATGAGGAGACCGTCGTTTCTCATGTCTTTACAGCTGTAATGGAGAAAGCAAATAAGGCTGGTAGTAAAGGATGCTATGCTTCCTGGTTGACACACTGGTGGCCCAAAGACGAGGTTTCTGATAAACCCATCGACGGTATGTTACCTATTGCTGCTTTTTTATGTTTATGGTTGTCCAGAGACGTTTTTGAAGACAGTGGAAACTTGTTGAAGCCTTTTGTGATTCCCTTTTCTATTAAGATGGCTCAAGGTGAGCAACTTCCTATAGGTAGTTTATTCTTAGGCTCCTTGTATTACAACCTGGACTCCTTGATTATAGACTCCAGTGTGTCGAACGGCTCTATGAAGATTGAGTGTTATGCCAACACGATGTTTCTTCAAGCTTTGATGTGGGAGCATTTTAAGAATTATGCACCTACTCCACGTAATGTTCTGCAAGGACCGAATACTGATGCGCGCCATACTTTCCCTGAGAAAGATAATGCTAGGATCATGCGTTGGTCCACCAACAGCCTCGTTCTAAAATACGTTTTATTGATGTGTTAGATGAAGAATCTGAGTTCAATTTTCGCCCGTGGGTGTCAGTCCCTGATTATGTTTCTCAGCCGATGACTTTCAATACTGGAGAAGGCACGAGTTTGACGTCTGGTGCGCATCTGAGTGATGGCGAAAGATCTTTCATGTTGAGTTGCACTCCTGGTCATTTGCTATCAGTCACGTTTGGAGAGCTTTCAGTGGAGGAGTAAATATTGATAGAGGCTCGACAAATGGGTATGGATCAGTGTGTTCCAACCATACGGAGAAGGAAGCCATCAGTTGAGCAACTCAGGACTCATTTGGATCATACTCACGTGGAAGGGAGTATACTGGTTTCCTGGTTCTGATAGATTCGCCTATGTAACCCCAGGTTATGTAGAATTCTGGGACCAGCAACTTGGGCGTTTGCGTGGCTTTGTAAGATTTCCCAGACCTCCATTCAAGGATCTTCCTTCGGCTGAGATGATTTCCAGTCGACCAAGATTGAAGTATCTTTCTGGTGATAAACGAAAGTCGTCTCCAGGATGCTCTCAGGTATGTTTCTTCATATAATCTTCACGAAATTATAAGAACTGTATTCTGATTATATTACTGGATTTCACCACAGGACGGTCGTAATATACGACCTCGAATCGGTGTAGATTTCTCAGAGACTGAGGCGGTTATTCATGGCGGAGAAGGCAGGCATAAAGGTTATAAGTTGTTACCTAATACCGTAAAGTCCCCAGTTGGTGCTTTGGTGAGTTCCCAATATTTCTCACCGTGACTTTCATTGCTATTAGTATTAGAATCATGAAGCCAACACTGTTAATTTTGTTGCAGAATTTTACTACATCGAGTCTTGAAGGTCTTCAATTTTCTGCTGTTGAACAAGCAATCGCTGATTTGAGTGACGAAGAAACTGTAAGTATTTCTTCGCATGTTCAAATGTGGTGCTTCATAGATGAAAATATTGATTGTAGAGGACGTGTACAGGAGGATGTCACCATGGAGATGGAGAATTCTGGAATTCAATCATCCTCTGGGAATGGGAAGGGAGGTAATTCCCAAGATTCGGAGCCGGATGGAAGTGATGTTCCTTTTGTCGTTGATGTGGACAACTCCAACCCCTTGGACACTTTGGAGACTCCTCAAGTAAGTATATATCCTGTATATTCTTCATAGAAGTATAAAATTTCTGACTTTTGAATGGATGCATGAGAACCCATGTGAATATATGAAAACTTAGTCGAATTTCGTCGTCAGAAAATTTAGAACCCAGCTTTTTAATAGAAATGCTGTAGAATCTTTGTCTGGAGTCGGATTTTGATGATCTGCATGTGCAAATTCAAGCCCGGAAAATTTCCAAGCTTTAGAAAAGAAGATTTTTAAGTTCTGAGCACGTTCAGAGCCTGAAAAGGGCGAAATAGTAAACTTCCAGGAGACTTCCAGAACTTTTTCAGATTTTGCATCACTTTATATTTTGGCCACATCTACTTGCTCAATCATCGGATTGCCATGAAATTTTGACATGTCATAGAGGACATCCATACGAAGAGAATGGTATATGACTCATCCTCAGATTCCTTGTATATTGCTCCCAGTTCGTCTCCTAGTACATGGAAGAGTTCAGTTTCTTCAGGCGGACTCATCGTAAAATGTGTTTTCATGAATTTCATGTTATTTGCTCGTGCCTTTAATGTAGTATGATGAACCTTGATGATGTTTCCTTGTTGGTATACTGTGTTTCATAATATCCTTTGGATTCGTGACTCTAACCTCATGTAATCTTCGTTTTAGGGGCTAAATACCGAAGTTGAGGATACTGGAGCCAACGATGATAACTCTAACCATTATGGAGTTATTGATGAAGAGACAACCATCCCTGTATTTCAAGTCCATGAGAAGGTCGTTACTGCTGTTATGGAAACCCAGATGGTTGTTGCCTCAGTGATAGAAGAAACCGGGGCAGCAGCGGAGAATACCTAAGGAACTGTTGCCTTAGTCGTGGGAGCCACTCCAGTGACCGAGAACCGTTTAATAGTGTATGAATATCCAACTGAAGGGGTCGCTTTCGACCCTCCCTTTAACAATTCACTCCCGTATCATGAACTGGTCGGTGGATTCAGCGTTCCCATTGGATATGCACGCTTGTATGAGACGATATGGAAGAAGTTCGGCCATATGATCGTTGACAGGAACCCTTGGCGTGCTTATGCTTTAACCATGCAAGTAGGCGTTATCTTTCGTGTCGTGAGTGATATGCATACGAGACCCAGGAATACCGTGACTCCAGATATACTCTTTGATTGGGAGTTTAACTTGGAGAATTCAGAAAGACTTGGCCTCAACGTGAAATGGCTTCGTAAGAAAATAAATGTTATCATGGATTCATGTGAGAAGAATATACCCTTTCCGAACGATGTTGTGAAGGAGAAGGAGGACAAGATTGTCAAGCTAACCGAGGAGTTGAATAGGGAGAGGGCGGCTTTGCAAATATTGAAGGATGCTGATGAGCGAAAGCCTTTTCTTGTTGATCTCTTGAACTTCTGAACTTCTGAGAGATGTGAGATTTATACTTGGGTTTTTGATATTTAGATGGTTTTGGATTGACTGATGGTTGAGGATTTTCTTGTAGATTTGATAGAGATTTTCTTTTACGAAATATGAACTGAATTTTGATAAATTGTTGAATTCAAATACTGATTGCAAGTATTGCAAATGTTTTGGAGGAATTGAAATACAAATGAAAGAAAATCCTAAATGTTAAGTCCCAACGCCATGAGTGCTTCAAACGCCCAATACCTTAAATGTCCAATAATTTCAGATAAACGCCTTGAGCCGATTTTCGTGAATTACTGGTAGGGTTCTGCCATCTGTGTTAGTCAATTTGTAGTATCCTCCGGCCACGGATTCAGCGACCATGAATGGTCCTTCCCAATTGGATTTCCTTGTAGAATGAAGACCGCGCTGAACCGCTTTGAGAACCAGGTCTCCTTCATGAAACTTGTTAGGCTTAGTCGTTCGGGCCTTGAATATATTCCACTGATTCGGAATTCCCTGTTTGATGGAATTCCTCGATTGTGGGCCGTATGGACACTCGCGCAGAAGAGAGTATCCATCATAGTGTTGATCATGCTTAGCCAAGTCTTCAGCAATAAACCTCTCGACGGAGTGACCGATTTGAAGAAGTTATGAACCCAACCATTGAGTGTAATATTGCTGAGGTGAAGTTACCCAATCGTAGCTTTTGATGACTGCTAAATTATTCATGAGGAGAAGTCCCTGGACCATAATAGCGTGTTTGAACATTGGTAATATTGGAGAAAGAGGAGGAATAAGACTTGCATGAGCTCGAAACCTTCTGACAAAGGTGTGCGGATTATCTCCAAGCTTCTGCATAAGTCCCATTAGGGTTTTTACTTCTTCCAGATCCTCAAACGGTGGTGCGTCCTATGCTTAGTCTTCCGACTCGGAATCCTTTTCGATGACAGGATGTGTTGAAGGCATTGTTGTCATTTCAGCATGAATCCAAGTTCTCCCAAGGACCATGTCGTATCTAGGGTCTTCCCGGATTATGAGAAACTTGGCCTCAGTGGAGAATAATTCACAAAACTGAGTAATAAGATGTTTATTATTAATTCATAGGATCAGCTGAGGATTCGACTACGAATTCAGAATAATAAAGTGAGCATTACCATTCCATGGGATCGTAGATTCGACCATAGAATCAGAGTAATTAAGGTTTATCTATTACCATTTATGAGACTAGTTGTGGATTCGATCATGAAATCGGAGTAATGAGATAATATAGTTATTGCTATTCTATTAGATCAAGTCATGGATTCGATCATAGAATCAGAACAATTGTTATTGTCATTCCATGGGACCAGTCGTGGATTCGACCATGGAATAGGAGCAATTAGGAATAATTAACTATGTGGCTCTATACTAGCAGAGCAAGCTGTCTAGGAGCATTAATTATCCTGATACGAGCTTGCCGGTAAGTCATATCCTTTATATAGTCAGGGTAAACTTGTGGTTTGTTCCTGAAGACGTCATCGCTATATACTAGCAGAGCAAGCAGTCTAGGAGTCGTCCATCTCGTGATGCTATATAGAAATAATCACTGAAAGTATTCAGTATTCATGAGATATGTCGTTGTCCAGTCGTGAGACTACATATCTACATGTACTCTGAGAGAAAGTACTCTCCGTTGAGAATTCGATGAGAGACCCGTGTCTCGATATTGAGTCCTAGCTAATATAAATATGGGTATAAAATGTAGCACTGTCGTGCTTATCAACACCCCCACACTTATTCCTCTAGCAAAACAAAGAATTGACCCGCTACACAGCTGGTCATATGAGTATAGAGACCCGCTACACAGCTGGTCATATCATTTTTTTTCTTGTTTTTTTTAGACCCGCTACACAGCTAGTCAAATAATAAGATAAAGAGAGAGAGACCCGCTACATAGCTGGTCATAGAAAATACCATACAAAAGACCCGCTACACAGCTGGTCATGACCCTAAAAACCATAACGATAATAATATTTTTTTTTAAGACCCGCTACACAGCTGATCATTTTTTTTTTAGCCCGTTACACAGCTGGTCATAATTTATTTATTTTTAAATCCTAACCAAAGTGCCACTCCCCCACACTTAAATATTACATTGTCCTCAATGTAATTGAGTCATCCAACGTAGAAATCAAGGTGGGAAATTATAAATTGCAAAAAAAAATAATAAAAAAATAAAAAATAAAAGATAGAGAAAAGGGAACAAATCTGATAGGTTGACTCCCACGAAGCGAAATGTATTTTTTCCCTGCTTTCAATAGCACATAATCTCAAACACAATGAGGTTGATACCCCAAAGTAAGCTGCCAATCATATATATAGAGTCTGAAAAGTTGGGGATCAACCCAACCAATCCGGTCAGCTGAAAATATGCACCTGCAAAAACGATAATCATCCAAAGATATATGTGAATCCATTCCCCATAAATAACAATCCTTAGTAATCAATCCATGCATTGTCAGGATATGTAAATCATTCACACAAAGAGGTATAAATTTTTCAATAGCTTCTAGTTGAGGTGCACGCCCTAAATCAGGTTCTAAATCAGCGGAAATAACTTTTATGGCTGATATTGGTTCCAGTTGAGCAAAATAGGGCACACGAACATATGTTGGCTCAAATGGAGCAATAATATCATGACTCATAGACCCGTTATCATCTAAAACGGTTTCATTATCAATATCATCAAGACAAAAAAATTCTGAACTTAATGGCTTAAAGGTCATGGTCGAAACTTTCTCGACTGATGGAACTAGTCGAGACTCGAACAAAACTAGAGGTTCTAGTTTGGATTTCCATTTATTAGTGTCTAACAGCGTTGTGGAGTCTAACAAGGCATTTACTTCACAAATAACACTATCGTCATCAAAATCATACCCAAAATGAGCTAAGCAAACCTCTAATGGATCTCCCAAGTGGCTCTTGCAAATATCTTGCGAGTGCATACTTTCTTTTCGCCCGCATTTCAGACTAAAGTACCTAAAAAAAATCAAACAAACTGCGTAAAAAGAACTAAAAGAACAATAAAAATAAATTATTTACAAAAATTAAAAATAATCTATATACAATGATATCAACTAGCGAGTATTTTTCTACCACTCCCGGGTAGCGGCGCCAAAATGATTAATATTTTTTTGAATGATGTTGTAGTAATGAGGTTCAAACTCTCGGACTTGTGAAGATTAAATTTAAAGATTTAATAAAATTATATACAAAAATATTAACAAAGTGGGCGAGAGGTATGAGAAAACAACCAAGACACTGATTCCACTGTTACACATGAATTAATGATGGTAAATAATCCAAAACTCTAATTATCTTTTAAGTCCTTTATATCTTAACTCACTAATAATCAAGCAAATTCTCAAACATTAATTGTATCCCTTAAGCATAGATTATCTAAACAAATCATAACCTATCTAATTGAATCACAACTGATTAGGAAAATTACGCAAACAATTTAAAACTCTGCAAAAGCAGTGATTGAGTGAATTATAATTAAATATTAGAGAAAATAAAATAGTTACCAATTATTCATGCGTAAATAGCTTCCTCATTGCCTTGGTTGTGGGAGAATTAGCCGCTCATCATGTTGGAAACACACTCAAAAATCATTATTATTGCTCAAAGGGTGTTTACAAATGATGAAAATGGAGAAATAATTCAAAACCGAGTTTGTAACAATTATATTTGTTACAAACCAGAGAACTACGACCCTCGGCAAATAAGACTGTCCTGCGACAGTAACAAATAAGACTGTCACTGTAACAAATAAGACTGTCGGGCGACAGTCGCTGAAACTGTAGCAAAATAAGACTGCTCTATGTGGGTCTTATGTTCTTCGTGTTCTTGGTGCAGCAGCAGCAACAGCAGAAACCGAGTTTGGGAAAACTCGAATTTCTTCTTCTCTGGCTCTCCTCAGCCCCCCAGACTCTCGACACCCTCTCTAGGACTCCCAGGGAATCTATTTAAAGAAAAAACACGCGTTGAATCTCCTCCATTAATCCCAAATAATCTTCTTTTACTCGGGATATTTTCTTTCTTTTTTTATCAATGATTTTGATTTTTACGCATCTGCAGCTGGATTAAATTCCTTATAAATCTTCTTCACGTTCCAAAGTGTTGATTAAGGCTTCCAAACACGTGCAGTACACGTTTAGATTCACCACAACTCGTGTAAGCTCATGTTTTTCCTCCAACTCCCTGTTTGGATTAAACCAAGTTATCCAGACAAATTTGATCGAAACAAACACCCATACTAGTTTTGTTAGGACATATCACAACTACCCATTAAGTTTCAGCCCTTTAGTCTACCCAGAAATCCTTCAAGAATCGATCGAAAGTTACACAGTTGAGAATTAAATTTTCCCGCCAAAACGAATTTTTGAAATGTTGAAGATGGTGTCCCCCTAACCAAACTGGGGGTGCGAATAGCTGGTGCCCAACTGAGGTGCCCCTTATCCAAATTGAGGGTGCCTTTAGTACTTTTCTCCGGGAGTCCAAATAACACTTTTTGAGCAACTTTTTCCACACAAGTGTATTTCTCCAAAAACACCTACAAACACACAAAGCATCAAAATTAGTACAAAAATCGAGCACTAACAATAGAGACATTGAGTACAATTTAGACACAAAAATGTGTCTATCAAATACCCCCAAACTTGTTATTTGCTAGTCCTCGAGCAAAACTAATAAAAAAAATAAAGCCGAGTTAATCTTGGGAGGGTTTACTAGAGGTGTACCCACAAAACCATTACTTCTAATTGGTCACAAGTATCCAAAGAGCTATGAGGACATACATATTTTCAACCTATCTCCAAGTAACTAGAATGCCAGAGAAATTAAAGGTGTCAGCTTTAAAGCTGACTGAAGAAAAGGGGAGACACATCCGCAACACTACTAGATAAAGAGATATCCGCTACACAGCTAGATAAACATTGTAAGATGCGTCCGCTGCTTTACATCTGGATAAGATTAGGAGAGAGATAAAGATGAGAGGGACATCTGCTACACAGCTGGACTAATTATGTGTGACGAGTTAAACCAGTGCTAGAAAGATCTTGTGCCAAATTGAAAGCGGACTAACAAATCAACCAAATGTATCTTTTATTTCGACTCTCTCATAAACAACATCTTCTTCGGTCTTCAACTGTTGATGATAAACTATCGAACCTCATAGAACCTTGACAATTAACTCTTCTATTCGATTTCTTGCTTGACTTATAAATTTCTACTTCCCTTTGGCCTTATTGAACAAAACGTAACTATGATTTTTTTCATTTTTCGGTTTTTTCAATTTTTTTTTTTTTTTTTTGGAAACAAAAATTACAAGACAACAATTTACATGGCCATGAGAGAAGGACTTTCAAAACTTGGATCTTCGCAACTTGTGATATCTTGGTATCATGGATTCTAACAACTTATATCATTTGCTCTTATAACTTCAACTTTGATTTTTGAATTATTCTTTTCTATTGTTGCTTATAAACCTAAAACGTCTTCAACTTTCTTCATAGATTTTGATGTCGCTCCGCTTGTTGATGATGATAAGTTTCTACTGAGAGAGAGTCGCAATCCAGTAACTAAGACTACATTGTGAGGTTGCTTTGTCTTTCTGGCATTTCCTGACCTACTTGCCTTTCCATCATGCATGGTTAGGTCCCTTTAAAAGGAACAAGTTCTCTCCTGAATTTCAAGGATCTCAATGTCTTTTTCTCTAATGTCTCAAAAGGTTGTTATCCCTAGCATTACAATTTCTATCTTTTCGGTGAGAAACAGTATGTACACTTGGCTAACCGGATACCATGTGACGCTAGAAGTTTCAAAAGTGCAACTAAAAAGTTCTTCCCCACCCCCAAACTTAAATCTAACATTGTCCTCGATGTTCTAAAGATAAAATTAAAAGCATGAACAAGGAGAAACTGTTACCACTTGAAGAAAAAGAGTTAAGGAAATATATTACCATGTTGCATGAGCATGGGTTACCTCCCAAGAAGTGATAAGTTTAAAGTCTTCATCCAGACTTAGGAAAGGATTAGTCAACTCGAACCGTATAACAGTAGCCGGAATAACTGTGGGTCTTCAAAACCAAATAGAGCTGACCAAAGGAAACTGCAGTAAACCAAGAAAATGAACAAGACTAGCATGCCCTTACCTAGTTTCCTGATTAAGACAACTACATCTAATTGTGGTTCAGGTTCAGGTTCTATAAAAGGGTCTAAATATATTTCTTTAGGCTGCAACTCCTCAAAAGTGAGATCCGAATTATTAGGTCCTAGAGTCTGTAAAAACTCAAATAAAATTTAGAAGCACATAATAATAACCTAAATAATTGAGGATCCTCTAAGTCAATCAGGTTTGACTTACAAAATTGACCACAGTGAGGGTAGTAGTCATTCTTAAGAAAATGTGTTGATTCTAATTTCCTAAAGCATTTAGGTTTAGTCTCACAACTAAATATTCGACACATTTGAAATATAAACGTTCCCACATTTGGAAGAAAACTATTTGGTGGGAAAACAAAGTCAATAAGGGTATCATAGTCTAGGCAAACCACATCAACCAGAGGATGGGTTTCTAATGACTGAACTTCTTTCTGGACATTATTAGGTTCGGGAAAATGTGTATGGAGATAATCTTGTACGATGGTTGAGGCACAAATGTCAAGCCCTACACGAGGTAACTTTCTAAGAGTTAAAGGTAAAGCACAGGGAGAATGATAATCACCCCCAAACTTAGAGTTTTGGGTGTCTCTAGGTAGACTAACTACAATTTCCCTAATTTCTAGATCATCGGAATCCTGAAAATGGTCAATTGCTTATGTTAGGTTATACTCAGGTGATGTATCCTCACTCATATTTTAAAAGCTCTACGAGTTCATCTTCTTCGTCTAAGACTATTGTTTCTAAATCGCTAGACTCTAAAACATTATTCTCAGAATAAACTCGTTCCTCTAAATTATTATCGGCTTTGTAAACAGGAAATACTACATCGTCTAAAACGAGGGTATCTCTAGTCAAACCCTCGTCCTTTTGAATAGGTGAATAATTATTAAAATTATTTGTATTTGTATTTGAAATAGAAATAATATTATCATTGTAAAGCTCAATTGGAGTATCCATTTCCTGATCACTATTCCTACATAAGTATGATTCTCCATCAACACTATCCTCATCATAATAACATGAAAAAGATCGAACCTCATCAAAACAAGTAGTGCTACCAATTCTAACCTTGTTATCTTGATTATGTAAATAACTATCTTCATTCTCAAGGGTATTATTGGATACACTATATTGGCAATTCAAGTAATTTCGAGCAATTCTTTCATTCGTCTCAGCTATCCGCTTGAGGTGGTATTCTAAAGAAGGTTCACTCATTATTGCAGTTCTTTCGTCTAAAATTATACTATTCATCTCACCTAACTTACGCGTCGACTCAGCTAACTTTCTGAGGGACTCTTCTAAAGGAGGAATAGGAACAGAGGGATCATAAAAAGGACTACTTTTCAATAGTTTGATTGTATCCTCTAGAGACGAAGAACTAGTACTATAATCTTCTTGATCGTAAGACTGATGCATGTGCGGATAGTAATTGGGCTCACCAGGGTATGACCCATATCCTTCCAAAGGATGGCGTTCCCAACCACTATTCCCAACATGGTCATAAAAAGGATGATGTCCAAATTCAAATTCAGGTCGATAATCATTGTATTGGCTTCTATCATACCAGTTCGACATTCTTAATTGCAAGGGAATTCTACACAATCACAAACAAGGCTGACTCGACCAAATCAAACCTATAAAATCTAGCAAACAACAAGCATGATGGCTCCACTTAGATTGTTTCTAGACCATCTTCTAATCTTTCGAAAAGGAATTTGTTACAATCTGACCAAACCTCTCTGGAATCAATCCGATTTTAAGTAAGTTGAATTGAGACGAGGGAAGCTGCGAGGAGCTTTGATATCCAATGTCTCACCGGTATTATAAGGCGGCGCAGTTACGCATTCAACTCGCAGAAACCATCATGAACTTCAAAGTCTGCTCAAAAGAGTAACCAATATTCTTCGAACGGCTTTCCTATTAAGCTCGTTACCCTATAGGTCTCGTTCTAGTCAAAATTTTAAGCTTAGGTTCGCGTTTGGTTTCGTTTTCCTAAGGCGGGCAAGAAGGAAACGGTGATGAAATCCGAGTCCTTATCTTAATTTGGCCAGGCCTTTCCCTTTACTAGGAAATTAAAACAACCGTATTCAAATCCTCAGCATATATTCACCTTAAGGCATACAATAAACCCGCTGACAGGGGATTCGCGGGTGTTTCGAAAGCTTACCTCCCGTACCAGACGGGCGCAGAACCGCTGAAGTCGACTCGGGCCACGACTCCTATGTCATGTGCGAACCCGAGGGGCCGAGACGATATTGTAATCGTCATCCTTCCCTGCAAACAATTTTATATTTAATGTACCCTTCCTTAGGGTTTAAAAAAAATAATTGTCCAAGTCCAAAGTCCAAATAAAGTGCAAAATAAAAGAAATTACAAAAAATGGAAGGTCTCTAAAAAAAAAAAAATTCTCTCTTTTTTAAAAATTTTTCTTTCGCTCTTTTTTTTTGTTTGCTTTGTCTTTTTCCTTCTCTTTTGGCTTTAAGCTTTGATTCCAAGTCTTTAGTATCCAACTTCAAACCTGTAATACAAAGACACACCCAAATAAACGCAAAAAGAACAAATGAAATAAAAAAAAAAGCCTAAAAATTCTACCTAAGCACAAATCCGCGTCGGCGGCGCCAAAAACTTGGTAGGCTCGAAAACCTACAATAAAATACTGCAAGTGCACAGTGTCTCACTAGTAGAACAATGGCAAGTACAGGTCGTTCCCACGAGGAGTGTGAAAATACTACTTCTAACTAATACCAAGACCAAATAATCAAATATATAATGTTTAATGAGTTTTCAGAAATTTGAAACAAAATGAAACAATAAATAATTTTAACGAAAAAACAGAATGATAGAAGGTTGTTAGGATTTTCGGTTTCCACCAATTAATTATGCAAACTATACTAATCTTTAAAAATCTATTCCATGCATTTTCAAATATTGTTTCTCCGCTCTAGTTTTCTTCGCTTCATGAGTAGTGATTCTAAAGCATTACCTATTTATCCTTGCATACCACGTCTAGGGATTTGACCGAAGCACGAAATATCAATTCAAAAGCATAAATAATCAAGAAAATCACATGAACAATAAAATACCAAGCTATATGAAGAAAAACTACTAGTCATTTAAATCATTATTGAGCATACAAATGTAGAGTTTACACAATTAAATTGGTTTCTACTCAAACCCTAACATAACTCTAGCTAGCCATGGCTTTCTCAAAAACCATAAACATATTAAAATCAAACTTTAGCTAAAGATAAACGAAGAATCGAAAACAAAACTCCAAAATCCTTCTCCTGTTTCTCTCCCAGCTCTGTGGTCGGGCACCCCTCTAGTATATTTTGAACCAACACATAAATATAGCTCACAAATGAATTCACGTTTTTCTTCTTCGTCGCCACATCACCTCCCAATAGAAGTCTGCCACATGTCATGAAAATATAAATCCACCCAATGATGTTGTGCCGCGTGTCATAATATGACGAGACATTGTAAAGTATCACCCAATCTCCACTTTCCATAGTATATGAATTTCATTTAGAAAGCATGATATTTTCTTGCATGTGCTGGGTCCCACCTTAACTGTATTTGCAAAATGACGTCAGTTGGCTTCAAATATTCCTTCAGATTCTTTATATAAATATAGCAAGAGAACTTATGTAAGGACAAGATATATTAATCTTTCCTTTTTCTTCATTTGCACGTGGTCATGGAGGGGATATTCTTCCATTCTTATGCTAACAATAATAAAGTCACTCTTCACCAATCTTAGGTGGCATTAGTGTGCTGACATTGACTCGCTTCACCATTAAGTCTCACATTTTGATGTTTATTCGCTGGATGATCGAATTCACTTGTACTTTCTGCAAAAGCACTAAAATAGTGTCATTAGTCAAAATATTGAGTCCTAGCTAATATAAATATGGGTATAAAATGTAGCACTTTCGTGCTTATCAACACCCCCACACTTATATTTTGCTAGTCCTCGAGCAAAACAAAGAATTGACCCGCTACACAGCTGGTCATATGAATATAGAGACCCGCTACACAGCTGGTCATATCATTTTTTTTCTTGTTTTTTTTAGACCCGCTACGCAGCTAGTCAAATAATAAGATAAAGAGAGAGAGACCCGCTACACAGCTGGTCATAGAAAATACCATACAAAAGACCCGCTACACAGCTGGTCATGACCCTAAAAACCATAACGATAATAATATTTTTTTAAGACCCGCTACATAGATGATCATTTTTTTTAGACCCGTTACACAGCTGGTCATATTTTTTTTTTTTAAATCCTAACCAAAGTGCCACTCCCCCACACTTAAATATTACATTGTCCTCAATGTAATTGAGTCATCCAACGTAGAAATCAAGGTGGGAAATTATAAATTGCAAAAAAAAAATAAAAAAAATAAAAGATAGAGAAAAGAGAACAAATCTGATGGGTTGACTCCCACGAAGCGAAATATATTGTTTCCTTGCTTTCAATAGCACATAATCTCAAACAAAATGAGGTTGATACCCCAAAGTAAGCTGCCAATCATATATATAGAGTCTGAAAAGTTGGGGATCAACCCAACCAATCCGGTCAGCTGAAAATATGCACCTGCAAAAACGATAATCATCCAAAGATATATGTGAATCCATTCCCCATAAATAATAATCCTTAGTAATCAATCCATGCATTGTCAGGATATGTAAATCATTCACACAAAGAGGTATAAATTTTTCAATAGCTTCTAGTTGAGGTGCACGCCCTAAATCAGGTTCTAAATCAGCGGAAATAACTTTTATGGCTGATATTGGTTCCAGTTGAGCAAAATAGGGCACACGAACATATGTTGGCTCAAATGGAGCAATAATATCATGACTCATAGACCCGTTATCATCTAAAACGGTTTCATTATCAATATCATCAAGACAAAAAAAATCTGAACTTAATGGCTTAAAGGTCATGGTCGAAACTTTCTCGACTGATGGAACTAGTCGAGACTCGAACAAAACTAGAGGTTCTAGTTTGGATTTCCATTTATTAGTGTCTAACAGCGGTGTGGAGTCTAACAAGGCATTGAATTCACAAATAACACTATCGTCATCAAAATCATACCCAAAATGAGCTAATCAAACCTCTAATGGATCTCCCAAGTGGCTCTTGCAAATATCTTGCGAGTGCATACTTTCTTTTCGCCCGCACTTCAGACTAAAGTACCTAAAAAAAAAATCAAACAAACTGCGTAAAAATTACTAAAAGAACAATAAAAATAAATTATTTACAAAAATTAAAAATAAGCTATATACAATGATATCAACTAGCGAGTATTTTGCTACCACTCCCCGGTAGCGGCGCCAAAATGATTAATATTTTTTTTGAATGATGTTGTAGTAATGAGGTTCAAACTCTCGGACTTGTGAAGATTAAATTTAAAGATTTAACAAAATTATATACAAAAATATTAACAAAGTTGGCGAGAGGTATGAGAAAACAACCAAGACACTGATTCCACTGTTACACATGAATTAATGATGGTAAATAATCCAAAACTCTAATTATCTTTTAAGTCCTTTATATCTTAACTCACTAATAATCAAGCAAATTCTCAAACATCAATTGTATCCCTTAAGCATAGATTATCTAAACAAAGCATAACCTATCTAATTGAATCACAACTGATTAGGAAAATTACGCAAACAATTTAAAACTCTGCAAAAGCAGTGATTGAGTGAATTATAATTAAATATTAGAGAAAATAAAATAGTTACCAATTATTCATGCGTAAATAGCTTCCTCATTGCCTTGGTTGTGGGAGAATTAGCCGCTCATCATGTTGGAAACACACTCAAAAATCATTATTATTGCTCAAAGGGTGTTTACAAATGATGAAAATGGAGAAATAATTCAAAACCGGGTTTGTAACAATTATATTTGTTACAAACCAGAGAACTACGACCCTCGGCAAATAAGACTGTCCTGCGACAGTAACAAATAAGACTGTCACTGTAACAAATAATACTGTCGGGCGACAGTCGCTGAAACTGTAGCAAAATAAGACTGCTCTATGTGGGTCTTATGTTCTTCGTGTTCTTGGTGCAGCAACAGCAGAAACCGAGTTTGGGAAAACTCGAATTTCTTCTTCTCTTGCTCTCCTCAGCCCCTCAGACTCTCGACACCCTCTCTAGGACTCTCAGGGAATCTATTTAAAGAAAAAACACGCGTTGAATCTCCTCCATTAATCCCAAATAATCTCCTTTTACTCGGGATATTTTCTTTCTTTTTTTATCAATGATTTTGATTTTTACGCATCTGCAGCTGGATTAAATTCCTTATAAATCTTCCTCACGTTCCAAAGTGTTGATTAAGGCTTCCAAACACGTGCAGTACACGTTTAGATTCACCACAACTCGTGTAAGCTCATGTTTTTCCTCCAACTCCCTGTTTGGATTAAACCAAGTTATCCAGACAAATTTGATCGAAACAAACACCCATACTAGCTTTGTTAGGACATATCACAACTACCCATTAAGTTTCAGCCCTTTAGTCTACCCAGAACTCCTTCAAGAATCGATCGAAAGTTACACAGTTGAGAATAAAATTTTCCCGCCAAAACGAATTTTTGAAATGTTAAAGATGGTGTCCCCCTAACCAAACCGGGGGTGCGAATAGCAGGTGTCCAACTGAGGTGCCCCTTATCCAAATTGAGGGTGCCTTTAGTACTTTTCAAAGGGAGTCCGAATAGCACTTTTTGAGCAACTTTTTCCACACAAGTGTATTTCTCCAAAAACACCTACAAACACACAAAGCATCAAAATTAGTACAAAAATCAAGCACTAACAACAGAGACATTGAGTACAATTTAGACACAAAAATGTGTCTATCATTCAAGGAACCAAAGGATATTAAAATAATAAAACAAGGGCGTGTGGGACCGTGGAAGGCATGACTGGCCGGCCAGGGCCCGGTCCCACAAGTTTCCCTAATTTTATAATGATTTTATGAAAAAATCATGAATTTTGAGAAATTTGATGAATTTAGGGAGTTTCCATGAACTGAAGGAGTTTTCATGAGTTCAGGGAAGCAAAAAGTATTAAAATAATAAAAACAAGGGCGTGTGGGACCGTGGAGGCATGGTCGGCCGGCTTGGTCCCGGTCCCATGAGTTTTCATGATTTTTTAATATTTTTTAGGTATTTTTGATGATTTGAGGGAATTTTTCCTAATTTGAGAGAAATACCATGAAATCAAGGAATTTGATGAATTCAAGGAAAACTAATAATAAAATAATAAAACAAAGGGGCGTGTGGGACCAGCTAGGGCATGGACGGCCGGCCAAGGCCCGGTCCCACAAGTTTTCATAATTTATTTTATTATTATTTGATGATTTATGCAAAAATACCATGAAATCAAGGAGTTTTTTCATGAAATTAGAGAAATAATAATAATAATAATAATAAAATAATAAGAAACCATGGGTGTGGGGCCGGTTGGCCAATGGTCACGCCCCACACTCCTTTCCTTAATTTTATATTATTTTTTATGGATTTATGGAAGTACCATGAAACCGAGGAGTTTCCTCGAGACGAAGGAAATTTGATAAAATGAGAGAATTTTCATCAACTCATGAAAAATAATAAAAATGCATTAAAATATAAAAACTGGTGTGGGATTGACCACGACACGGTCGGTTGGTCGTGTGTTCGTGCTCCCAGCACCCTGGTCGATATTTTAATTATTTATTATTTTCTTCTCTATTTTGCATAGGTTCATCGTTTCGTTGTATTTTTGAAATACTCGTTCGTGCGGTGACTGTTAGTGTATCATCATTGAATACATTTTTACCATTTGAATCGGGGCTTACTTAGAGGTAGTTCAGACGCCCGGTTGTTGATTATTTCTTACTAATTTTGGAATTCGATGGAGAATAAGTCATAAAACTGAGAAATAAGATGTTTATTATTAATTCATAGGATCAGCTGAGGATTCGACTATGAATTCAGAATAATAAAGTGAGCATTACCATTCCATGGGATCGTAAATTCGACCATAGAATCAGAATAATTAAGATTTATCTATTACCATTTATGAGACTAGTTGTGGATTCGATCATGAAATCGGAGTAATGAGATAACATAGTTATTGTTATTCTATGAGATCAAGCCGTGGATTCGATCATAGAATCAGAACAATTGTTATCACCATTCCATGGGACCAGTCGTGGATTCGACCATGGAATAGGAGCAATTAGGAATAATTAACTTTGTGGCTCCATACCGTAGAGCAAGCTGTATAGGAGCATTAATCATCCCGATATGATCTTGTCGGTAAGTCATATCTTTTATATAGTCAGGGTAAACTCGTTGTTTGTTCCTGAAGACGTTATCGCTCTATACTAGCAGAGCAAGCTGTCTAGGAGCCGTCCACGACGTGATGCTATATAGAAATAATCACTGAAAGTATTCAGTATTCATGAGATATGTCGTTGTCCAGTCGTGGGACTTCATATCTACATGTACTCTGAGAGAAAGTACTCTCTGTTGAGAATTCGATGAGAGACTCGTGTCTCGATACTCACGTCTTATTGCTGAATCATAGTTTCGTATAATTATGAGTTTACGAATTTAGCCTTTGTCGAAAATCCACCATCTACATGTATCAAATCCCATAGGCGTGGATTTAAGGAGGTGCAATTAAAGTAGGCTACACTTGGGGACTGAAACCTCCTTCATGTTTAGAAGATTAAACGCAGTCACCACCTTACCAGTGAATGCAGCAGAAATATATCTTCCACGAGAAAATAGGCTCAGGATAATTACACACGGGGACTACCATATTGGGATGCCTTCACTTCCCTCAACCAGGTTATTTCCGATTTCAACATCATAACTGTCGAAGTTTTACGAGCCGCAAGAATTTCTCAACATGAAGCCGTACACGTGCATCAAAGACTCCAAAAGTACGCCACAGAGATACATTCACATATCCGGCCACGCCATCGGATCTAACAGAAGTATAACTCGAGACTGCTCACTACATCCCATTCCATACAATAGTCCAAGATTCAGAAGATGGTTCAAAGGATGTTGCTTGGAATGAAGTCCTGGTAGCAGCACATCGACAACGGAGCGCCTCTCAACTCATCTATTTCGCCCAATGGTTCCAGAAGATTTCGACCATACAAGCATCCACGGCATATCATCGTCGCAATCAGAAAATCCATGCACCAAATAACCTAAAGTCAAGGATGGACCAACAACGCAACCACAATCTCCAAGATTATCCCTGACATGATCATTTCCGAGCATATATTTTATCCATCCATCCCAGGAGTGTAACGGAGTTTGGTAAATTTTAAAATCCATTGGAGAGGTTAAATACTCATTTTTCTGGAGTTAGAACCTTATCACACATTCTGGAGAAGATCGATGGTACTTTTGGGTGGCTACATGCGAGAGCACCTACTTTGAGTTCTCCTGGATCGCCTTGATCCTGATTATAACTATTGGAGATTGCTTTGTTGTCGTTAATACTCCCTCTACCACCGCTAACAAACGGCGAAGAGAATCCAGACGTTGCAGACGAAAGCACGAAGCCGGACGAACAACAAAACAGAAGAGAGTCGATACCCCTTTTCATACGAACGCAGTTTCTAGAGTTTGAACAGAATAAGGATTCCTTATTGCTCCATGAACGGGAATAGATGACTAGGCGCACCACACTCATGCTCCATAGACGAACAAGTAGTGTGCCAATATCTCCGCTCCATGACTGAACCAGCAGCGCGCCAACACGAGGAACACCAGTCGCTCAACCTACAACTCTCTATGGCTCCAGCACTCCGTGGTCAAGCCAACTCTCCATGGCTCCAGCACTTTGTGGTCAATCCAACTCTCCATGGCTCCAGCACTCCGTGGTCAAGCCAACTTTCCATGGCTCCAGCATTCTACGGTTAAGTTAGCGTCAATGCTCCAGCATTCCGTGATCCAGCCAGCAAGCCTTCCAAGTGTCATTTCCACCGTTTCACGGACTGAAGCCATCGGCGCCATCATCACCATTTAGTAGCCAAAATTCCAGCGCCATCATCACCGTTTGGTAGCCAAAGTTCCAATGCCATATTTTCACCATTCCACGGACTGAAGCCAGTTTCCACCATTCCGCGGACTGAAGCCAGTTTCACCATTCCACGAACTGAAGCCAGTTTCCACCATTCCACGGACTGAAGCCAGTTTCCACCATTCCGCGGACTGAAGCCAGTTTCCACCATTCCAAGCTAGCCGCGCCATCCGCCACTCCAAGCTAGCCGCGCCCATCCGCTACTTCAAACAAGCCGCGCCATCCACCATTCCAAGGTAGCCACGCCATCTACCTTTCCTAGACAACCAGCGCCCGTTGCGCGTGCCAAGTTTTAATGTCACCTCTGTTGATCAATAGCCAAAGCTGCAGCGCTGATGCCAGTACCTCATGGCAAGACGAATTTATGCAAAACCACCAATACAGGGATTACGGATTCCTCATGCCTTCCGCTAAAGGTTAGTTGAATTTCCTCGGCAATCTCTTCACGTCTTGTCCTTTCGATTTTACTCTTGTTTGTCACCATCTCATGCTTATCCCGCAACAACGCCGTTGTTACGTGCTAAGCAGGGGACTTAATGTTGATGGTGGTTTTTAGCTTAGGGTTGAAATCGTAAAACCTTGCATATGATGTGACGTCACTCTGTAAGGAAGTGGTGTCGTGACTGCTAACCTCTCCACCAACATATTTATTGAGCCGTTCAATATACTTACATGAAATTTATCCAGACTGGCGAATGTAGCAACCATCCCAGATGTTCTGTAAATTTCGGCGCCTCGCCTATATTCACTTAATATAAGTTCCTTTGAATGCCTTATATGCTATGTTCTCCGGTTGAACCCTTAATGTTGATATGGCATGACAATTTGTGTTCACTCGCAGCAGAGTAGCACGAATTTCCAAATATCAAGGATAAGGTCTTTGCATAAGGTATTCAATCAGAAAAAGAATGTTGCTCTCTGGTAATGAACTTAAAAGAACTCTGTGTCAACACATAGAATTCAATCAATTGCCCTGACTAACTTGCAGAAGTTAGGGTTTTGCGCCTCGTGCAGTATATCATACCTTGCTCATCGAAATTAAACCTAGGCAAACTAGGTAATCAATCCGCCATGGATTAGCAGGTGCAAAACCTTGCTCAAAATCAGAAAACAGGGAGCCGCGGCAGCAAAGGGAGGCGTGGCCATGCCTTAGGCCAACTGGCGCCACTTTCCATTGGTCACGCCCCTTCCTAAACCGGCCCTATTTCTCTCGACCAATCGTGTCACCTCAAATTAGCCTTGTGCACATAAGTTGTGGTTGGGCCCATACTTGCCGGCCCCACTTCCCATCGACCAATCAGATCGCTCTAAAGCTGCCACACTCTCACCAGAAGTGTAGCCACGTCCATGCTTGGTTGGCCCTCTTTTAATCGACCAATCAGGTCGCTCTAAAGCCTCCACACTTTCACCAGATGTGTAGCCGCGCCTTATGTTTGGCCGGCCCCTTTCCTTGGCCAATGAAGTCACTCTGAACTTGCCACCATACATTAAAGGCCAACCGCACCCTGCCGCGCCACCATTTAAAGGCCAAACGCACCCTGCCGCGCCACCATACTGGCAAGCCAAACGCGCCTTACCAAAACAACATATTGATCGACATGCAAACATGCCACTATGCCGCGTAGCATGCCACTTTAGCCTTGGCCACGCCGCCAACCCCTGATTCTTACCACCGCGCCAAATCCTAGCCTTGGTCACGCCGTCAAGCCCTAATTCTTACCACAACGCCAAATCCTAGCCTTGGCCATGCTGCCAAGCCCTAATTTTACCACAGCGCCGAATCCTAGCCTAGGCCACGCTGCCAAGCCTTAATTTTGGCCACGGAGCCAAATCTTAGCTTTGGCCATGCTACGACGCCACCAGCATGCCGCCATGCCACAACTACTAGTATGTCGCTATGCCATGACTACTAGCATGCCGCTATGCCACGGCTACTAGAATGTCGCTATGACGCAGCTACGCCATTGGCATGCCACTATGCCATGGCTACGCCACTGGCATGCCACTAGCATGCCGCTATGTCATGGCTCCACCAGGCGTTACTATGCCAATGGCGTCACTCCGCTATACAACAAGATGCGGCCATAATCAATGGCCACTCTTCCTCATGAGATGCAATCTCAGCCATCCAAGTTCGCAACTGAACTGACGGACTTGTGGAAAGCCCCAGACAACCCGCTACGCCAGGCGCCACTATGCTAATGGCGTCACTTTGCTACACAACAAAGATGTGGCCATAATCAACGGCTACCCTTCCTCATGAGATGTAATCTCAGCCATTCAAGTTCGCCACCAAACTGATGGACTTGTGGCAAGTTTTAGGCGGCCGACCAAGGCAAGCCTAATAGCATCACATGCTATTTTCTTATGGCAAAGTCTCTTGACTTTGACTTGCCATACATAGCAACCTGCTATACGTTTTCCACGAAAACACTCGAGACATCAAACATGTCACAAATTGAGGGATACTCATCAGGGTATTGGTCTGGCGATTTACAGCGTGCGGCGTGCAATGCGCCCGTTACAAGAAAGTGTCATGAAGTAGGACAATTAGTGGTGGTGAAAAGTAACGGTGTAAAAAATTCATTACCTTCATCATGGAAACGTAATGACTGACGGTTACACGAATTCACTTCCCTCATCATGGAAGCATAACATCTGACGGTTACACGTTACTCTATTCTTCCACTACTCAATCGTTTCCACTTCCTACGAGACTAGGATATGTTTCAATATGACTTGTATAAATAGGCTTCACCTATTTCCACCAAACAACAAGTTTTGGTCGGCAACAACACAGTATCTAGAAATCACCTGGTAGCTTTCCATTCTGCTAGCCAGTTCTACTTTCAGATACAAGTCATAAACAACCACACCTTCAGAATCAACTATTCTGGTCTCAACACTCTCTTCGCTTCCCTCCCTAAGACCAACCCTTCTCCTTCACTTTGTGACCGAAGCAAGCCTGAAACGACCATTTCTTGGTTTAGGTCAGGATTGTACAGATTGATCTCTCGAATCAAAAGTACTCCCGTGCAGTGCATTGTTTGGGGTTTAGATTCTTTTCTCATCCACACACCCAAAATTACCAAAATCAGCAGAATCGTTTTTCACCCACAGACACTCTTATAAGTTGTTTACAAGTCTTTTAGATTTGTAAGATCCTTTCGGTTTGACCTGTATTTGCTCGAACCTTTGTAATTTTGTGACAAAAAGGGGGAGAAATATATGGGATAAACAAGTGATTTGCAATCACTAAGGAAAGGACAATTGTGCTTAAACGTTATATCTAAGGAAAGAGTAAAACATTGACTAAGGGGGAGAAACATATCATGTTGTTGTAATCATTAAGGACAAACACTACACAGCGTACCTTATGTGATGTTTGTAGTAATTTTGACTACAAAAGGGGAATAAGAAAGATGTTCGGGTTGAATATCTACCTATCTTACCTTTAGGGGGAATATAAGCTTTGTTATTCAGATGTCAACATCGGCATTTACTGATTCAATATATGCAGGTTATTGTGCTGTTGAAACTTGCAATCAAGCGTATGTATAATGAATTCTTGTAATTTGTTTATCCATATGTATTAAGAGTTTTGTCACTAAAATTGACAAAGGGGGAGATTGTTAGAGCATAGCTCGGTTGAACCCACCAAGCGTTGGTATGTCAAGTTTGGTTGTCATATTTTAGTGTGTCAAAACTAATCTAAGAGTCGCTTGATTATGTACTAGAAACAACTTCATTTAGGTGAGACTAGAAAGTTTAGGAATGTTGAGACATACAAGTATCTCTCGAAGACCTGAAGAACGTGAAGAAGTAACGAGCTACAACGACGACATCATCTTTCCTCTTGAGGTTAGTAATATTGACTTGAACTGTTTCATTCCTAACGTATCTTTCAAGTCGTGCTATATTGAAAACATAACTATGAAGCTATATATTGGATATATTACTCTAGTAGTGAGACATGATCATATGATCATAGTATTAGGGAATTAGACTACGAAGTATAACGCTTATCTTTTGAACTTCGTAGATATTACATCGACATAATCTTATGAATGTTGTTATGATTATGTGAATAGGTAATGGTGAAGATTTCATCCTAGGAAACAATATTTTACATTTTTTTAAAGGAAGTACATTCATGAACTTGCTTTATGAATCGAAAGGGAAATCGTTAGGCTTATTGGTACGGCTATTCATTGCAAATCTTTGGATTACCAATATGTGTGAGATGGTAGAACCGATCGTAACTTTGTTATGTATCTTGGTAGAACTAATCACAATGCCCAACTTAAGATTTGCTATGACTAGTTTTGATTAATTAGTGTAACCGATCCTAAGTAAACACCTGATATGGTATGATCGATATTTGTAATTGGTGTGACCGATCACAGAGTGTTGTGTAATCGATCCTTGTAATTGGTGTAACCGGTCCTAGTAATTGGTGTAACCGATCCTAGTGACTAGTGTGTCCGATCACAAGCAATACAATGAGTATATGATAACCGGTCCTGGTAATTGATGTAACTGATCCTGGTAACTGAAGTAACCGGTCCTGGTAACTTGTATGACCGATCACAAGTGTTTCCATAATAAGGTATAAACGATCCTAGTGATTGGTAGAACCGATTGAACCCATGTATGTGATTTGATATTTGATCAATCACATAGTAGTCTTGGAATACTGGTGAACCAATTATAAACTTGTTTGGAAGTGTGGTATAACCGATTCCAAGAATGTAAATATGAAAGATGATTTACAGAGAAAAGATGTCAACATACTTTGAACACGGATAATAACTCTTATCATTTATTCTTCAAAGATATTCCTTAGTACTCAAGGAGATCTTGTACAGAAATTAATTATGAATCTTTTAATTAAGGTTTTTGATTATATATGCTTTTAAGGACCAGCAATCAAATGCATATCTCTAGAGAATAAAAATTAGTAATGTGCATTTACTAATTGGAGATTTTCTATTGAGAGATTTCGGAAAATATTGGACAAGCATTTACTGGAATTATGAAAACTGAATCTTGCCATTCATTGCATATCTTGAGAATATTTTCGATTTTGGAAATTCCTTGGTGTCCAAACATCCTTGGTCTATAAATATATAAGTTTGCATTTCTAGCAAACTATCCTAAGAGCCATGAACAATTCATCTTTTTGTTGTTTCTGGTGGAGCCGTCTATCCGGAGAGGAAAGTACCCTAATTAGGCGAAATCTCTTACGACCGCTCATTTAAAGACTTCATTGGGATCAAGAAGATCTACGAGTACCGTTGGTGGGAAACTAGATAATTGCAATGTTATTAGTTTTCCATTGATTTTATTGACTAACGGTTGTTGAAATTTTGGTTGCACCTAGTTTGTTTATTCTTGAGAATCTTCTCTTCTGATATAAGATTCACTCAAACTAGATCAAAGTATCAACGGGATCTTTAGAACTGTTTGTAGATCTAAAGAAATCTTGTGATAATTCATTGTTAACAGACTTCTTTCTGTGCGTGATTGATCACAAGAGATTCAAGTGGTGTTGTGCATGTGTTTAATTGAAGATTAAAGAATATTTGAAGACGGAGAAGATTTCTTATTGGTTTCTCATATCTTTGTGTTTCACAAACCTTGATCGGCTGGGATCCAACTAGAATCGGATTTATTTGATTGATAGTTACGTAGGATCGTCATTCTCAATATATCTCTTTGAGATTTATTTGCATTGAGTGTGAATCTAAACTTGGCTACTTTATTAGTTATTGGATAGATTGATCTAACCAGGCAAAGGAGTTTATTAGATTAAACGGAAGAGCCTTTGCATATGACTTGAGATATCTTATGTTAAAGAATAAATAGAGTTGTTACCAAAAAGATTTGTTGTTCCTTTACTGTTTGGAATACTATCCAAATGAATTGTTCCAGTGCGTGCACTCATCGAAGTCGGAAGCGCATGGATACTGAGGAAACTAAGTGAACTAGGGGTAGTTGCTTGGTCTCAACTATACGAAGTTGGTTTAGTTTTTATATAGCGGCTTAATTCTGAGAGTATTCAATTCTGGACTTGGTCCCGTGGTTTTTCTGCATCTGCAGTTTTCCTCGTTAACAAAATCTTGCTGTATGATTTACTTTTCTATTTCCTCAATTATATTTGTTTATACAATTTGAAGTAAATTACACAAAAGTTAACTCCGCTTTACTTGATAGTGATCCTATAGGTTTTGGTTAAGTCCGAACCTATTATCAAGTAATCACACTTTGGTAGTCATATTGTCTCGATCTCGTATCCATAGACAATCACACAAAGTGTGAATACCAATTTGTAGTATTGTCTTGACTTTGTCCATAGACAATCACTTTCGGTAAGAGGACTTATAGGTGGATAAATTAAAGATTGTGGTGTATTTGGGTACCCTCGTCTTTTCATTTCATGACTGATAATAAATGAATTTGTCTAGCAAATATGTTTAGAGGAGGTGTGGTGATAGTTGTTTTTATAATTTCTCGACCTAAATCGATTCTTGTTTTTACGAACTTTAAGATCATGAATAAGTTTATCAGACTTAATTTGTTCCTTTTTTATTTTATCTAACTTATGTTCCATCATGCCAACCCTTTTAAAGATGAGTTCTTATTCTAGTTGAAAGATAATCTTCGTTGAGTGAATTTCTTTAATCAACAAACTGATTTGTTTTTTTGGAGTAGGATGACAGTTTTGCGTGGAACAGTTAGAACTTTTAGGAATTGGAACATGATCATCAGCAGAATAAGTAAGAAGATCAGCCTTAAAAGAGGTGATCTTCTGGACGATAGTCTAGAGTAGCCATAATGGCTTTGGCTTTTTTACATTAATCCTTGTTTGGACAAACAAAGATATGATATCCATAACTAAGACACTTAGCACAATGGAGAGTTTTATTGTTGATTCAAATTTTACTATCCAAAACCCTTTTTGTTTGGGAAGAATTTTTAAGGTTTTTTCATTTTCTCCATCTAAGAGTTTTATTAATATGTTTTCCAAACAGTGACAGAGTAGAGTTTAAGATATTCTCATCTTATTCAACAGTTAGTTCAGACAGAGATAGTCAAAGTCATCCTCAGTATTAATAACGTCATTACTTGATTTGAGATCACCGACTCTTTACTATGTTCGAGACGAAAAACCTTTCACTTTCCAGCCAAGGTGCTTCTAAAGAATGTGGTAAGATTATTTACTTCTATAACGACATGTTTTTTAGACTCATATCGAGTTAGTAAAGATATAATAATTTTCATCACAATATCCTTTTCAAGAATGGTGTTCCATAGTGCATGGAGAGCATTCACTATTTCTGACAAATTGTAATTAAATTCCTCAATTGAATCTTCATCATCCATATGAAGGATTTCCCAAACATAAGTTAGGTTTTGAAGCCTTGCTTCTTTCTCTGCAGTGTTCCCTTCAGATACATTTTCTAGGATATCCCAAGAATTCTTCGATTTAGTACACATAGGTACATGATGTTGAAGATCTTGGTTTCTGACATGGATAATAACGTTCAGACCATCAGAATTGTGTTTAGAATTACTGATTTTATCATCGCCATATGTAGCTATATCTTTTGGAACAACAATCGCTCCCTCTCTAACCATTGGAGTATTGTAACCTCTTACAGCAAGAACCCATGTCATGAAATCATGAGCTTGTAAGAACAGTTGCATAACTATTCTCCACCATAAGTAATTTGTGTCATCGAAGGCTGGTCATACGTTAATCGAGATTGCACTCTTGTCCATAATTCAGATCTCCACAAACACAGACTTGTTAGGTCTAAAGGTGTTTGCTTGCTATCAGATTTTGGGATAGAATATAATTGAGACTGAATCCACCCTCCAAGCGATTCAGTTGCAAACGCACTCCTTACGTATGTTGAATCTCATAAGGTTCTATGCAATTGATTCCCTTAGATGATGTCCTTTACAGCCTAAGAGTTGCTTCAACCTAATTGAAAACTTTTGATACCAATCTGCCTCTAACCTATAAGCCTTTTTGATTTCCCTTTAGACCATAGATCAAGGCTTTGAGATCTATTTGCAATAGACAAAGCTAGCAAACCCCACAATCCGGAAAACTTACACTCACTTAGATTAGAAGACTGGATCTTTTACTACCTTTCAATAAAAATCTTCAACTTATCACTTAAGAACAGTTTGCAAATATCTATTTTGGGGAATCGCAAAGTCTGAGACGAAGAAAACTTTGTGATTTCTATCTATATTTCCAGAAAGAGATTACAAGAGCCTCGATAACAAAAAAAAAAAAAACAAGATCATGATATACAAACTATCAAGGTAAAGATAATCGAACCTGACTTCACGAATCCCCAAAGCGAAGTCTTTCAGTAGTAGAGCTAATTATGTTTCTCAGAGGAAACCTAAATCGATAGAGGATGACTTTAGCAATCAACTATGACACAAAGTGTTGGGGATTGAATTTTCAAGTTGAAAGGGCATCTTTTTTTATAAATTTCAAGACTGAGGGTTGCTTAGAATTCAATTTAAAATAACTTGAGAATCAAGCAAACACTTTCTTTGTTTAGATAAAAATATAGTTAGGGATTCAAGTAAGCATGTGAGAATTAGTCTTGATAATAAAATAGAAGAATATACACAATGGTCCGGTTACAGAACCGTGTACAATGACTGTTCTGTTTTGGAAAATATGCCTTTCAAACTTGTGACGCCCCAACCTAATCACCTGCTTAGCTAATAGGATTACAACCTAATTGATGCATCAATACTAGATTACCGATTTTAAGAACCATAATCATAAAAAATGTTAATAACAAAACCCCAAACTCTCTGATATTATATAAATGAAAGTATTTCGAGTTCTAAGATCATAATGATATGTTGTTTATAGAATAAGAAAGAATACATGTAGTAAAAGATACACATCATCACTAGATTCGATAAAGCTCTAAGCTACGAAATGGATATCTTCGAGAGCTTCATTTCTTATGTTTACTGAAAACTAAAGTGGGAACAAGTGACCACATCATCTGAAATGGGGGCTCAATAGATATCATTATAACATTCAAGTAATCATTAACATGCATCACAGTTCTACTAAAGAAAACGATAAACATCTTTTACACACAACATAGAGCAGAAGATTTCTTCAACTCATATCCCCATATATTGCGTCCATCGTGGAAATATCCGTGAAAGATCCACATGTGGATGGATCTACGAGAAACGAATTAAACAACCTAAACATATGTTATCCTAACCTCGTCTCACTCAACGGAGAAGAAGATGCCAGGAATAACTCCAGTCACAAATGATAACAGGAATCCAGGTACCATAAAGTATTATCGTGGAATGCACACACATCATAAATCCCAATGCCACCATATAATTCTAGAATATAATAAGGTTTTGATTACTATGATCTGACCCCGCACAGCAGGTTCACAAAATGCCCAATCATTATTTGTAGACCGAAGTCTCCAAATAATACCCATATTCAGTCATGAACCTATAATTTCTTCCTAAGTCAAGGTCATAGTAACCCAGTTATACTACTAAGACTGAACAATCAAGTATAATATGCACATGAGTGACTTCCCCAAAATATAAAGTATATATAATAATCAACCGGGGTAAAGCCGGACTACTATCTTAAGACAATAAAATGTAATAATATTTAACCAGGGTAAAGCCGGCCTACTGAGGTAATATTCAAACAACGTAGCATTTCCCTACTAAACTTAGCCAAGAGTTATGGGGAACACAAACACACTCTTCGCTGGGAAACCACACAATGCGTATCACACAACATACCCATTGAATTACAAACAATATGCTTATACATCATGCACGTAGATAAAAGTATCTTAATGATTACAAGAAGGTTACAAGAGTTCCCACCTGTTTTCGATGACAATCCATGCCTACCTCGAAGATGCACTGGTTCATCCTTTGAATCGATCTTTGTTAATATAGACTAACTGTTAATCATACAAGTACTCTTATAATTTAGCCCAATAGGTCCATACAATGTTCATAAAATAATATAATAGACATCTCTAATTAATGCCCAAGTGAAATAATATATGGTTCTAGTTTTATCAATTGTTTTATAACAAGATATTTAGTTTTCTAAGCATAAATCAATATCTACTTAATCCTAATAGGGTCGAATTGGGTGCCATCAGAAAACCCTCGAAAAATTCTACAACTTTGCAGAGGAACCGAAAGCTAATTCAGACCTTAAGGGTTCAAAACATCAAAGGAATGAATTTGGCCCTATTCCCTAGCCCGCGGGTTGACTGAACTGGCCCGCCAAACCGGCCCACTAACCCGGTTAATCTGACTTGGTCTGAATTAGGAGTCAACTAGTCTGACTTACTGAGTCAACACAGTAAGTCAACTCAATGACTCACTGAGTCAACCTCCCAAATTTCCAAGGATTTAACCCTTGGATTCAGCACAAGGGGTCATTTTTCGAAGACTCTAATTCATTCAGTTTTAATCGAAATAGAGAGTTTCTTGGCTCTATAGAAATATCATATCTTCCTCTACAACTTTGTAGTTTTGATTAGAAGCTAATTTCATCTTTAACCTACCCTAATTCGTCCATCAAGACAGGAAGTCACTGCAAATCCAAGTATTTTCAGATTTGATGATAAAGACCAAAATCATCATATCTTATTCATCTCAAGTCCAAATCAAGCAAACTTGGTCTCTAATCGAAGGTAAAAAACTCACGTACATGTATCTTGGAAATTTCAAGGCCAAAACACAATTTAGGTTAATCAAATTCGTGATTCAAAACAAGGCAGAAAGTCTCATGAAATCACGATCATTATGATTATTTAATTTTGATTGATTTCAGTTTATTCTAGCATTTAAATGAATACCCAAGTAGTGATTCAGTTAGTTAAGTAAGTTTAAAAGGTTACCTTGGTTATTTGAATATATTTAATGCTAATCTCCATCATAAAACTCATTATTTACATGAACATCAACAACACTTTATTCTTCTTTCTCTTCTCCCAAATTCTTTAGATGTGATATCTTTAAACTTCTCTCTGTTTTTATGTCTCCGATTTATAACTCTTATACTCTCCTTTCACAATTACCATCATCATCAACATCATTGAGAATTATTGAGTTCTCATGATAATCAAGAAACCAAGAATTGTTGCAGAGATAAAAGAGAAATAGTTATTAAATTTCTTATTATTGAAAACGATAACAATTACAGCACACAGTTCAGACATATTAATACAGATATTTAATACAGCTGTCCTATTCATACAGGACACAGAATCTGACTTGATAACCAATGATACTCAAGTCAAGGCTAAATTGACTTGAGCTGACTAGCTGACTAATATTCCTATTAGCCCCCTTCAAACTGATAATGGTAACAGTTATCAGTTTGAAAGAGAAAAACAAACTAAGGAACAAAGAAATGAACATGTCTAGGAACTGTCAATTGGCATGAAGAAGTAGAAGCAGTTGAACCAGTAACTAAGTCTGTAGAAGTATTTCCAGAATCAACTGAAGAAGTACTTGCTGTAATAGTAGAAATAAAATAATCAATGTCAGAGTTGACTGAAGTAGAAGCAGATGATCCAAGCAACTGATGCAACTGAGAAGTAAAAGTTGGAGCACATAACCCTTTTGTAAACAAGTCTGCCAACTGATTTTCTGAGGCAATATGCTGAACATTTAAGAAACCACTAGCAACCAATCCTCTAACCACATGATAGTGGATCTTTATATGTTTTTACCTGGAATGAGAAACAGGATTAGCTGTTAAGTAAATTGCACTGGTATTGCCACAATAGAGTGTAATTGGTAACTTCAAAGTAATGTGTAAATCTGACAATAAAGAAGAAAGCCATTCTAACTCAGTTGTTGCTACTGATAAACACTTATACCCAGCTTCTGCAGTGGACCTTGACATTGTAGGCTGCTTTTTACTAGACCAGGAAATCAATGAATTACCAAGAAAAGTTGCATATCCACATGTAGTTCACTGTCTCAGGACAATAACAGCAGATCTAGAAGAAATAACATCAACAACAACAACAGCGTAAATTCTATCAGTTTCAATAACATTAATACGGTTCATCATCCTGCAACAACAATGTCGTCTTCCGCTGGTACTTCTTCTTCACTACCTTTTACCAATATTACAAATTTTGTCTCTATGAAATTGGATGGGTCTAACTATTTGTTATGGCGTGATCAATTTGAGGGAATTTTCATATCTACTGATCTTTTTGGTTATGTTACTGGTGAGATAATTGAACCACCACAAAGATTAACTGTTGATGGAATTAAAATTACAAACCCAGAATGGATTTCTTGGAGAAAATTAGATCGCTTTGTGTTGACATGTCTTAAAGCTACTTTTACTGAAACTGTAAGTGGTGATGTTCTTGGTCTTGCAACATCCAAGGATATTTGGGAATATCTTGCTCTAAGTTTTAGAACTCAATTTATTTCTAGGAAAAACATGCTTAGAACTCAATTACATGGTATCAATAAAGGTAATCAATCTATTATAGTTTATCTTCAGAAGATCAAGACTATTGCCGACTCTTTAGCAGCAATTGGAGAGAAAGTTATGATGTAGATTTATTGATGTTTGTGTTGAATGGTTTGGGCAGTGATTATGATATGTTTGTTATCTCTTCACAAAATAGAGATACCCCATATACTTTTGGTGAATTAAAAGCAAAACTCCTTTCTCATGAGCAATTTTTAGCTGAGAGACATCATCAAACTTCTAATGTATATGATGAGCAGAATCAAACTGCTTTGTATGCAAGAAATGGTTCTACTGGTTACAATGGTAATAATAGAAAGAATGGTGGTAGAAATAAAATGGGTAATGGTAGCAACTACAAAAATAGTCAATATCAACATGGTTCTAGTTCAAATTGTTCTAATGCCGATAGAAGACCTTATGTGGATTATTCAAATTTATACTGTCAAATTTGTAAGAACAGCAGATCTAGAAATTATGTTACTTTCAAAGTTATACATGACCAATTTGACAGTATAACTTTGAATAATCCACATAAGGTCTTCTATCGGCATTAGAACAATTTGAACTAGAACCATGTTGATATTGACTATTTTTGTAGTTGCTACCATTATCCATTTTATTGCTACCACCATTCTTTCTAGTATTACCATTGTAACCAGTAGAACCATTTCTTGCATACAAAGCAGTTGACTTCTGCTCATCATATACATTAGAAGTTTGATGATGTCTCTCAGCTAAAATTGCTCATGAGAAAGGAGTTTTGCTTTTAATTCACCAAAAGTATATGGGGTATCTCTATTTTTTGAAGAGATAACAAACATATCATAATCACTGCCCAAACCATTCAACACAAACATCAATAAATCTGCATCATAACTTTCTCTCCAATTGCTGCTAAAGAGTCAGCAATAGTCTTGATCTTCTGAAGATAAACTATAAGAGATTGATTACCTTTCTTGATACCATGTAATTGAGTTCTAAGCATGTTTTTCCTATCAAGAAATTGAGTTCTAAAACTTAGAGCAAGATATTCCCAAATATCCTTGGATGTTGCAAGACCAAGAACATCACCACTTACAGTTTCAGTAAAAGTAGCTTTAAGACATGTCGACACAAAGCAATCTAATTTTCTCCATGAAATCCATCCTGGGTTTGTAATTTTAATTCCATCAACAGTTAATCTTTGTGGTGGTTCAATTATCTTACCAGTAACATAACCAAAAAGATCAGTAGATATGAAAATTCCCTCAAATTGATCACGCCATAACAAATAGTTAGACCCATCCAATTTCATAGAGACAAAATTTGTAATATTGGTAAAAGGTAGTGAAGAAGAAGTACCAGCGGAAGACGACATTGTTGTTGCAGGATGATGAACCGTATTGAGGTTATTGAAATTGCTAGAATTTACGTTGTTGATGTTTTTGTTGATGTTATTTCTTCTAGATATGTTGTTGTTGTTTCGATTTTTGTTATAAGAATTTCTTCTTGTAGTGACCATATAAGATTCAAGATGAACCCTAAAATTGATTTGGAAAAAATTATTAAATCTGTATTGCCCAGAAGCTAGAAAATTATTGAAAAAAAATTGTTAAGCTTTGGTGATGAAAAACAGGATCGTTACTAATCTGATACTATGAGAATTATTGAGTTCTCATGATAACCAAGAAAGCAAGAATTGTTGCAGAGATAAAAGAGAAAGAGTTATTAAATTTCTTATTATTGAAAATGTTAACAACTACAACACACAATTCAGACATATTAATACAGATATTTAATACAGTTGTCCTATTCAGACATGACACAGATTCTGACTTAATAACCAATGATACTCAAGTCAAGGCTAACTTGACTTGAGCTGACTAGCTGACTAATATTCCTATTAATCATTATCAACTAACCTTCTCTTCTATCTTAGCATCTCTATTGTTCTCTTAATAACTAAACCTCTATGTATTTCTTACTCCATCAATTTTCAAACTTATATATCAACAAAGTTTACTTTCTAATCAATTAAGAAATCTCTCCATATCTCTGTTCTTTCACAAACTGAACGGCTCCGCCTTATCTCACGTGAAGGAGACAAGTTTCAACATATTACTAAATATAATTAGAGTAATTAACTACTAATGTAGCCTATAATTAATATAAATAATTGTATGCTAAATTTAGGTTATATCATAATAAGTTCTACTATTATTATCCCTCAAAATGTACCAAGGGATAGCCATTACTAAGCAAAGGTCCCGTCAACTTAGAGGTCCGGTCAATGGTCAACGAAGGTCAAGGTCGCGGTCAATGGTCAACAAAGGTCAAGGTCGCGGTCAATGGTTAAGTTCACTTAGTCAAACTTTGATACCTAAATTTTCGATTATCATATCTTCTTCGTCGGGTATCCGATTTACACGTTCTACTAGTTCATTTCGCATAACTTTTCGAGATTTGTCCTACGGTACTAGTTTCGCTTCTAAAATACTGTTAGGTTACATTAATTTATATTAGTAAAAATTTATATTATCTAATCGAGTCGTTAACGGCCAAAATTATCTCTTGACCAGTAAAATAGCGTTGACGAGCTTGTGAATCCTTACAGAGCTATAAGCAAATTGATGCTCATTAAAACACTTAAGAGGTTAATCATGTTGCACACACATAAGTGTTGTAGAGATCAATGAAGTCTTAGAAGTGCTTAAGCCAGTTATCACAATCCTAAACATATTTAAAAAATAAGTTTTTGAGCATCTGCTAAATTTTACTAGGACCGTTGGTGAAACGGTTCGTGAACCGCAAGGCAAGTTCATGAGTCATGGTGTTGCATATGGTGAATCGGGTTCTCCAATCCTACTCGGCTCAAGAAATCTGATGGCTATGGTTCGTGAACCATGGTCGCCAACTTCTATCATTTTCTACCAACATTAAATTGAGATCACCACAGTTCGTGAACTTTCCCCAACTGAACTTACGGTTTGGGAACTATTTTTCCAACCTTTCATGTATTTCTGAAACTCAGATATATCTGGTTCGCGATATACCTTGAGCAAAAATATCAGAATTTTTGAATTTCTCTCTTATGATGTTTGAAACATTCCCAAATGATAAAATCAATTATATAGGCTATTTCATTTGATCCACAAATTAATTCTCGAATAAATTGTTTTGAGATAATATTTTTAAAGACCTTTTAACATTTATGCTAGAATCATATTTCGAGATATTTAAAATTTCTTCTTTATAAATCTACTAGAAGTTATACGACATAGTCTCAAATGATTGAATAACAAGATGGTAAATATAATAGAATGGTTCACTCTTCACATACCTGATAAAAGAAGTTCTCCAAATGTCTTCGTCGATCTTCAGTCTTCGAGGGTGATGTTTGATACTCAACTACCAAATTCTATCCTAGTCCGAGACTTGATTTAGTATACTAGAGATCAAGATATAGTTTTGATCAAGTAACATTGACAACAAGCATATCTCTAAAAATCTCCCCCTTTGTCAACTTTAGTGATATGGATTCAAAAATAAATAAACTTTCGAGCTCAAAATCCATTATGCATGATTTCCTTGGTTCTTCAACAAATATCTTGAATTCGTCGTACTTCAAGTTCTTCTATGGTTTTGCATGTGTTCGTTCAGCACCTTTGTTGTTGATGATCCGTAGAGATAATAACTTATGACAATACTCAAAAAGACTTTTTTATAATGAAAATCACTCTACTCATTGGTTGTTACACATAAACATAATTTTGATACTTTCCTCTAAGTTCAATTGCACCACAACTTTGAAGCAATACTATGGTGATATGTTCTCCCCCTTACTCAATACTTACATCTTTTGCAAATAGGTAAAACCTATAGATCATAATCTATTCCCCCATATATAATGCTCCGAAAATCCATATGTCGTAGTAAGATACTACTTAATAATTCTCCCCTTTTTGTGAACAAATTGGCAAAGGCGAAAATTAGGGATCATAATTAATTAAACAAAAGAGTGTCAAGACTAGAGAACACATACCAGCCTTCATTGTAGGCGATTTCACCAAGAATCTCGGCGATTTCATCAAGGAGATATATAGATACAAGCATCTTCTACAATTCCACATCCGCTCTCCCCATAAAGATATTACGTTGAAGCACAAGTTCAAAAGAACTCTCCCCCATTTGATGTCATTCCCGAAAGAAAAACATAAGCGACGTTTACGCTAATCACAAGAGAATGATTTTCTTGGACATTAACAAATTTACTCTCCAGTTACGAACAAGTAGATTTGTATCCCAATATTTTTCTCTTTTCTCGCCAGTTAGGAACAAAGAAATTCAAAAAGCGAACTTAATATCAAAGGCACTAATCTACGAGATTCGTGAGAAAAATAATCATTGACAAAAACTATTCTCTAGGCCAGTTACGAACAAAGAGAGCTACTAATGCGATATGACTCAACATAAGAATTTTAACTTCTCTAGCCATATGCGGATGTAAAGATTAAAGTTCACCACTTATTCCATGACGGTTATGAAATCAAAGAAGTAAGTATATTTATAAAGAACATCTTATGGAATCCTGTAGTAGTATATTCATAAAAGTGTAATCGTGGAGAGATCAATAATGCAATTCTCAAAATAGTTTACTCCTATTTTGCAAGAGTTAATAGCTTAACCTATAGAAAATATAAGATATATCATTTAATCACCAGAATGATAGCAGAGAAAAAATCTCATAAAATAATCAATATATATTGTAGATGGGGAAAAACGATTTGCTGGCTTTTAAGGAATTGAGGAGACGACCGTACGGAGGAGACTCCTCGAACCGAGTGAAATGTTAAACCTCACACAGATGCACCGCTGCAAAGGGGGTGCTTTAGATTCGAGAGATCAATCTGTAGTACTCCGGCCTAAATCAAGACAATGACCGTTCCAGAGTAAATTCGGTCACAAGAGAGGATGGGTGGATCTGTAGGAGGGAAGCTAGGAAATGTGTGGAATCAATGGTAATCAAAGATTGTGGGTGTGTGAATTCTGAATATGATAAGATCTGAATGATTGAAATTGCTCAATTGAGAGTAGTTGCTCAATTGATGAGTTGATGATCTCGTGTTGTCGATGAAACGTGAGATTGATGATACTGTTGATGCTGATGATTCAATCATGATTCAGAGACTTATTTATATTGCTGGAATTTTAGACACCATGACCCCATGAAGTGTGACAGTTGATGGAATCAAGGAGTGGGGAAGTGGAGATCGTGTTTGAAACTAGTTGCTCAACGTGTGGAGACTTGGTCGATTTTCCACCCACTACCTCGTGAATTCCTTCAACTAATTGCACGACTTGCTCACATTCCATCCTGTGTTTGAACACACGTGTCGTAGACCGCCAGACCAAAACCCTAAGTGATATCCCCCCAAAGTGACACGATTGACGTCTCGTGGTATGTTAGTCAATTTATGACTTCGTGGTTTGATGGGACGATGAGTCCATGTAGTTGCTGAGTTGAATATGATGTTCTGAAACTCATGAGTTGAACATGTCATGAGACAGAGGTATAATTGTTACGATGAAGTGAACAAGTATTGATCATTCGATGGATCGTTGAATATTGATTGTTGAACCAATATTCCTTGGTTTGAGCAAATATTTATCATCTGAGCAAGTGTCGCTCATGTGATGAATTGTTGAATATTTGATCGTCTGAGTATGTGTTGCTCATCTGATGGATTATTGGCAGCGTACCAAAAATATTAATTAGAATACTGGTCGTTGAACCGAGCATAATTAATAAAATTAATGACCATGAGGTCGTCGTAAAATTATTAAGGCTGGAATCTGGAATGATGATCCTTGGATTCAGAAACCCTAATTTGATCAATTGATGATCAATTCATGGTTCGTCAGAATTTTAACCATGGGACGAAGAAGGGAGCGACTACATGGGACCGTGGATCAACCATGTAGTGTCCATATGATCACGTGAGCAAATACAAAGAACTCCTGAAGAGTTGACGATTTGTTGGTGGAAGAATGATTAAATGCTGGCTTAATCATTTATTCAAAAATGCTCGTCTGAGCCTTAGGTGAGAAAACCTAATTAATTATGACGAGGCGAGGGACCGACCATGGAGTCATGAAACCGGACCTGGGTTGTCACGTGACCGCCTGGCGATCACTTCATGGAAATCCAAAGTGTTTGGAAGAGTTTTGGACCTAATACGAGCAATTGTGCAAATTAGGTCAAAACTGTGAAAATTGATGGGACCGGCTTCCGTGAGCCAAAGAGCCAATCTTGGTCGGTCAAGATAGCGTGATCGTGTCCCCAAGGTGCCCGCGTCTCAGTCCTGAGAATTTTGATATTTTCTGGCGTGCAATTGAGCATCCATTCGAGAAAACATGCCAAAATTAGGATTTCGACGAAACTGAGGAAAACACCATGAGATGATGAAAAATAATTATAAAATAAGGAATGAGGAGGCGTCGGACCGCCATGGTCAAGGCATGGTCGGCCGGTCGTGACCACGGTCCCGTGGTGCCTTTTCCTTAATTTTATAATATTTTGATGATTTTATGAAAAATTCATGAATTTTGAGAAATTTGATGAATTTAGGGAGTTTCCATGAATTGAAGGAGTTTTCATGAGTTCATGGAAGCAAAATATTAAAATAATAAAAACACGGGCGTGTGGGACCATGGAGGCATGGTCGTCCGTCTATGGACCGATCCCACGAGTTTTTAATAATTTTTTAATGTTTTTAGGTATTTTTGATGATTTGAGGGAATTTTTCCTAATTTGAGATAAATACCATAAAATCAAGGAATTTGATGAATTCAAGAAAAAATAGGATAAATAATAATAAAATAATAAAGCAAAGGGCGTGTGGGACCGGCTAGGGCATGGCCGATCGGCTAGTGGCCCGGTCCCACAAGTTTTCATAATTTTATTTATTATTTGATGATTTGTGAAAAATACCATGAAATCAAGGAGTTTTATCATGAAATTAGAGAAATAATAATAATAATAAAATAATGACAAACCGTGAGGTGTGGGGCCGGCTGGGACCAAGGCATGGCCGGTTGGCCAACGGTCACGCCCCACACTTCTTTCCTTAATTTTATATTATTTTTTACGAATTTATGAAAATACTATGAAATCGAGGAGTTTCCTCGAGACGAAGGAGATTTGATAAAATGAGAGAATTTTCATAAAATCATGGAAAATAACAAAAATGCAATAAAAATATAAAACTGGCGTGGGATTGACCACGACATGGTCGGTTGGTCGTGTGTTCGTGCTCCCAGCACCCTGGTCAATATTTTTAATTATTTATTATTTTCTTCCCTATTTTATATAGGTTCATCGTTTCGTTGTATTTTGAAATACTCGTTCGTGCGGTGACTGTTAGTGTATCGTCGTTGAATACACTTTCACCATTTGAATCGGGACTTACTTAGAGGTAGCTCAGACGCCCGGTTGTTGATTATTTATTACTAATTGTGGAATTCAGTGGAGAATAATTCACAAAACTGAGTAATAAGATGTTTATTATTAATTCATAGGATCAGCTGAGGATTCGACTACGAATTCAGAATAATAAAGTGAGCATTACCATTCCATGGGATCCTAGATTCGACCATAGAATCGGAGTAATTAAGATTTATCTATTACCATTTATGAGACCAGTTGTGGATTCGATCATAGAATCAGAACAATTGTTTATTGCCATTCCATGGGACCAGTCGTGGATTCGACCATGGAATAGGAGCAATTGTTATTGCTATTCTATGGGACCAGTCGTGGATTCGACCACGGAATTGGAGGAATAATAGATCATTCTGGGAATTCAGTAGTGAATGTCACGGCAGAATTAATCTTAATTAGGAATAATTAACTGTGTGGCTCTATACAAGCAGAGCAAGCTGTTTAGGAGCATTAATTATCCCGATATGAGCTTGTCAGTAAGTCATATCCTTTATATAGTCAGGTTAAACTCGTTGTTTGTTCCTGAAGACGTTATCGCTCTATACTAGCGGAGCAAGCTGTCTAGGAGCCGTCCATCTCGTGATACTATATAGAAATAATCACTGAAAGTGTTCAGTATTCATGAGATATGTCGTTGTCCAATCGTGAGACTACATATCTACATGTACTCTGAGAGAAAGTACTCTCCGTTGAGAATTCGATGAGAGACCCGTGTCTCCATACTCACGACTGATTGCTGGATCAGAGCTTCTTATAATTATGAGTTTACTATTTTAGCCCTTGTAGAAAATCCACCATCTACACATATATATAATCCCTGGAGATTAGGTATTGCAAATCATCTTCCAAAATAAAATTTAATTAAATAAACTTTAGACATGCAAGATGATAGTATTTGGAATAGTTTATGTGACACATAAAAACTACTTCAAAATCTAGTGTTCCTCCTTAAACAATAAGAATAAATTCCTACAAGGAGTTAACTATTAAAAAGATAGAGAGGAAAACAGTAAAGACATCTTACTCAGGAGACGCCAAAGTGTATTTAACCTCTCCGTGAGCTTCAGGTTCTTCCTCTATCAGGGACAATCTGGATTTAATATTCTCAATCCTGACTTCAATTCTTTTGGAGGAGGATTGCATATTTTCACTTCAAGATTGAAATATTTCAAGCATCAGATTCATCTTAAGAGTAAACTCATTAAGTTGAGAGCTTGACAGATAATTATCAGGTGTAGACACACCTTTGACTTGACTGGAGACACTATCATAAGATTCAAAACGAATTTTCATAGAGGAAAATTGAACGGTACAATTATTATCTTCTTTGCTCGAAGCTAGGATGGAGGATGAAGACGGGCTTTTCCTAAACGAGAAATTGTGAGAATGAATGAGGGAGTACTTCTCTTTTTTATAACCTTTTAAGTTCACAAATTTCTTTTTGATCAAGTTAAGGATCGGTGATGCCTCATATGGTATAAGTTCATACTTTTTTCATTTTTAACCTTGCCTTATTCAGTGTTAAATTAAACTCATAGAATTGATTATCTTGATTAAATCTCTGAGTTTACCTTTTTCTGTTAAATACAAGATTATAGAAGAATGCTTCAGTGAGTTTAATCAGATGATTCTACCGTCTTTAAGTTGTAGTTTTCATCCATGGGTAAGATGAAAACCAACCTGAAGTTTATTGCATAGAGCAATTCTTCCCGCTGGGGTGGAACGAGAGGGTTTTCGATAATAGAGAAGTTCGTATCCAAAGAGGGTCGTTTGTGAACGAATGGATCAAGAATAATACCTGATATACCTGAGGCCTTTGAGAGTCTATTCTTGCTTCGCAACTTGTTCCTTAAAACTTTGACAGAACTTCGAATTATCCTTTGAAAGAGTTGTCTCGTCCAATTTCTGAGTAACATTCCTCTTCCAATTTTGATATGTGAGAGAACAATTATTTTTCTTGTTTTTGATTTTAAAAGCACATTCATCATATGAATTATTCCATTTTTTACATAAGAAACATTGAGATAAAGGTTTCATGTCCTTACAGATGAACTATTATTATTCATGACTGCTAATAAATTGTTCCTTTCTTATTTTACCTAACTCATGTTCCATCGTGTCAACCCTTTTAAAGATGAGTTCTTTTTCCATTTGAAAGTTAATCTTCATTGAGTGAATTTCTTCAATCAACAAACTGGTTTGTTCTTCTGGAGTGGGATGACAGTTTTGCGTGGAACAGTTAGAATTTTTAGGAGTTGGAACATGATCATCAGTAGAACAAGTACGAAGCTCAGCCTTGAAAGATAAGTCATCTTATGGACAATAGTCTAGAGTGTCCATAAGGTCTTTGGATTTTTTACAATACTCCTTGTTAGGGAAAATAAAGATATGATGTCCATGACCAAGACACTTAGCATAATGGAGAGTCTTATTGTTTATTTGAATTTTACTATCCAAAACCCTTTTTGTCGGGGAAGAATTTTTAAGAGATTTTCTTTTTCTCCGTCTAAGAGTTTTCTTAACCTGTTGTGCAAACAGTGACAGAGTAGAGTTTAAGATATTCTCATATTCTTCAAAAAAATTAGCCCAGGACAAAGATAGTCGGAGTTGTCCTCGGTAGTAATAACAACATTACTCGATCTAAGATCACTGACTCTTTTACTATATTCGAGATAAAAAGGCTTTAACTTTCCATCCAAGTGCTTCTAAAGAGTTTGGTAAGATCGTTTCCTTCTGCGACGGCATGTTTCTTACACTCATATCGAGATGATAAAGATCTCAGAGTTTTAATCACAATATCCTTTTCCGGAATGGTTTTCCCTAGTGCATGGCAATCATTCTCTATTTATGACAACTTGTGATTAGATTACTCAAACAAATCATCATAATCCATATGAAGGTTTTCTCAGTTAGAAGTTAGGTTTTGAAGCCTTGCTTCTTTCTCGACGGTATTTCATTCAAATGCATTTTCTAATATATCCCAAGCATCCCTCGATCCAGTGCATGTAGATACGTGATGTTGAAGATCTTGGATTATGACATGGATAATAGTGTTCAAACCATCAGAATTATGTTTAGCGTTACTGATTTCGTCATCGCTAAATGTAGTTATATCTTTTAGAACAACAACTGCTCCTTCTCCAACCATTGGAGCATTGTATCCTCTTACAACAAGAACACATTTCATGAACTCACGAGCTTGTAAGAAAGATCGCATAGCTGTTTTCCACCATAAATTTGTGACATCGAAAGATGGTGGTACGTTAATCGATATTGCATTCTGGTCCAAAATTTAGATCGCCACAAACACATATTTGTTAGGTATAAAGGTGTTTGCCTGCTTTGGTATCAATTGAAAAGTAGAGGGTACCAAGTGCACCACCAACTTTTTCGTTCGACAACCTATATGGACTTTATCTCTCTATCTCTTCTCAATCAGTATGTACAAACAAAGGAGTCTGTGATCTGATTGTTAAGAAGAGTACTTCTATGATCCCAAAAATCAATATCCAAGATCAATCTAGTTGTATCTAAATAGTTCAATCGGAATTCTGCCAAGTAATAAAATTGTTATCTATTATACGAATTCTACAAGAAACAAGTATCGTAATCGATCACAATTAGATGGACGTATATACTAAGATTGAATATGTACTACTTGCGTAAATCCAATTATAAAGAAAAACAATATAATGCAGAAAATTAAAAACAAAAGACACCAAAAGTTTTGTTTACGAGGAAACCGCAACTGCAGAAGAACCCTGGGACCTCGTCCATATTTGAACACCAAAATTTCTGTGAACGAGGAAGCAGTTGCACACACTAGCTTGCTATCAGACGTCGGACTGGAATGTACTTGAGACCGAATCCACCCTCCAAGCGATTCAGTTACAGTCACGCTCCTTACGTCTCTTGAACCTCACAAGGTTGTACACAACTGATTTCCTTACTTGACGTCTTTTACAGCCTAAGAGTTGCTTCATCTTAAGTGAAATCTTTTGATACCAGTCTGCCTTTGACAGATAATCCTATTTGATTTCCTTTTATATCAAAGATCAAGGCTTGGAAATTTGTTTGCAGTAGACAAATCTAGAGAACCTCATAATCTGGAACTTTTACACTCACTTAGATGAGAATCCTGGATCTTTTAACACCTCTCAAGGACAATATTTAACTTGTCACTTAAGAACAGTTTTCAGATATCTATATTGAGGAATCACAAAGTCTGAAACAAAGAGAATTTTGCGATTTTTATCTATCTTGCCTGAAAGCGATTACGAGAACATCGATAACATAAAAAAAGCAACATCTGGATACATGAACTATCAAGGTAAAGATAGTCGGATCTGGATTGACGAATTCCCAAATGAAATCTTTCAGTCATAGACCTAATTATGTTTCTCAGAGGAAACCTAGGTCAATAGAGGACGAATATTCTAGCGAACAACTAGGAGACAAAGTGCCAGGGATTGGATTTCCCAATTGAAAGAGCATTTCTATTTATAAATTTTCAAGACTGAGGGTAGCTTAGATTTCAAACTAAGATAAGTTGAGAATCAATCAAACACTTTCTCCGTTTAGATGAAACCCTAGTTAGGGTTTCATGTAAGCATGTGAGAATCAGTATTGAAAATACAATATGGTCTGATTACGGAACCGTGTATAATGACCGTTCTGTTTTGGAAAATATGCCTTTCGAACTATAACCAAATTGACGTTCATTAAAACACGTAAGAGTTTAATCACGATGCACATACATAAGTGTTTTAGTGATCAATGAAATCTTTGAAGTGTTTAAGAGAGTCATAACTTTGTTAAACATTTTTTTTAAAAAAATCTTTGAGCATCTGCTAAATTTTACTAGGAACGTTGCTGAAACGGTTCATGAACCATAAGGCAAGTTCACGAGTCAGGGTGCTATGGTTCTTGAACCGGTTTCGCCAGCCATACTCGGCTCGAGAACTCAGATGGCTACAGTTCGTGAACCAGGTTTTCCAACTGCTAGCCTTTTCTACCAACATTAAAAATTCAGATCACCAGGGTTCTTGAACTGTCCCTAACTGAACCTATATATGGTTTGCAAACTGGTTCTCCAACCTTCCTTGTATTCTGAAACTCATATACCTTCGATTTTCAAACTAGTTCGCCAACCTACTCATAGCAGAAATATCATAAGTTATGAATTTCTCTCTTATGATGTTTGAAAAATTCCAAATGATAAAATCAATTGTATGGGCGATTTTCAATTGATCCACAAATTAATTCTCGAACAAAAAAATTATATCAAACTAATATTGTTAAAGATCTTTGAACATATATGCTTGAATCATGTTTCGAGATATGTATCAAGGAAAGATTGACTCGAAATTTCTTCTTTAAAAATCTACTAGATGACCGCTGCCACGATGGGGAAGGCCGACCAAAGAAAAAGGAAACACTGCTGTAATTGGAATGTAAAGAAAATTTGTGCCTGAAGTGAAAGTATCACTTATTCTGAGATGGAGGGAGTACATCGTTTTATTAGTTGCAACGGAAAATTAGTTAATGCTAAACCAAAATATGGCTACATAATGTGCTATGCATCCTTTGTGGTGGTTTGCATAATGACTATGAAATCAATTTTTGAAAATTGTTCCTAAAATGATAAACACCTCTGAATTTTTCGTAAAAACTTTAAATTTGATATTGTTATTTATACTCATTATGTATATCTCTTTAAAATCTTTCCAACGAGATAAAATTTGTAAAATTCTATGGCACGAATTTTTTGATATGTTATATTCTAGTTTGCTTACCAATTGTACCCCTGAAAAAATATGATATATAAGGAATTATAATACAGTTTGACTCTAATACATATTTGCCTTCCTCTTTGGTTTATTTACGAAAATGTCTAATACCTTACTCTTCCTTTTCGGTTTATTTACGAAAATGTCTAATGGAACACCAAAATTTGGTTACCAACACCAAACAAATCCAATCTTTTTGTGTTAAATTGGAAAAAAAAAGTCATGTGCCACATTGATACTCCTCCCTCACTTCGCTCGGTATGCCTAACTAGAAGTCATACAACATAGTCTCAAATGAACGAATGGTAAGATAATGAGGAAAATTGAATGGTTCAGTGTTCACATACCTGATAAAAGAAGTTTTCTAAATGTCTTCGTCGATCTTCAGTTTTTGAGGGTGATGTCTGATAGTCAACTACCAAATTGTAACCTAGTCCGAGACTTGACTTAATAGAATAGAAATCAAGATATAGTTTTGATCAACTAACATTGACAACAAGCTTGAGATAGTAAACCTTGTGGGTTCAACCGAGCATTGTTCTAATAGTGTTGACTATTTAGAGATTTTTAGTCATGTTGTTAAGTCCACCATTGTTAGATGTGTCTTGACTCTTGATCTTATTTTTATGGTATCCAGACACACGTAGATCCAGCAATGGGCTGGGTATTTAGTCATCTTTACAAAATCACGGCATACTCTTAGTCTGACTCGGCTGGGTATCCAGACACACGTAGATCCACTAATGGTTATGTTATTTTTATGGTGCTTCATTTGTTTTTTGGTCTTCAAAGAAACAACCTACCATTTCTCGCAGTTCTACAGAAGCTGAATACGAGTCTCTTGCTGTTACTAATTCTAAGCTTCTATGGATCTCCTCTATGTTGCTTGAACAAGGTATTTGTCTTACGATCCCTACTACCTTTTTTTATCAACCAGAGTGCAGCTAGCATGGCCTCAAATCCAGTTTTTCATGTGCATACTAAGCACATTGAAATTGATTACCATTTAGATTTGGTCTCTAATGGATTCCTGAATATTACTTATGTGCCATCTTTATATCAGCTTGTTGATCTCTACACTAAGGGTCTTTGCGTTTATTTATTTAGGTCTTTATCTATCAAACTTATGTATTTAGCCGATACACAGCTTGAGGGGGATTTAAGACTGAGTAATATTGTAGTTTGTTATTTTTCTATTGTTTCATAGTTTTATTGTTTACACTTGTGTGAGTTGTCTATGTAAGTACAACTTGTGTTTCGCACATGTGTCATAGAATTTGCTTTATATAGCATTTTTTTTCTTGTATTTCTTGAGGGCGACTGATCCGATGACATGGTTATAATGACATTATGGGCCATTTTTTCTAAAAAAATCCACACGAAAATAAATTTAGATTTAATCTTTTGGTGACATATTCTTCTTATAAATCTATGCACTCCAACCAAAAATAAATGCATTTTGAAATGTATAAGACCACCGTCTACCATTTTGAACATCAACCGTCAAAGATTAACGGTTGAAATTAAAATTTGTGGATGGTGAAGTTTCGCATTTCATGATACTCCCATTTTTGGTAGGAATGTGGAGCTTTATAAAAACAATATGTCACTAAAAGATTAGCTTCAAATTCGTTGTCGTCTGGATTTTTTTAGAAAAAATGGCTTCAAAAGCCTACCTAAGTAAAAAAAAAAGGATCATATCATGATAATGACGTTGTAACCATGTCACTGGATCCTACCCCTTTCTTGAGTTCATTCATAACTAGATGATCGCTTCCACGGTGGGGAGGGTCGACCGAAGAAAAAAGGAAACACTGTTGTAATTGGACTGTAAAGAAAATTTGTGCCTAGAGTGAAAGTATCACTTTTCCTGAAACAAAGGGAGTACATCGTTCTATTAGTTGCAATGGAAAATTAGTTGATGCATAAACCAAAATATGGCTATATAATGTGTTATGCATCCTTTATGGTGGTTTGCATAATGGCTTATGAAATCAATTTTTGAAAATTGTGCCTAAAATGATAAACACCTCCGAATTTTTCGTAAAAGTTTTAAATTTGATATTGTTATTTGCACTTATTGTGTAGATCTTTTCAAAATCTTTCCAACGAGATAAAATTTATAAAATTCTATGGCACGGATTTTTAGATATTCTAGTTTGCTGCCAATTGTACCCCTGAAAAAATATGATATATAAGGAATTATAATACAATTTGACTCTAATACCTATTTGCCCTTCCTCTTTTTTATATTTACGAAAATGTTTAATACCTTATTGTCCTTCCTTTTCTGTTTATTTACGAAAATGTCTAATGGGACACCAAAATTTGGTTACCAACACCACACAAATCCAATCATTTTGTGTTAAATTGAAGAAAAAAAGAAGTCATGTGCCACATTGACACAAAGTCACCATATATAGAATCCTTCCTCGCTTCGCTGGCCTAATAAACCTTCCTTTCCTACATCTTAATTCTATCATAAATGAAGATTGACAAGTCTCTTTTAAGGCTTTATATCCTCTTCACGTTGCCATCGTTTTGTAACACTTCTGACTAACTAAACTGGATTTTGTGCTGCTATCTCTTAGACCCTTTGGTTCTAGTGTCATTTTTGTATGATTCACCCACCAAACGGAAAGAGTCGTACATATTCCAAATAAATATGCTACCAATTTAAACACCCTGAAAACATCGTAAAAAAAACAACCTCTCTCCTCTCTAGTTTCTTCTCAAAACCGAAATTTTTTCCCCTCCATTAAAGCTTGTTGCTCAGTTCTAGTCCATTTTGGGCTAGATCTGAGCAGATTTCTTTACTTTTTCTAGTTTTCATAAATAGTTAGTAGTCTAGGATAAATTTATTTAAGTTTTTGTTTCAATCTCCATTGCTTTTAGGAGATTTTTATAGTGTTTTTGGGGGTGTGTTGCCCTCTTTGTTTGTATCTTCTCCTTTATGGAGATTCTTTATACTCTCTCATGGAGTTTCTTTGTGATCTCAATGAGAATTTTAGATGGAAGTTCAAGTATGGAAATCAAGATTCAAGACTTTGAGCATATTACTCTCATATTTTTATGAGAAAATCTCATTTTCAAGAAGAAAAAAATTCTTTCAAAATGGTTGGATTATAATCCCAAAACCATTCTCTCAATCGTAGGATGATTGGTACTCTTATGTGCGAATTTTAAATAGATCTGTATTGGAGCTAATAATTTGTTTTTCAGTTTCTTCCATGGTGCTCCTAATTTTGAAATAATTGCTAGGGCCATATCAATTTAAACCTGATTGCTTCCTTGCGAATCAATCATGTCCTTTATATTAAATTGCCTTTTCAAATATACAGTTTTGTAGGATTCACCCACCAAACGGAAAGAGTCGTATATATTCCAAATAAATATGGTACCAATTTAAACACCCTGAAAACACCGTAAAAAAAAAATAAAAACCTCTCTCCTCTCTAGCTTCTTCTCAAAACCAAAAAAATCTTTCTCCTCCATTAAAGCTTGTTGCTCAGATCTAGTCCATTTTGGGCTAGATCTGAGCAGATTTCTTTATTTTTCTAGTTTTCATAGATAGTTAGTAGTCTAGAATAAATTTATTTAAGTTTTTGTTTCAATCTCCATTGCTTTTAGGAGATTTTTATGGTGTTTTTGGGGGTGTGTTGCCCTCTTTGTTTGTGTCTTCTCCTTTATGGAGATTCTTTATGCTCTCTCATGGATTTTAGATGGAAGTTCAAGTATAGAAATCAAGATTCAAGACTTTGGGCATATTACTCTTATATTTTTATGAGAAGATCTCTTTTTCAAGAAGAAAAAAATTCTTTCAAAATGGTTGGATTATAATCCCAAAACCATTCTCTCAATCGTAGGATTGTTTGGTACTCTTGTTGGTAATTTGTTACTTCTCTTCACAAATTACTCTTTATTATTACCTTTGAATTGTAATTTGATCTTGATGTACTTGGAATCTATGTAATCTCTATTTTATCATGAATAAAATTTATGAGATTTATCAAAAAAAAATAATAATAATAATAAAAACACCGTATGATTTAGAAAAGAGAAATGAATAACCTTTTTGAAACTCATTCATGGGACCCGATCCTAAACTCCATTAACCGAAAAAACAATAAATATGACAGGGATAAAAAAAAAAAAATTGTTTTTTTGACCCTACACTAGTGGTCCCTAGACTACATCCAAACTCCTTGAATTGAAGTGGATTTTGACAATCGACATTAATTAGCATCTTTGTAGACCTGTTACTAAAACATCATGATTTATAAATGGGGATACCAGTTCTACGAAGTGCTGATACCGTTTCATATAGGACAAAAAATCTCACCGATCCTAACCGTTGGATCGAAGAAATGATATCAGCACTTATTAGGATTGATACCCCTTTATAAATCATGCTAAAACATCAGCATCATCACGGAATAATTCTCGTCCGTGAATCGTGATGATTGCTTTTAATTAATGGTTAAGTAATTGGAAAAGGATGTGAGTTGTTCGACATTTAACGCAGGAGATTCTACAAAAGAGTGGGGAAAGACTACCACTTGAACGGTGCCTTGTCTTTCTAAACCTAGACGATATATATACTGTTTCGGAAAGCTCTGTAATTTTGCATCTCCTCTTTGGAGTGCAATTTACCGAGTCTTTCATATCTTTTATTTCTTTCTTTTTTTCATTCTTTTTAGTATCTTTTGATTTGTTCAGTAGTAGTTCTTAGGTTTGTTTGCTGCTGCTGGTTTCTTCATCAATCAATCTCGCTAGCTGGTGAGTAAGTATATTTGCACTTTTTATATATGTGTAAATTGAAAAATAAATAAAAGATCATGTCCTTGTAGATGAGCTAGCCTTTTTTGGCGGTTTTCATTGCTAATGTTACGGTTTGAGAGTGAAACTAATGAAAACCAGAAGGAAATGACTACTAAATGAGTTTTTTTCATCATCTGAAAGATACTACTAGTAGTAATTAAGCAGAAAAATATATTTCTCATTTCTTGTATTTATCTTTAGTTTTTTTTCCTAAAGTTTAACTCTAATGAGGCGGTTAGGCGTTTTTGCCGGCCAGTAGACTCCAATAACCTGACAGTATTTGAACGTGACGTCGCCAGGGTGAGCCAGTAATAAACTAAGATTCGTTTCTGCTTCTGTGGTTAATGGCCGAAAATTTTGACTGTCTTGGGGCTATCTGACTGACAAACTCATCAGCTCAATTTATTTTTTAAGTCTCTGACTACTCTGATCAGTTAAACGGTCCTGTCAAACTCGTCACCTCTTCCAATTTCTCTAACAAACTTCATATGTTTCACATAATCAGAGATCTAATTATTTTTTGTCGATTTAATTTTGTTCTAGTAAAATTAAGTGAAGAAGATGACGATTACACCTCAGATTTCCATCAACAATTCTAACCTTGTGGTCCACGGGAAGACCATATTGAAAATTGTCCCTGAGAACATTATCCTCACTCCAGGATCAGGAGTTGGGCTTGCTACTGGTGCATTTATTGGTGCCACGGCGTCACATAGCAAAAGCTTCCATGTCTTCCCTATGGGTGCTCTTGAGTAAGCCACCCACGACTAGCTCCTCCTATAAACAAGTGAAATGTTATTTATGTGCTGAATATCAATTTGCTCATACTGTTTGATTTTAATTGTGAGCAAAAATTGTAAAACTGCAGGGGATTAAGATTCATGTGCTGCTTCCGATTTAAGTTATGGTGGATGACTCAAAGAATGGGAATGCATGGGAAAGAAGTTCCCTTGGAGACCCAATTCATGCTTGTAGAGAGCCAAAAAGACACTGTCGATTCTGGTGGCGACGAACAAGTAGAAAATTCTCCTACAATCTACACTGTTTTCCTCCCCTTGCTAGATGGACAGTTTCGAGCTGTTCTCCAAGGCAACCAAAGCAATGAAATTGAGATCTGTCTAGAGAGTGGTGAGTAATATTTATGATAGTTGCACCATATGGGTTACATATGACCATCAACCATCACTACCAGCTCAGCCCATCACTTGATGGCAAAGGGGAGATCAATTAGTAAATAAAACTGGGTGGAGCAGAGCTGGATGGTTTACGTTAATGCAACTTAGTTGATCTTTCTATTTCTGATAAAAGATAAACCAACAGATTATGTACATGGTGATAGTAGAATTTGCCGCGTTCTGAAAAGAACCAAAATGATTGTGGTCCTTTTTGTTCGCAGGAGATAATGATGTTCAAGTTAACGAACGTCTTTACATGGTCTATATGCACGCTGGGACGAATCCATTTGAAGTCATCAACCAGGCTGTGAAGTAAGTAACAGTAACACCTACAAATACACAACTCAATTTCTTCTCTTACTGATAGTCGACGGAAACCTTTTGAGAATGCAAAAGGCAACTATTTTTGTTAACACCTGAGGCTGCGGGTACTGTTTTGTGTGAAACAGGGCTGTTGAGAAGCATATGCAGAGTTTCCGACATAGAGAGAAGAAAAAGGTGAGAATTTTATGAAGCCGTCCTCTCTCTTGGGTTTGCTATCTTTCTGTTCAACAGCAGGGAGGGGCCATGTCCTAGTTCATACTTTTTTTTTTTCTTTTGGGCCGTGTCCTAGTTCGTACTTGTTTTTCTTTTAACTAAATGTATCGTTTTGTAATGTGAATTTTGATTTTCTATTTGTTAATGACTTGACTGTAGATGCCATCCTTCCTTGACTGGTTTGGATGGTGTACATGGGATGCTTTCTACACTGATGTTACAGCAGAGGGCGTTGAAGATGGTTTAAATAGGTAGGGCAAGCAACAATGTTTACTTATCTAGTTGGGCATGTCTTGCTCTTGTGCCATATTTTAGATTTTCAAAATTTCGATTACTTCTAGCAAGATCTTTGACTGCATGTTGTTGTACAAACAGCTTGTCGAAAGGGGGGACCCCACCACGTTTCTTAATTATTGATGATGGATGGCAACAAATTGGTAGTGAAATAAAGGAGTCAAAGGACTGCGTCGTTCAAGAAGGCGCACAGTATAGCCCCTCCCTCTCCCTCTATCTCTCTGTGTATATATATATATATATATATATGTATGTATGTATGTATGTATGTATGTATCGTGTTTAACTGTTTGAAAAACAAATAATGGTTGAAAGGACTTGCACTGAACATAGGATGCGTCATGTTTTGGCAGTCATTGCTGCTGTTATCCTTGGCCTAAAAGTCTAGTGGCACGTATTATTTTTCTGCAACAGGCAGCAAACTTGTGGTGGAAAAATTTCTAGTTTTGGTATTACTAAATCTTGCAGTTGACGTTCTTGATTTATCTTTCACAGATTCGCTAGTAGACTGACATGAATCAAAGAGAACACCAAGTTCCAAAAGAGTGGCAAGGATAAAGACCAAGCCCCAGGCCTACAGCACGTTGTGACTGAAGCCAAAGAACATCACAATGTCAAGTAAGTGTTGTTGGTCACCTCAAGATTGTTTCAGCTCTAATAATAATTCTTTTCTGTTTCCTTCTAGACTTGTTTCTATATGTTCACCGCGTGGCTTTCCTGTAAGGTCCTCTTTTGTTCAGTCCACTAAAATATCCAATTTCTTCTTGTTACCACATATTACTTAATTTTGCTGAAAAATGAACTCCACACATCATTGCTCGTTTTACCTAGAACTTGCCATAATAAGTGTGACTCCGGCGGAGTCATTACAGTATTCTTATTAGAGGGTTAAGAATGGACAGTAAGGATTGGTTGACTGAAGAATGAGTAGTGCAACCAAATGTCATTATGTTAATAATATAGTGTAATGAATAACACTAATTAGGAATTTGGTTAATTAACAACACACCACACACAAACATCTGTTACAGTAGCCTTCAGTTATAATCTTGGTACGTGATTGCAAGAACTTGATGAGCTTATACAATATCTTTCATATACAGTACATGACATGCTCCTTGTGGAAATATGTAGGTTTGTGTATGTGTGGCATGCTCTGGCCGGTTATTGGGGTGGGGTAAAACCAGCAGCTGCTGGTATGGAGCACTAGGACACAGCATTGGCATATCCAGTTCAGTCGCCTGGTGTACTGGGCAACCAGCCTGACATTGTTATGGACAGCCTTGGCGTACATGGTCTTCGTCTTGTACACCCAAAGAAGGTTTTCAATTTTTACAATGAACTCCATGGATACCTCGCTTCTTGTGGAGTTGATGGAGTCAAGGTTGATGTTCAAAACATCATTGAAACTCTTGGAGCGGGGCATGGTGGAAGAGTCAGCATCACTCGGAGCTACCACCAGGCACTTGAAGCCTCCATCTCACGCAACTTTGCTGACAATGGTTGCATCGCCTGTATGTGCCATAACACTGACGGATTATATAGTGCTAAAACGACTGCGGTGGTGAGAGCATCAGATGATTTTTACCCACACGACCCAGTGTCACACACCATTCACATTTCTTCAGTCGCTTACAACACTCTGTTCCTTGGTGAAATTATGCAGCCTGACTGGGATATGTTCCATGTTAGTTGGGAAAAACAGATTTCAACACCGGTATTATGATATAAATTTTCTTTCCCTATGAAATTTTGAATTTGTTCTGGACACATTCTGATTATAATATCCTTGAAAACAACTGGGTACGCTATCTTACTTTTTGTATTGGTTATTAACTGTTGATATTTGGAAGGTTTGACGCTGGGTAAATTTTCTGTGCAGAGTCTACACCCAGCTGCCGAGTATCATGGCGCAGCTCGAGCCGTTGGTGGATGTGCAATCTATGTCAGGTAATGGCGTGTAGCTTGTTTCCTGTGAACTTGACAAATTCATTAATTGTATGAAGCTGAGTAATGTCTGATGAGACTGTTTCCCATAGTGACAAGCCACCACAATTTCAACCTCTTGAAGAAGTTGGTTCTTCCAGATGGATCAGTTCTACGTGCAAAACTCCCTGGAAGACCTACTCGTGACTGCCTCTTTGTTGATCCAGCTAGAGATGGAACCAGGTTTGGGTCTTTTGTAGTCTAAATGGTTCCGGTGAGTATAATTGTTGACTTAGACGATATTTATTAAATTACATTTGCAGCTTGCTTAAAGTATGGAACGTCAACAAATTTTCTGGCATGGTGGGTGTGTTCAACTGCCAAGGCGCTGGATGGTGCAGGGTAACCAAAAAGACACGTATCCATGACGTATCACCTGGTACTCTCTCTGGATCCATCTGTGCAGATGATGTTGATCTCATTGGTCAGGTTGCTGGGGCCGACTGGAATGGTGAAACTGTTGTTTATGCACATAAATCAGGTAAGGAAGCTAAGATACCCTTTGTTTATTTCCTTCCCAGGACTCACTCATTTATTGCTCTCACAGTAGATCGCTAAGAACCATCTCTAACCACAAATACTTGTTTTGGTATTGCAGGAGAACTTATGCGGCTACCAGTGGGTGCTTCATTGCCAGTGACTCTTAAAGTTCTGGATTATGAGCTTTACCATTTCTGTCCCCTGATGGTGAGAGCTTTCTCAACATATAAAATAAAATAAGTTTCACGCATTACCATATGGTCTTGTTTTGCATTTCGTCATTCATCTGAAATTTCCTAGGCTTAGAATCTTTATTTATCTGATAGAATGGACAAAAGGCTATGTCAGCATAAATCTCTCATGATGCTGCAGGAAATAGCTACTGGTGTATCCTTTGCACCAGTAGGTCTGCTTGACATGTTCAATAGCACCGGGGCTCTGGAGCAATTCAATATTCATAAGGATCTGGACAAACTACCAGAACTCCCTGAAGGTGTAGTTTCATCAGATACTCCAATTTTACTGGGTGAAAACAAGTCCCTCGCAGCCACAGTAGTCCTCGAAGTCCGGGGCTGTGGCCTGTTTGGGGCCTACTCATCTCAGCCGCCGCTTACATGTACCGTGGATTTAGAGGAGACCAGCTTTAACTACAACTCCGAAATTGGGCTATTAACTTTGACAATCCCAGTTACACAGGTGGAGATGTACAGGTGGCTTGTAGAAATCCAATTCTAGGCCAAAACCATATATGAAACTAAAGCATGTCTGGTGTTCTTTTGATCATGCGAGACCCTGTTGCTAATTTACTTTGTTGGGATTGTGAAATTCCAGCTTTTTAGTGCCGTGCTAGCTACTCAGCAAAGAGATGTTACTTCTGAGGGAAGGAGTACTTTTAAAGAGATGATTTCATCAGTGTGCTCTTTGGATTCTGTAACAGGACCTGTTCTAGGTATTCTCAATAATTAAGTTTTCTACTGCTGGGTGGTGTGGTGTTGGTAATGATGTTTGGCATCTGCTATCTCTGTCTACAACATGCATTTGGTACTTGTTTTGCAATATATAGCTAACGCATGTACAACCTAGATATAATTTTTTACATCTTGGTAAATAATTACAGGACTACACGAGAACATCTTGGTATCTACTGTTGAAGACAAATGCAGCAGACACATCTACAACCTATGATGTATGTTTTTTCATGTCAACAAATAACTTGGGCTACAAACATATTAGATGTTCACACGTCGACATGCGAGGAATCATATACTGAGACGCTAGAAGATTAAACTTCTAATAACAAATACCACACACATATATATAGCCAGTCATGCTGACCCTTCCATTTACTTTACATGACTATTGAGTTTGAAATCCACTCTTGAGAAGAGACTGAAGCTCAAATAAGTACTCATGGCAGGCCCACCCCTCACTGTGAAATTCAGACCAAATGCTTCAAAGTGAAAAAACAGTAACTGACTAGAGAACTTACTGGCGTGCATGAAAGCATGGTATCATCTTTTAGTATCAGGTGTCTGTTAAATTCGACCATACTTTTCAGGATAGATTGATAGTAGGGTTGCAGGCTCAACGTAAGCTAGCAGCTTGTTCCTTCAGTCTTCAAATGTTTGCTTGTTCACGGAGTTGCTCCTGTACCAAACACAAAGGTGTTGAAAAGAACAAAAAGAGGGTTCAAGAGATGGTAAAAACATAACAGAGAGGATAACTGAGACCAGAGTTGAAATGGCACCAGATAATAATCATAACAGTAGGAGTCATACCATTAAAGTATTTTAGTTATAAATTGGAAAAATAAATTGGTTGCCTTCTGCCATGAAGAGTCAACAATGGGACTACCATCCAAACGTGGGTTGTTTCGGCAAGGTTTCTAGGACAACCTATTTGGTTTGTCATCCCAAATATAAGAACCGGACCCAACCATCCTGACATAATTAAGTTGTAGCTGTGCGCACTAGTTACAGAAATTGCCATTTACTGCTACATTATTTTAGCAGCACATCGGTCAAGGTAAAGCCGTGGTCAAGATCCTTGAGTGTTGGACCTCCTGTCTAATGTTGCCCAAGGTCTATTCCATGTCTTCCTAAAACCCTCGAGAGTCAACTGTGGCCAGTGCAGGGACACAATCGAGTAGGCACTGAGAGAGAGGTGTTACATACTTTAACAGGATAACATGTCAAAAGTTTTTCCTACACCAAAATCAAATCTAGTTGGCAGCAATCTTGAAAATGTCAAGATGGCTAAAACATGTCAACACAATTGAAATGAAAAGTTGCCATAATTTTGCTTTCGACAGTTCCAGTCAACAATTCCTGGGCTAGTCTAACTTCCAACTGATGTCTCATACAAGATAGAAACTCAATATCCTTAACACATTTAGAATGGACAGCAGAGACTTTAATGACTCTTTAGACAGATACTTTAACTTACCTCTGTTACAAAGAAAGCATGGAATCCATATGGAACACGATTAGGTAGGTCAACAACTGCTACAGGATCAGCTGACATGGTTTTCGCATCAATTACATTCACTGCAGATTTTCTGCATCACCCATTTAAATATCAATTATATATTTGGAATTGTTAGCTGATAAAGGAAGACCAGGGTCAATAATAGTAGAAATTTACATGGGTAATTTCTCCTGATATTTACTTCTTCAATGTTTCTTATCCTTAAGTACTTTATAGCTCATAATCTTTCATCTCTCCATATTTATTTTTGATTCTCCGAAAACCAAAATCCTTGCTCGGAAATTCCAAGGCTTTGGCAATGAACCAACAAGGCAACGTTCTTGATAATCTTACGTATGTTTAACTTTCTGATATTGTTTATATTACTAAATGCAAAATGTACTAATACATATCTACTCTCATTATCCTTATCTTGGGGAATCAACTCTATTGGCAAATGTGGAAAGCTGGCTACTCTTTTGAACTTATGCACAATACTCATAATATAACTCATGCTCTTGTGAAACTGATGCTAACATGTGAGCTATCATCATGCCAGTAAACTAAAGAGGCGTTGAGCACTCCAAAAGGATTGAGGTGAACATTACTAGTAAGACTAAACACAATGTTAGGCAAGACCAAAATGGAGGAGGTAGGGGAGGGTCAGGAAGAGAGTGACCAAAACATGTCTATTCGATGACACATTTATGTGGCTCATAAGTTCCCAATACATAATAACTTTGTTTTCGATAATGAGAAAAACAGAGAGGAGTTACCCAGTAGTCTCATCATGTGCAAAGAATATTAAGTATCCATCATCTTCTTCAGAAGTTACACCAGGCTCACGGGGGACAAAAATAGCCTCTGAACCAAATCTTCCAGGTCCCAAGTCAAAGATCCCTTTGATATTTCCTCCAACCTCAAGTTCTTTTTTCCCAAGATCTGGTTCAGCATGGAGATCAAATTTGATAATTCCTGTCACTTTAGCAATGCTGTCCAGTATAGTTCCATAAACGTATCTTTGTTTCCTGAATTTGCAGAAGATACATTTACAAAAACAGAACTATCGTTCTTAGCATTCATGATTACTCTGTCAAAGTTAATAAAGTTCCTACAGTTCTTAAAAACAGCGAAGAATGAGGAATGTAGCTCTGAATGGTAAAGGAGAAACAGTAGACCACCTATGCTTCTTAAGTCATGGCGCTATATTAAGCTCTAGATAAAATGATTTTAATCTTCATTTTTCTGTTTCAGAAACTAGGGAGTAAAGATAACACATAGATCAGCAGCAAGAATTCCATTTCATGGAGAAAAGATGAAAATTCTGGATAATCACGACTGCCGGTCCGCTCTGGAAAGCTGACTGTCCACTTCCAATTGTTTAGAATTAGCAAAATGTAAAAAGAAGAAAGTTACCTGCCAGTGTAACTCTCATTAACCCGTGGAAAATCTACAGCAGATACTGACAGTTTCTTCTGGGAAGCTAAACCACTTTCCATGTTGAATCTCATCTCGTACCTGACGAAATATATAAAGTTAAAGAATTCCAGGCAGCAAAATTGGTTCACATATAATTTACTTATGAAACCAAAACGACTTACAGCTCATTAGTGAAATTTTCAAGCTTCTCTTTCACAGTTCCACTGACCATATCCAAATCTGGATTCTGAAGGCGGCAAGTGATCAAAACTACTTCATCACCTTCCTCCCAAGCATTGGCTAGTCAACAAGGAAGAAATCTTAGAATAGTAAGCCGAGACAGTGGAAATAGTTAAGAAATTACAGTCAAAATGTAGGTGAAAGAAAAAAAGAGTATCAGCATTGTTTACTGACAATACCACAGTGAACAATCTAGTATCCCTTGTGAACCCTCAATATAAGTCGTAATAGTATAATATGCAAAAATAAACGCAGCTATAGCCTACCATTGTGGAATATGAAACAGTTTGGAAGTTCGAACCATCTGATATGAAGCTCATTCGTTGCATATCGAGGAAGAACACCAAACCGAGCTTTCTTTGTTGCGTCAAATGTGAAAATTAGCTTCTTTTCCTTCACCATGTCCTGAAATATAAGACATGAAAAGAGACGACTTAAGTTGATGAAGCATTGGGGCAACCATACATATGATGAATAAAGAATCACAAACAAAGAACGGAATATTGTCTTAAGAAAACTTCCATCGAGATTACTTTGACATTTTCAACTGTGATATTTGTATTTCTTTTTAATCCTCTGTCTCCGCTTGTTCATCGTTTTCCTCTCCGGTTTTTGGGTTTTTTTAATGCGTTTTTTGTTATGCCGCCAGAATTTCAGGTTGCAGTTTGCTACTTTATAAATTTACTGGAAATAAAATGTCATATTTTTCTGTGTGAGGCTATTGCTCAAACTAATGTACAGACTTAGGTTCACTTAAACGCTGTTACGTGTATGGTTTGGGACGTAATTAGTTTATAGGGTAAGACGCAGTTTTTATATGCAAATTATTGGTTGCATTTACTTTGTTCAAGTTTATTGTTTACACCCAGGAAGTTGAGGCATAAGGACAATGTGTGTTTTCCATAACGAGGGTCACCTCAAGTGCGTTTCGAAATATATAAATCTCATACAGACCGGAACAATTGTGGGTTGCCAGTGACACAAAAAGCACAACAGCATAATGCAATAAAACCTGGTACCTTTGGCCGGAAGTACAAAGGCAGATCCATAAAAACTGCATAATTTTCTGTGATGGCAAAGTCATGCATCATGACAGGATCTGCTATGGTGATTGGTACAGGATCATGCATGAAACCATCCTTAGATATGACTCGGTATGTACAATAAGGTGGTGCGTGTGAGTACCCAAAGGTAAACATCTCGCCTGTATTCAACATTACCAGTTGCCAGAAGAAAAGATAAGCAAAAAAAACTACGCTTCTGTACGAGCCACAATCTGCAAACTTGAGGGATGTGCTTACCAGTAAATGGGTCGACCTTTGGGTGAGCGGTAAAGGAATGTGCCAATCTCTTGTCGTAATCGAGCATCCCAAGCGTCTGCAGATCTCCGTCTTCCAAAACTTTAAGCACATCTATGGGATGAAGGAGAGAATTTTTTTAAACTACTGAGGTGGATGGCTCTAAGAGAATACTGTAGGAACAAGTTTAAAGTTGGCAGTAGATCCACCCAAAAATACAAATAACAGAATAAAAAATGTTGGCGCTGGTGAAGAGAAATACAGATGTGTCCTCTTTACATGAAAAAGCGAGGTGCTAATCTATCCGGAAGGAGAGAGAAACATAACAGACGAGGCATTTACATATATCTAGTACAACTAGTTGGTTCATAAGCACACTTACAGGGTTTATCTGCTTCTGAGAGGGCCAATAGTTTTCCGTGGTGATATATTAGAGCAGTATTACCTGACAAAAGGCATAATTAATTCAGCTTCAGCCAAACACTTAAAACTTAGTGACATTTAATCAACCTAAAATGAATTTTAAAACTATCGAGTCACCCAAAAAACCAAAACTAATTCAGGTAAATCGTGATCAGAGAACGAATAAAATAATATCATATTAAGAAATAAGAAACCCACCTGTTCCAGTTCCATATGAAACATCCAATACTTTGAATTTTGCTCGAAGTAATTGCATGTTAACCATAAATAAACCAAACAGTCCTTTAAGGTCTCCAATCTGCGAATGACGTAGCTAGGAGGGTCACTTGGCATTTAAAGCATACATGCATCAACAAGTTTAAAATGCACTTTTCAACCATCAATGTTTCTTACTAGAGTGCCGTCAAAAAAAATCACAAATGAGCATTGATTAACGGAAGGAATCTGTTATACTCAAAATTATGGAAATGTTTAATGAATCATGGGGTCTGTCATAATATTTCATATTATGCACCAATGATTTGCTCTGAATTAAATTTGTCTTTCATTATAGTTCATATTATGCACCAATGATTTGCTCTGAATAAGATTTTGAATTTTCTGACATTTTGTTCTAGATCTGGGCAGAATTACTCCCGGATATCGTGCACCAATTAGAAGCTAACGATTTAACTTTTGAATTAAGCTGGGTACCACATAAAAACTAGAATAATATAATGGAATGGAACCAAGTACCACATCTAGCAAACAGCACTTTGATGCAAAACATGTAAATCTAATGGAATTACTGGAGCTGTAGTGCTGTACAAACCAAATTAGGAAACTATGGTGCCTGCTAAATATCACAGGTGTGTAAAATCTAACAGCAAAACTGGAGTTGTAGAATCATTCGACATTAGTATACCTTCATGAATTTTGCTCCTTTAAAATGCTCTTCCTGTTTTAGACGAGAAGTCCTTACATAGCGTGAAACGTATGTTGCTTTTCCATCTTTAATACGCATACCATGAACCATTCTGCATGAATTCAGTATAAGTTATATGATCATGTGTCACCAGGTACATAGAGTAAACCAACACAATCAAACCGTACGTTCAATTTCCGCAATTTAATGTTTAACATCATGACCGACAAAAAAAAGGCATCTTGGAATGTTCATCATAGGAGCCGAAATCAACTGTTTGTAAAAACCGAAGTGCTATTTGGACAAATGAAATAGAGAAGAAACAGTAAGAAGAGAGAAACAAACACATACCCATCTCCATCAAACCTGCACCAGATAACCAAAGGGATATTAGCAGTGAGTTTTAAAATTATAGAAATATTGTAGGTAACCAAAACAAACGAAATCACAAACACGAAGTCAATTAATATACCAGTGATATCCAGCGACAGGCATAAACTTAGGATTAGGACCGACCCTAACAAATTCTCCATTCAAGCATTCCTGTAACCACAGATATTAGTTGTTTAGTTTTGTAAATTCTGAGAAAGAGAGTAATACTAAATGAATTTGTCTTACAGGGAGGTATCCTTTGACAGGGAGATTCTGACAAGGAGGAGTCTCTTCAAGTACTGGAGCGAAATTCCCAGTTAAGTAGTGATGAGTCTGTTTAGAATCGTACATGAGCTTCACTATCAACTTCTCGACAACATCGACGAATTTAGAAGCAATCCCTTTGTTTGGCTTAGGATCCACCAATAAAATTCCTCCATCAATACTTCTTCTTGTACTCAACTGCTCTTTCGTCTCTGCCATTGAAGAAAACAACTACCACTATCTTCACTGAGTTTCCCTCTTTTCTGCGTATTAAAACCCCTCCTAAATGACCACCACGTCACTGATTATTTAGCCACAAATATACGGACACTCTTTTTGTGTATGTAATTAACGACGAGGGACCCACTCAGCTGGGTCTTATTTTCTTTTCTTATCGTTTGTTAGTTTCGCATTGTGCTGCGGGCACCTAAAAGAAAAAGATTCGCCTGCTGCCATCTTGTCTTATTAGACCGGGTCTTGTGGAGATGTCGAGCCATTTTTCAAATGCCTTTGCACCTCAGTCCGGGAAGGGCCTAGCTCTTACGGCTTTTTCCAGAGAAATCCAAGATGGCTAATGGTTAGCCGTTCTAAGCCAAAAAGACGATAAGTAATCAATCGTTCTTCGAATAACGGTCAGACGTAGCCCGTTCTCTCAAAACGGTTATTCATTAACCGTTCTCCTTATCTTGACCATTCCAACCCGATTGAACCGGCTAACCATTGCCCGTTTTATAATTTCACCTAAAAGTTCCAGAGAACTCGACAGACTTTGGTTATTCCTCCCTTTTTTTCCCTCACAGTTCATCTTCCTCCCCTCTGTAAAAATCAAAAACCATCGCTTTCTCCACTTTTTTTGTTTAGGTCTGTGGAAGAAAGGGTGAATTCGAAGTTGCAGTTGATTTGAAGGCGTTTTATCAACTCAATCTTTAAAGGTAAACCATTGTAACCTTAAACCCTAGTTTCCATTTTTCTTTTCAATTAAGATTAATTTTGTAAAATTGATAGGTTATTAACACAAATCGAGTGCCACAACTACTAGTTAGTGCTTTGTGTTTGTTAAAATTTTAATTTTGGTTAGTTATTGAGGAACATGGTTGATTGGTTAGCTATTGATGAACATGGTTGATTTGTAGTGACATTTGATTTTAAATAATCCTAATGATGTTGCATGTCTTGCAATTTTGATAATGCACAATTCATAGAAATGTGGGAATCCTAATTTGTTAGTAATATATGGTTTTGAATATCAAGTTAAGTTTTTCCTCCAAGAGGTTTACATTTGTTTGGTGTTTTTGAAACAATGATATTCATACGTTAATATTTGTTTGTTCGGTGCATTTAGATAATGATATGGAATACCCGACGGACCAAAAATTGTTCGAAAAAGGTAGAGATGGCCATATATCGGGTAAGGATGCACCGAAGATGAAAATGAGGACTAGTTGGGAAAGCCTTAAGGATTATTATGATATCGTTGTACAGAATAATCCACGTGCACTTCAGGTACTAGATAATTATGGGTTCTCCAAGATATTTTCATTTAATTTTAAGAATTCAGATGTGCAATTCACAAATGCTCTAGTAGCTAGATGGTGGCATACAACCAAGACTTCCATTTCACAGGGTTTGAAATAGGATTGACACCTTTAGACTTTGTAATGTTAACTGGAATTCCTATATGTAAAGGTGATCCTATAACTTTCTCAAAGAGGTTATCCAGAGAATATTTTGAAAGTTTAGATGATTTGTACTTTAGCGGTGTGATCACCAACCTAAATAGTCCATCTGCAAATACTGAAGATGATGCCAAACGACCCCCCCCCCCCCCCCCCCCCCCCCCGGAGAAGCCAAGACTTCTAAAAAACCCTGGGAGAGTAAATCCTCAGTTGTATGTATCTCTCACCTTTCATCTTATATAAACAACAGGAAAAACTTGGACAACTCTGAGAACTGGGAGGAATTGACTAGGATTTTTCTTCTTTGGGTTATTGGTCAAGTATTCACCGGAACGACTTCCTATAACGTTTCAAAAGCATGGTTGGTTGTTTTGGGCGATTCAGAAAGCTTACAAAACCTTGGTAGGTATGATTGGGGTTCATTTATTTATGGTAGATTGTTAAACAACTTGGACAAGGTTTGTAGTGGTGTTGATAATAATATGACAACAATGTGGATGATATTAGAGTATTGGTACTATATTTACTTTCGTAATTGTCAACGATTACTGAAATTGGGATCATTCGCACCGGAACAAATGTACCCTGCGATTAATATGTTTAAATCAAACACATAAAGAGGGTGTGCAACAAACAGACGTGGGCAAACATTTTGTGACGCTAAAAGACAGATGGATTTGAGAGTGTCACCTGGAGCAGTTGTTTGGAAACCATGGGTACGCAATACCCTCTATGAAGATGAGGAAGTAGTTTTAGCAAGAGAGGTTAGTCGAAAGAGAATATATTTCAGTGGGTAGTCGATAAGAAAAGATGAGGTCCTTTATCTTGTTTGAGGCAGGTGTTAGGTTTGATTACAATTCTTTGTCCGCCTCCTGATTTTGCTAATACTAAAACGGAGGATGTAATTGAAAGGGTTCATTACTTGATAGCAAATGATACCGAATATGCTGCTTGGTGGACAACTATCAGCATGTGACCTTTGTTGCCAGATTTGAGTCGTGTTCACAACCACGAAGAGGTTAGTATTGGTAACATTGGAAGCTCTCGTTTCGTTCCCAATGTACCTGCTCCAAGTCAGTTTGCAGAAACTTTTGTATATACCCAACCGGAGACGCCATCAACATTTCCTAGGATAGAGTGGTCATTTTTGTATGTCAACTCGGATGGAATCCGTGAAATACATCATCTTCCAAATATCACTCATCGACGTGATTGGAGTAACATCCATGGCACCGAGGTTAGTTAGTACACCTTTATTTTGTACATTTATTAATATACATTTATTTTTTATTTATTTTTTTATTTACCAATCAATAATGTTACAGGATCAGTGGAAATGGTTGGCACTGCTAAGTGTTGAAAAGAATGATGCACTAGAGCATCTATTGTATGATTATTTTACGTATGGCCCTTCCGATACTGGCATTACATCTCCTAGTGCTTTTAGCACTGAGCAATACCAAGAAGAAGCTTCTCTGCACGGGACATTTCGTATGTTGGGTTAGGTGGTTCCGGTGAGTGTAGTCGTAAGCGTCAAGCTACTTCTAGTTTGGATGATCAAAGTACAGGGTATCACCTAGTTGTGAGGGACACGGGTATTAGTCCTCAGTACCCAATTCCTGGTTTGAGTCAAGAAGAAAATCCTTACTTGAATATTAGCGTGGATTTAAATACAGATATGAAATTTGTTGTTGAAACCCAGGATGAGAACCAACAACGAAGGTCGTTTAATTTCTTCCCGGGAACATAATTTTACGGCTTAGTTGTTTTATTATGTATGAAACTCTTTTTTAATATGTATGAAACTCTGTTTTAATATGTATGAAAGTTTTATATTACTTTGTTAAAATAGATTTATAATTTTAATGTGCAGTGACATTTCTTTTCAAAATCTATAATATCCATGAATAATGACTTCTGACATAGTTTGTCTGTAGCATTAACATTGATTTTATTTTGCTTTAAAAAAGAATGGCTCATATCCATAACGACCTTTTCACTACGTAGAATCCTTTAAAAGACTGGGTAGCCTCTAAATAATTCACACCCAAAAACTTTTTTTTTGTTCTTTGTTCGTTCAAAATATCCCTCCCTTGAAAAAATGTATTTGAAAATGGTTGCGTTTGATTCATATGGAGATTTGGTGATCATGAAATCTTGGGTGAAAATCAGCTCCCGTCGTGAAGTTGTGCTTGGTTTCTTACCAACTGAAACCTTTTGGGACAGGGTTTAGGAGAATTACAAGCTAGAGTTCGGAATCTCCCGCCAAAGAACCATGTATAACATAAAGGAGAGATATGGAGTAATCCAGGAGGAAATGCTATTATATTATTGATTAATATTTTTGATTGTCGTTGTTTTTTTAGTAAATAGAATTCGAACTCTAAGACTTGTTAAGATTAATTTTAAAGGAATAAAATAGAGAGTTACTGGGTCTAGGATTCGGCCAAACTAATATCAATAGGTTCAATTATTCATTCTCAAACAATTATCGCTCGACAAATAAAACAACATCGACTCTTATTCTTGCCAAGGTAGATTCTCCAAACATTAGTTATAAATCGTAAGCATGGGACATCAAACATCTAAGCAAGCATGACCCATCTAATAAAATAATAACTAATTTTTTCAAATCATAATTCTATTTTAATTAAGTGCAAAAGTCAAATAGAAAATAAAAAAAATTCACCCATGTATGAAGTCTGGCTTCCTCCGTCGACCCAGTGTTAGCTTCTCATGATAAAAACACACTCAAAAAATATGATTTATAGCTCAAATGGTGTTTTTATTGATAAAACAATGAATCTGCAACGTTGTATAGGCGTTACAGAACAATATTTGTTGCAAACTGAAGCTACTTGTTACAATGGACTGTTACAAAATTTAAGACGCTAGGATGTTGGAAAAATAAGACACTAGAAATAACGACTACAGTTTCTTATTTTCTTCGTGGCTTATTCTTCCTGCAGGTGATGATTCATTCTGCAACCTCCTCTTTTACCCTCAGTCTCTGCCCCAAACTCTCGATATATCTTCTATGAAACACCAACACTCTTTATATATCCAGCAGAACCTAGAAATATCGCTCAATCACTCCAAAAATTCTTCCATTACTCGGCAGTAAAAGAATATATCTTCGAGATATTTTCTTCCCTTTTTTGCCTCCTTCACGCGTCTTTTGTTGGTTCTTAAACTTTCCAAACTTCCTGCAAGAATAAAACCAAGTCTGACAGAATATCTTCTCCCATTAATGCGCAAAATCTTCCAAAGATAAATAACAGAAACCCGTGAATATCTTCCTTGCCCTGTTTTGTTCCAAACGATAAAATATCCTTCCCTTTTTTATTTCAACGCAATTACCACCCCTGTTTAGTGGAAACAGGTCAATCCTAACCAAATCTTGTGAAAAAATCTTATAGAATATCTTCCAAATCTTTTTCAGAGATCTCTCAGCCTTGTGAAGAACTCGGTGAGTATTTTCTTTCCTGTTTATCTTCTCACGCGTAGGATGGAAACCTGCACACTCCCTTCACGTTTAATATTTGTTTCAGCAGTAGTAGAACTCACGTAAGTACCAAAAATATTTCCAACAAAATCTCTAATGTAGACTTCCCTGTATTAATCCAAATCCACGTGAATTTCTTTTTTTCTTTGACAGTGAAACTCTTACCGGCCTTGTTTACCCGTAATAGGCCCATAACAATCAAAATAATCAAGAAAGGTCCAATCATCACTCTCCGGTTTTAATCCAGTGAATAACTCCGAGTTCGTTGTTCATCAAATAATTTTCCCGCCAAAAACAAATTCAAACGGGGAAGAAAAAGATGCTTCTAACCAAAACGCGGGTGCCTTTAGTAGATGGGGATGCCCTGTGGTGTGAATAACAGTTAGGGTGCCCCTTAGTAATTAAGGTACCCCTTATCCAACAATGAAAATCCGAATAGCAACTGTCCTCCGGAGGTGCCTTTAACAGTTTTTCGAGTTGATTCTTCTAAAAACGTTTATTTGCCCAAAAACACCTACAAACAAGTTTATTAGTGATAAAATGAGTCCAGCTAATGTATTTATGGGTAAAAATGTGTCACACTTGCGTGTTCATCAATTATGCCTACCAAGCCGAAGTTGTCGTGAGTTGCCGCGATCCCCAATCCATAACAACTCAAATTATGGTAAATATAAAAAATTATTAATGTTTTGTGCTAATTGATAAACAATGATATTAATGTTTTGTTTTTTTTACAGGAAAGACTGACCGATTTGAAGTACCGACAAGTTAAAGGCGTTGAATTTCCCCAACGAGAAATTTTTTATTTCTAAAGACCAAGTACCCAGATTTTCCTAACAGAGATTAAGAGAACTTCTGGTGATGCATGAATAATTTCTATAGACCGGTTAGCGATAGCTTTTCTGGGCACACCTCTCTGTAAACTCTCACGAGATAACACTCGTTCTTTAGGGTCACCTAAAGGTTTAAAGGTTTGGTACTTATGCTAAATGTAACTGCGATGACTGGGAAAGTGATCCGTGGTTAATAAAACTATATAATGTGTTGTGTTTTATTATTTATGCTACACATATTATATTGTCATTCCATCAGTCTGGATGAAATTGGCGAAGACAAGACCATTCCATCATTTTTTTTAATTTACTTTTAAATTTAATTTTTTTCAGTGACTTACAAGTCACTTTATCTCTGCTAGGCCATTCAGTCAATTGAAAGACAAGACGATCATTTAATAGTGCATTAGACCCTATAAATTCAGTTGTCCATACACCAATCAACACACACCTAACAATATATTTTCTTCTCCTACAAATTGCATCTCCTCAAAAATATCTTGATCAACTTGTATTAGCGTTTCTTTAAGTATTTCAAAAGAATCCATAATGCCTTTGTATACCACAGAAGAAGATATTGCTATAATAAATGCTTGGGTAGTGTTGTTACTCTCCCGGAGGTTCGTCGTCATTTGGTGCCGGCTAATAGAGTTTGGAGATATATTTTCAATAACTATAGAGATGTATTTATAAACGAAAGCCTGTAAGTAAAATAAAGATTTGGAATCTCGAAAAAAGAATAGGATGAAACAATTTTCAAATAGACGTTAACTTTTCACAATCGTCCTTATATTTTTACGAAAGCCGCTAACTGTTTAAAGAGACACTTACTATTTGGATCACATCAATGACATTGAATTATCAAGAGATAGTCATTGATTCATTTAGTTGGGCAATGTACCTATAAACCAAACGGGTTGTGAATTAAGCTTTGTCAGAAACCTAAGCCTACCCAAACAACATCTAATATCATAATCATTATTTTGGATCGTTAATTCAAACTAAAACATACAACCTCACATGAAACTTTCCACCATAAACATAAACATCATAAACAATACATAAACATAAAACAAAAACATTACATCATAAACTATTATTGACCAAACTAAAACACAAGATTAAACATTACATCTTAAACACAAAATAACACACCAGAAATTATTGAGCAACATAAAATAGAGTTACTCATCCCATTCCACCAACTGACACCCGGGACATTTCCAAAAATGTTCACCGAAGGTGTTCTTATCTTTAGAACGATGCAGTTTCATAAAAAAATTACAATCAGGGATTGGGCATGTCGCCACCTTTTCGTGTTCAACCTTAATTATCCCTTTGTCTTTTGAAGTTTTTGCAGAGTTCATTTACCTTTCTATCATCTTTGGCCTTGATTGCATCTTCCAACCACTGTGCTTTTTCACGACAATTCTCGAATTGGCAACCCAAGTATCTACCTTGTCCCGGTTCCCTTTCGAGTAACATTTTGATGCCCGTACAACCTCTCTGGGGAACTTGGAATACATCTAAGGGCGTTGCATTGCGGAATGTTCATCAAGAAAACATAGTGGACAAATTTGGTTTGCTTCCACACATACTATCTGTTTTCCTTTGCGGATATAATTCATTTGTAACTGGGTATATTTCAAGAATGGTTTTATGCTTCAAGGTAGGTGTTTCTTTGAATGGTTAATGGATTTTATTTGTAGGAAAAAATTATATTTATTTATAAGAGAATTCCCCGTTTTTCATCATATCAATTACTGTGTGTTGATAAGGATAAAGAGATATGTATCTGAATGAAATATCAATAACAGTGTGTTGATGATGATAATAATCCGAAGGCTAACAGAAACATATATCCCTGCCTTAACATGCACTATTTATAAACAATGTGACTTAAGTTGTCTGAGTGTAAAAAAGTTGTAGGTTTAAACTTTTTAAAAACAATGTGATTCGTCTGTGAGTAAAATGCACCTTTAGACATGTACATCCAACAACAACAAAAAAAAAAAATTACTCCAAGATATCTACGAACTATTTACCCGTCTAGCGTAAATAGAGTGTAACAATATTTGGTAAAATAACACTAAAACTGAAAATGAGTGTAGATGGAGTGTAAACGAAAAAAGGTCACGGAACGGGTATCCTTTAACCGTTCTAAGAAACCCAAAACGGTTAACGAGTAGTCGTTCATATGGAACGGACAATAGTTGTCCGTTATTTTGAGGTAGAACGGTTAATGATTTACCGTTTTTCACTTTTTTAAAACAGCTAATGGTTAGCCGTATCCGGAGTGTTCCCGCTGGGATTCCCGCACACTAGGGAAGCCTTGCGGGAAGAGGCACTTTAGACCACGGTTTTTTCTCTTGGGAAGAGCTTGGGAAGCTCCATAAGACCCAGTCTTAACAAGGGAACGTCGGTGGAAATTGAATATATACACCTTATTATCCATGGGTCTTCACAAATACTCTTTCAACTTTATTTGTAACCTCCATCTACTAGAAAAGAATTTTTTAGATTTTGTATTTAACCTTTTATTATATCTTACTAGGTAACACAGGGGCCTTACGGCCCCGGCTCAACCTCTTATTTTAGCCATGAATATAAATTCTTGAATATAAATCTACTGAATGAACAACCTATTTTATCTATCAGTAGATTAGGAGGAGCTACACAACAAATTTACTAAAGGAACAATCTGTTTTAGCTATGAGCAGAATAGGAATTACGATGTAGTGATAGATTTCATGTTATAGAAGGGATGCATGCAATCTGAACATGTTGTCTACAAAAGGTCTTACCTTCCTCCACGATTTTATTATTTTAGCGTAAACGAAGTAATGCTGAACAATAATAATAGCAAATAGAAGTTTTGAGTAATAATAGCAAGTAGTTCTCTTCTTAATATAAATAAATTTTGTGAGAGATGTCTATCCAGAGATATTATATCAGACTAACCCAGATTGGTAGAATCCCTGCATCAATAACTTTTATCGGAGAATGTGTCCTTCGTATTACGAAATTTAATGATTCGCAGTGTACGTAGAATGTTGCCTTTATCATGCCAACTACTTGACTAATATCCTCACCTTCTATCAGCTTCGCTTTAATATATTTTTTTCTCAATTTTACCACCGAAAGCAAAGTGCCCGTTCTCAGAAGTATTGGTTATTTCATGTACGCCACCGCTACATATACCTCTTTAATTACCATTATTGTCGATACAATATTTAGTGTCATGACGCGCTTTGATATACCATCTGTTAGAGCATATCTCGGTTGAACCCACCAAGCGTTGGTATGTCAAGTTTGTTTGTCATATTTTAGTGAACCAAAACTCATTTAAGAGTCGCTTGATTAAATGTAATAGAGTCAACTTCGTATAGGTTAGCTTGAAAGTGTTGGGATATGAGACATTACAAGTATTGCGAAGACTTGAAGAAGTGAAGAAGTACGGAGCTACAACCACAAGATCATCCTTCCACTTGAGGTTAGTGATATTTGACTTGAACTGTTTCATTCCCTAACGTATCTTTCAAGTCGTGCATATTGAAAATAAAACTGCGAAGCATGAACACTCTAGATAAACATAGTATTAAGGAATTCAATACGAGGTTTATTGCTTAACCATTAAACTTTGTAGATAAGACATCAACATAATTGTATGAAGGCTATTGTGATTATTATGGGTATGAGGTGAGGATTTCATCATATGAAACAATGTTGTTACATGTGCTTTAAGGAAGTAAGTTCATGAACTTTGTTTGTGAACCGAAAAAGAAATCGCCAGGCGTTATTGGGGTTATTCTTTATTGCATATCTTATGAACGACCAATATGTGTGATTAGTATAACCGCTCATGACTTTTTTGTGTTATTGGTAAAACTATTCACATGAGGCCTGACTTTTGTTTTGGTATGACTTTTATTAGTGAAACCGATCTTAAGTAATCACCTGTTGGTATGATCGAGTTTGTGTAGTTTGTAAGGCCTAACACTGGGTAAAGGAGAACCGATCCTAGTAAGAGGTGTAACACATCACAAAGGGGAATCGATCCTTGTATGGGGTGCAGCTAGGTTTATAGAAGAAAGGGGAACCGATCCCATGGACATGTGCAACACGTTTTTAGGCAAAGGAGAACCGATCCTATGGACATGTGCAACACATATGAGTTAGATACCATATATATGTGGGAAACCGATCCTAGTACCTAGTCAACCGAATTTTGGGAAGCTAGTGTGACTATGTACATTACTCACATGGAGGTAGAACCAAAACTTGTTTTGGTAGAAACGTTAAACCCATGATTTGTGATTGAGAAGTTCTTAATCAATCACATAGCTCTTGAAAGTCAGATGAACCAATTCTAAACTTGTTTGGAAATGTGGTAAATCGGTTTCAAGTGAGTAAGTATGAAAGAAGACTTACAAAGAAAGGATGTCGACACACTTTAAACACATGCAGTAATGCGTATATTTTTTATTGTTCAAAGATATTCCTTAACGCTAAGAAAGAAGTAAATCCCAGAATCGATTAAATAAGTTAAGAATTTTTTAATTAAGGTTTTTAACTATATATGGAAAATAAGAATTAGTAATGTGCATTTGCTAGTTAAATATTTTCCAAGGAGATTTTCGATCATTATTTTGGACAGAGCATTCTCAGGAATCATGAAAACCAAATATGAAAATTATTGTAGAATATCTTGAGAATATTTTCGGTTTTGGAAATTCCTTGGTGTCCAAACTTCCTTGTCTATAAATCCTTGAAGTTTTCCTTTCTAGCAAACTAATCCTTCGTGACAGTAAACTTCCTCTGTTGTACTGTTACTGGTGAAGCCGCCTATTCGAAGAGGAGAGTAACCTAATTAGGAGAAATCTCTTATGGCCGCTCAGTTTAAAGTCTTCTTTGGGATTGAGAAGCTCTAGCGCGTACCGTTGGTGGGAAACTAGATAATTGTGGTTTATCTTTTTTTTTTTCATATTGATTTGATTAACTAACGGTGGTTGAACTTTGATTGCACCTAGTTTTTTTATGCTTGAGAATCTTCTCTTCTGATATAAGATTCACTCAAACTAGTTCAAGGTTTCGACAGGGATCTTTAGACTGTCGTTATTGCCAAAGACGATCTTGTGATAATCCATTGTTAACAGACTCCGTTCTGTGTGTGGTTGATCACAAGAGATTCAAGTAGTTGTGTGGAGGTGTTTATTGAAGATCTAAGAATATTTGAAGACAAAGAAGAGATAGAAGATTTCTGACTTGGTTATATAAATCTTTGGTGTGCATAATACTTGTTTCGGTAAAAGAGGATCCAACTATAATCGATTTATCATTGTGGTATTTTGGTAGAATAGTTGTGTAGATCGGCATCAATACGTTTCCTTGGGATTAAAGGTGTTGATTGAAAAATCTTAACGATTACCTTTTGGTAATTGAACATAAGATAGATCTTGGAACCTGGCAAAGGAGTTTATGTTAAGATAAACAGAAGAGCCTTTGTCCAACTCATATCACTTGGTTGAACAGAGTTGATACCAAACAGATTTGTTGTTCCTTTACTATTTGGAATACGAACCAAAGGAATTGGTCCAAGTACGTGACTTGTTTACAGGTCGGAGGCGTGGGAATACAGACAGAACTAGGTGAACTATAGGTTTAGTTGCTTGGTGTCAACTATACGAAGTTGGTCTATTTTGTATAGCGGCTTAATCCTGAGAGTATTCAATTCTGGACAAGGTCCCGGGGTTTTTCTGCATTTGCGGTTTTCCTCGTTAACAAAATCTTGTTGTGTCATTCACTTTATATTTCCTCATTATAATTGTTTTATTATATCTAAAGTAAATTACACAAACGTTAATTCCTATTTACTTGATAAGAAATCCTATTGTGTTTGGTTAAGTCCGAACCTTTGTATCAAGTAAACATACTTCGTTGTTGTATTGTCTCGATCTCGTATCCATATACGATCACACGAAGTGTGAACCGATTTTTTGTATTGTCTCGACTCAGACCATAGGTAATCACTTTCGGAGAAAGGACTTATAGGAAGGAAAAGTTTTAGCTTGAGGTATATTTGGGTACCCTCGCCTTTTCAATTGGTATCAGAGCAGGCAAACACGAAAAGATCTAACAATCTGTGTTTGATGCGATCCAACTTATAAGATATGGGCCAAGGCAAAGTTAAGCGAGAGCGAAGACTTAAGAAAGGCTCAGTTAACGTATCACAAGACTTTGAAAGTTTTTATTTTAAGAAATGCTTAAAAGGAGCTTCTTCAGTAAGTTCTACTTGCTCTTCTGAGAATAAGTCTGAAGGTTCTCTAGTGGAGATTACGTTAAGCCCTGTATTCGAAATCAATGATTCAGACTCCGAAAAATCTCTTTTTGATAACAAGATATCCTTGAGTTTTATACTTGAGATTTTTGATGAAAGATCAAGTGTAAAAACATCTGAACTAAAGGAATTGAGCAAACAATTTCTTATTTGTTCTAATGATCTTCTTTCAACACTTGAAAGAGAACGAGATTTAACTTTAAAGTTTGAAAATCTCAATGAAGAGCATAGCTTGCTGGAAGAAGAATACTCACAACAATTGCTTATTTACAAAAAGGTAATTGAGAAAAATCAGGATAATTTTAAAGCAATTAAAATTGAATGTGAAAGGATGTATAAAAATCACAAGAAGTTTATGGAAGATACTTCTCAACAAATACAGAGTCTTGAAGAAAAACTTGTTAATCTGATGCAAGGATTAACTCTCAACAAAATAGTTTTGAAGAGAAAGAAGGTGTATGTCTCTCACGAGAAAAATGCCTTGAGGCTGATCTAGCCGGTGCTCTTGATAAAATCAAGATGTTGGAAGAAAAAAATTTGGAACTGAAAAAATCCAATGAAAGCTCAAACAAGTTAACCTCAATGTTAAAATCAAGTAGAAATCATCGTGATACACGAGGATTGGGCTATAAGGGAATAGATGCTTCAAATATTAGCAAAGAGGTAAAATTTGTTAAAGCTACAAATTCTTCTCAATCAGAGGCTTCCAGTGATGACAAAGATGCTCATATTTCTTGTAAGAAGAGAAGTCTGTCAAGTCTAAGAATATTGTTCAACCAGCAGTAATCAAAGAAGGCATTTCTGCTAATGTCAAGAATGGAACAACGTTGGACAAAGAAAAGAAGAAGAAGAAGAAGAAAACTCGTCGATCTCCAATGCAAGAGGATCCACAAAAAGGTAACATCAAAACTCATACTTCGTATATTCATAATAAGCATTGTTATTATTGTGGTAATAAAGGACACTTGCAATGGGGATGCAAAGTTCGTAAGATGCAAGATGCACTTTCTTTTGTATCAAACGAATTGGCTAAGTTTTCTCCTCATAAGAACTCAGATCGTTATTATCCTAAGTTTAGGCAAAAGAATTATTATAATGATAGTTCAAATTTTGCATATCACTCGACAAGGTCATCTCATAAAAGACCCGAATATAGAAAGAGAGATAACTTTGTAAATGCAAAGACAAGATCTGATGTTCCAAATTGGAGAAAGGGTGTTTCGCAAAATATTTAAAAGGACAATGATTCTAATGGTATTATGAAGGACAAAGCTGCTCCTGCGAAACCCAACTCTAAATGGATCCCTAAGTCCTTCATACCCAAGAAGGGTCCAAAAGTTAGTCACAAGGATGACTCTCAACTGTTAATTGTTGGTGACAATAATTACAAGAGTCTTCTTGAAAGGCTAAAGAAAGACATTATGTCTGAAATCTCTTGTACTAGTAAAGGTTGTGATAATGACACTCTACATCACAAGTCAAAGAAGAAAAACAATATATGGAACAAGAGAAGACAAAACAAGCAAGAGGTCAAGAATGATGATTCCGTCTTAATCACTCGTGACGAACAAGACAAGGATCAACTAAACACAACCTAGTTATGTTAGAATGTACATACTCACCTTGGTGCTCAATTTTGGAAGGTGAGGAAGCACATGAAACTGAGCACATGATCTCTCGGTTTTTATATGATTATTTAACATCTTTAGGAGATTTCTTTTCTTCTATACATATATTTTCTCTATAGAAACGGTAATTATGAGTTTATGATGTTGATATCTACTGATCATATATGTGTAGATCTTGTTTTTAAGGTTAAAACGAGCCAAAAATCACTGAATTCGGACTTCGTATGCAAAAGTTATGTCGAAAACAGTTTAGTGTTGTGATCTGTCACAAGTAACTCTTGGGAACCGATACTAGTACCCTGTCATAGTGAGGGAACCGATCCTAGTACCATGTCATGGTGAGGGAACCGATCCTAGTGAGAGGTCCCCTTACGAAGATGTGTAAAAACTATTTTGCGCATAACTTCTTCGTCCGAACTCGGAATGGCCTCATTCTTTTTGCGTTGTTTTGATAATTCAATTTCCTACAAGAATGAGGTAATTGCAATACTTGATTTATGTGTAAAATTTATGGTGTATTGCAAAGTGATTTATGAGATGTTTGATTTCAGTTTTACTACCTAAATATTCGATCTCATATATTGTGAACCCTTATGGTTTGGGTGACTTTTTGATTTAGCAGGATTAAGTTCTATCCCATGTTGGTAGGTTTTATCAAAGGATCATGGGGGGTTCTGATAGAAACAATATGTGAAAAAGTCACAATATGTTGAATCGGTTTTGGTTTAGCATAAAAGCATATGTGTTTCGCAGGTTTTCAACTTTTGCTTGCAATAGTTAAGAACCGATTTTCAACCTTTCTCTGGTAAAGGTTGGTTGTTTTTATTCTTTTGTTTTGCATAAGGATTACAACTATTTCGATATCAATTCTCCCTGGAAGAAGAAGATGCAATCATATTGGAGAAGTTGGAAGCGAAATTGAGGTAACAATCTTGTAAGTTAATTGTTTTCCTGTTTGAGAAAAGCCTAATGTTATTGCTTATATTTTTTTGCTTTTTCTTAACAAAATTTCGGTACAATTGATGCTTTTATTCCATTACGTGTGTATGGATGTGTGTGTGATTCAATTGGTTCAGGTTAAGAAAAACTATTGTTATCTTACCTTATTGTGTGGTATCAATCGTTTAGGCTTACAAAATTGTACGGTGCAATTGCAGTGCTTTAATGTTTATGTTGTTTCAATTGCTTCCGGTTGAGGTGAATAATCATGCAAGTTTATTTGTTTTGTTTGTATGAATTATTTATGGCTTGACAAAATAATATGTTGACGGGATGAGTTGTTTAGTCCAACTCGATTCCGTATAAGATAAACTAAGTTAATTCTGATCTTAGTTAGACTTATCAAAGTGGAGGTTTCGGTTATTCAAATCTAATCGAATGCCCAAACAAGGAAATGCTACTTAACTAACCTAGTATTTGGCTTGTTTAAAATTTAAAGGTCTAAGTTATATGGATAATTAGAATCTGGTGAGAAAAATAGAGTTTATCTTTGTTTTGGTCTTATCGAATGAAGCGGTTGTATTTATACAATCGGTTTAGCAAAGGAACTAATGTGATTAGTTGATTTTTGGTTTGCTTAACTAGTTGGGAAAATTGCTTCGGGCAATTGTTTCCATGATAACATATCAAAACATAATTACTTTGTAGTTTCAGTTTTGATATTGGTTATCAAAAATGGTGTGTGGAATCCTCGTGCTTGACTCAACAGGTTGCAAGTCTATTTTGAGATTCGTAAGATCCTTTTCGTGTTGTCCTTTATTTTTCGTTTCTTTGTCATTTTGTGACAAAAAGGGGGAGAAGTATATGGAGTAAACAAGTGATGCTGGTGTCAATTTATATTGATTGGTGTCACTAGGGAACAGGACAATGGTGCTTGAACGTTTATCTAACGAATGAGGAAAAGCACAGACTAAGGGGGAGTAACATATCATATGATTTGGTATAACAAAGACGTGAGGATTACAAATATACCTATCTCACCTTTAGGGGGAGTATGAGCTTTATTATTATAATGTCAACAACTGTTGCATTTTTAAGGATTGAATGTATGCAAGTTATGTGTTGTTGAATTCGGGAATCAAGCGTATGTATAATGAATTCTTGTAATTTGTTTATCCATATGATTGTAAGAGTTTTGTCACTAAAATTGACAAAGGGGGAGATTGTTAGAGCATAGCTCGGTTGAACCCACCAAGCGTTGGTATGTCAAGTTTGGTTGTCATATTTTAGTGAACCATAACTCATTTAAGAGTCGCTTGATTAAATGTACTAGAGTCAACTTCGTGTAGGTTAGATTGAAAGTATTAGGATATGAGACATTACAAATATTGCGAAGACTTGAAGAAGTGAAGAAGTACGGAGCTATAACTGTTAGAGCATAGCTCGGTCAACCTCGCATGCGTTGCTATCTCAAGCATGTTTGTCAATGTTAGTGATCAAAACTATAAGTCTTGATTTCTAGGCTACATATCTAAGTCTCGTACTAGGATAGAAAAATGTTGTTGAGCTCAAGGACTTCATGGCGATTCATCATACAGCGACGAAGATCTATACAAGGAACCGTGGAACTTCATCAACAAAAAGGTATGTGGAGACGTGAACTTATCTATCACTCAAAAGTCTATCTCTTCTGTCTCCTACTTCTTATGAGACAAAAGTCGTATGCTATATAGACTAGGTCATACACATTTGATATTTCGAGCTGATCATTCATTGCTTATCTTTTATCTCGAAATCGTGTGTTGGTAAAGCATTTCGCTTTGATCAAGTTTATCTTCACCTAGTGACGAAAGTCATGAAAAGTCTCAATCACTTTGAGAATTGCTCTGACGTGAATCGGTCTGTGAATAACGGCTACATAGCGTCCTCTGAGAATGTCTCAATGATTGAAATAAGAGTTTAGATTACATAACCATGTATTCCTTGAACCGAAGATTTCGAACTTTGTTGATCAAGAGAAATCGGGAGGATTGTGGAATTGCCTTGCCAAGTCCGCGAACTGTCGGAAGTTCTCGACCGAGAATTTCTGCTGGATTTTTCAAAACTCGTTTGTGTGCTAAGTCCGCGAACTGGCGGAAGTTCTCTTTCCGAGAATTTCTGCTGAGTTTGGAAAAATCAACCGATTAACTTAAGTCCGCGAACTTGTTTGTGAACTTAAGAGGTTATGATCTAAAGATGTGCTCTGAACATGAAACATTAAATTACTAAAGAATGCTTTATGCAAACTGTGGCTATTATGTTCATGAGCCGATTCAATCGAATCGAATCATCTTTGTTTCAATTGTGTCTTGTGTAGTTATATAAGATCTCATAGCAATTGAACACCTCTTTAACTAGTTCATTTGAGTCAATTGAACTAGTTATGGTGAAGAAGAACAAGGTTAATATGAAATGCTCATATGGTTAACCTTTTGGGTTACTATATTGAACCTACATACACGTACACGTTTGGGCATGGTTTTTACGAACCCAGTAAACATCTACCCAAGTGTGTGTGATAAGCTAAGTTTTCGATCTAACGGTTGAGAAATATTAGCTTGAATCTAAATCAGGTTTTCATCTAGCGGTGAATAAGGATTGCTTTGTAACTAAGGCAAAACCCTGATTTGAAAGCTATATAAAGGAGACATCTAGCATTGTGCAAAACTAATCCCCACACGTCTGTGTGCTACTAGTGCGCCCTCTAGAGTCGATCTCTATTAACCTTTGATTTTCTTCTATAAAATCAGGTTAACGATTTAAAGACTTTATTGGGATTGTGAAGCCAGACCGATACTACTTTATCCTAGTTGTGTGATATGATCTTGCATCTTGTATCGTACAAGTACAATCGATTGAATGGCTTGAGATCGTGAGAGTTCTCCGATAGGCAAGATAAAGAAGTCACAAACATCTTCGTCTCACTGTTTGTGATTCCTCGACAATTCGCTTGTGTAGTCAGGAAGGATTGTAGAGAGGTGATTGATTAATCTAGGCTGTTCTTCGGGAATATAAGACCGGATTATCAATTGGTTCCTGTTCACCTTGATTTTATATCAAAATACGGAACAAAACCTAGGGTTTATCTTTGGGAGACAGATTTATCCTTTTATAGACTTTTCTTTGTGAGACAGATCTGTTTATTATCAAGTCTGTGATTTTGGGAACCAAATGCGCAGTATCCTGCTGGGATCAGAGGCGTAGGAGTACAGCTGTACCTTGTATCAGTGGGATATTGATATGGGTTCAACTATAGTCCAGTCCGAAGTTAGTTTGCAGTAGGCTAGTGTTTGTAGCGGCTTAATACAGTGTGTATTCAATCTTGACTAGGTCCCGGGGTTTTTCTGCATTTGCGGTTTCCTCGTTAACAAAATTTCTGGTGTCTGTGTTATTTCTTTTTCGCATTATATTTTATATAATTGAAATAATACAGGTTGTGCGTTTGTGATCATCAATTGGAAATCCAACCTTTGGTTGTTGATTGATATTGATTGATCCTTGGACATTGGTCTTTGGTACCGTCCAAGTATTCCTTGTATTTGATAACGACTCGCTATTGTTTTTAGCTTGAGTAAAAATCAAATCAAGAGAGAGATATTAACTCCTTGAGATACTTTTATCTATATTGAGTCTGACTGTCTAGTTGATTCTCTAGCAAAGTATTTCGGAGTTAGTCCATACAGATTGCTAAGCGAAATATTGGGTGGTGTTGTTAGACCCCCGCTTTTCCAATTGGTATCAGAGCAGGCAAACACGTTCAAGACCTAACAAGTCTGTGTTTGTAGCGATCTGACTCTATGGACAAGAGTACTATCTCTGATAAACGCGTCACCAGTAATAAAGATTCTCTCTCGTCTAATTCTATGAAAGAAAAAAGTTTCTCTATCTCGAATATAGAAAAACCTTGTGGTTCGACGAGACAAACAAACAATGGCAGGTGTGTTCTTGATCTCCCTTCGAAAGAGACCTTCTCTTCTAATGAGTGGGATACATCTGAAGAGAGTAATTTGATTCTAAATCTTGTTAGAATTAAAGCTGTCAGATTGGATCAGCTAAAACACCATGTCAATGTTCTTCTTGGTGTTGTAAGAGATTTCAAAGTCCATGGCAATGCTGAAGATCATCCTTCGTGCTTAACTCTTGAGGCCAGCCTCGAAAAGGATGCCTTGGATATTGAACGTCGTTTGAATAAACTCTTCGTTCAAGGTTGTTCAAAGAAATCTAATATACCAAGAACTTCTGATGCTTTACATTCAGAAGTAAAAACAGGTGTTCCTAATATTTCCACCAAACTTAGAACACTCTGTAAAAAGCACAAGTCTTCTGGTGATGATATTAAGACGACTTCCTCCAATCATTCTTATGATCAAAAGGTATGTCTCGTCTGTGAGACCAAGTGTTCTGTTAGACAAAAGAGAAACCCTAAGTTGAATAAAGACTACTTAGTTCAACTTCAACACACCATAGATTTGATTCTGAAAGGTGTGACTGACATACGTGATTGAGCCAATTGGTTTTCATACCTATCCTTTGAATGCTACCAGGAATATCAGTACAGTGAGTTCCTCCAATGTTCAAAGGCAGAATAGACGTCTTAATAAACATCATCCTAAGGAAGCTAACCGCTGCGCTTCTGAAAGCAACGCTGATCCTGTTAAGAGAGTCATCCAAGAAGAAAGGAAAATCAATGAGATGAGAAAAGATATTAAAAAGATAGTTGGAAGATATAAAGAGCTTGTCGACAGATTATCCTCTTACTCATGTCAAGGCACTTCTGGTAAGAACTCTAACTATGTCTCTTATTTTGATGACAGTAAATTTTTGATAATTTCTCATGTCAAACAAGATCCCTTTCTAATACTAAGAGGAAATACAAACTTAACCAAAGACATAAACCTCGTAATGAGCCTGGGGCTCGTACTTGTGCTAATTAATCACAAGGTTCGAGAACTTACTCATATAAAATCATGTTCAGTAAGTTGTGTTAAAAACAAGTATACTTGTTGCTTGCATCTGTTAAGTTAAGCTATTTTCTTATCGTTCATAGCTAAACTTGTGTTGACAGATCCGCTAAGATCAAGTATTGGTCAAGTCAAAAGAAGTTGTTGCATACTGTTCTAAAACGTGTTTTTTTTAGGTCATGTTTTCAATTTGTTGAAGGACTTTATTTCTTGGGTACTTGTTGTACTCGAACGGATTCTGTTCTGGCCTGAGTCAACAGTTTCTGTTTGAAACCCTAAATTGCTGTCCCCAAAGAATATATATCCAACCTCTTAGGGTTGCAAGTCACGTACGTGTACTCCTGGTGGTTTTTGGATTTTCAAGAATGTCTTCCTCCTCTTCTTGCTATGGTGGTTTTTCAAAAGGATTTCTTGAAAAAGGTATTGAGGTTGATTCCAAGAAGAAGAGAACAATTGTAGATGAAGATCATCCCAATGCTTCATGCTTCTTTGCTTAATCTCATGAAGATGTTGATAAGGATGATATGATCTCTGCTGTAGTTGTTTATGACTTTCTTAAGTACTTTGGGGAAGCAAAACAACATCTTGTTGATACTCTAAAAGGTCTTGATAAAGTGAAATCTGAGTTGGAAATTGTGTCTGACCTTGGTGTCATAAAATCTCAAATCAGTGATCTTCGTAAAGAGAATCATCTCTCTGATAATGCAGGGAAGGCTGTCGTTCACAAGCCGGAAGATTCCTTGTATTGTGAGGATCCTGTTGTGCCCTTATCCCTATTCGCCGTCAGGGAAACAATGGAGTCTGATTCTCTCTAGCTTGTATTTTTAGATGCCTAGGATGTCTTCTTTTTGAATTAGTTGGAAGAATAACTAGTGCTTTGAATAGCAATGATTGTGACTACACATAGCTATGTCTCTTCTGTGTTTTAAGGAAGTAAGTTCATGAACTTTGTTTGTGAACCGAAAAGGAAATATCCATGCGTTATTGGGGTTATTATTTATTGCATATCTTATGAACGACCAATATGTGTGATTAGTATAACAGCTCGTGACTTGTTTGTGTTCTTGGTAAAACTATTCACATGAGGCCTGACTTTTGTTTTGGTATGACTTTTATTAGTGAAACCGATCTTAAGTAATCACTTGTTGGTATGATCGAGTTTGTGTAGTTTGTAAGGCCTAACACTGGGTAAAGGGGAACCGTTCCTAGTAAGAGGTGCAACACATCACAAAGGGGAATCGATCCTTGTATGGGGTGCAACTAGGTTTATAGCAGAAAGGAGAACCAATCCTATGGACATGTGCAACACGTTTTTAGGAAAAGGAGAACTGATCCTATGGACATGTGCAACACATATGAGTTAGATACCATATATATGTGGGGAACCAATCCTAGTACCTAGTCAACCGAATTTTGGGAAGATAGTGTGACTATGCACAATACTCACATGGAGGTAGAACCAAAACTTGTTTTGGTAGAACCGTTAAACCCATGACTTGTGATTGAGAAATTCTTAATCAATCGCATAGCTCTTGAAAGTCAGATGAACCAATTCTAAACTTGCTTGGAAGTGTGGTAAATTGGTTTCAAGTGAGTAAGTATGAAAGAGGACTTACAAAGAAAGGATGTCGCCACACTTTGAACACATGCAGTAATGCATATATTTTTTATTGTTCAAAGATATTCCTTAACGGCTAAGAAGGAAGTAAATCCCAGGATCGAAATTAAATAAGTTAAGAATCTTTTAATTAAGGTTTTTAATTATATATGGAAAATAAGAATTAGTAATGTGTATTTGCTAGTTAAAGATTTTCCAAGGAGATTTTCGATCATTATTTTGGACAGAGCATTCTCAGGAATTATGAAAACCGAATATGGAAATTATTATAGAATATCTTGAGAATATATTCGGTTTTGGAAATTCCTTGGTGTCCAAACTTCCTTGGCTATAAATACTTGAAGTTTTCCTTTCTAGCAAACTAATCCTTCGTGACAGTAAACTTCCTATGTTGTACTGTTACTGGTGAAGCCGCCTTTTCGGAGAGGAGAGTAACCTAATTAGGCGAAATCTCTTACGACCACTCAGTTTAAGTCTTCTTTGGTATTGAGAAGCTCTAGCGCGTACCGTCGGTGGGAAACTAGATAATTGCGGTTTATCTTTTGTTTTCATATTGATTTGATTAACTAACGGTGGTTGAACTTTGATTGCACCTAGTTTGTTTATGCTTGAGAATCTTCTCTTCTGATATAAGATTCACTCAAACTAGTTCAAGGTTTCGACAGGGATCTTTAGACTGTTGTTAGTGCTAAAGACGATCTTGTGATAATTCATTGTTAACAGACTCCGTTCTGTGTGTGATTGATCACAAGAGATTCAAGTAGTTGTGTGCAGGTGTTTATTGAAGATCTAAGAAGATTTGAAGACAAATAAAAGATACAAACTTTCTGACTTGGTCATATAAATCTTTGGTGTGCACAATACTTGTTTCGGTAAAAGAGGATCCAACTATAATCGATTTATCATTGTGGTATTTTGATAGAATAGTTGTGTAGATCGACATCAATACGTTTCCTTGGGATTAAAGGTATTGATTGCAAAATCTTAATGATTACCTTTTGGTAATTGAACATAAGATAGATCTTGGAACCTGGCAAAGGAGTTTATGTTAAGATAAACAAAAGAGCCTTTGTCCAACTCATATCACTTGGTTGAACAGAGTTGATACCAAACAAATTTGTTGTTCCTTTACTGTTTGGAATACGAACCAAAGGAATTGGTACAAGTACGTGACTTGTTTACAGGTTTAGTTGCTTGGTCTCAACTATACGAAGTTGGTTTATTTTGTATAGCGGCTTAATCCTGAGAGTATTCAATTATGGACAAGGTCCCGTGGTTTTTCTGCATTTGCGGTTTTCCTCGTTAACAAAATCTTGATGTGTCATTTACTTTATATTTTCGCATTATAATTGTTTTATTATAATTAAAGTAAATTACACAAACGTTAATTCCTATTTACTTGATAAGCAATCCTATTGTGTTTGGTTAAGTCCGAACCTTTGTATCAAGTAAACATACTTCGTTGTTGTATTGTCTCGATCTCGTATCCATAGACGATCACACGATGTGTGAACCGATTTATTGTATTGTCTCGACTCAGTCCATAAACAATCACTTTCGGAGAAAGGACTTATAGGAAGGAAAAGTTTTAGCTTGAGGTATATTTGGGTACCCTCTCCTTTTCACCATTAGTTTTTTCCTTACCAAGCAACTCACTTCGAAATCGACTTCCAGGGATTACATAAGTTAGCTTTAGCTTAATTAAATCTTCACCGTAAAATTTGTGCTTCTTAGATTTAATGTCTGCACCCCTTGTAGTGCATATTTCCGAATCGCTTATAGCTGGTTCCTATGCATTACATATATTGTGTAGAAATAATCATCAGTGCCTAACAAAGAATGTATAAGTATTAATGAATATATATTTAAATTATGAAAATACGCTAGTACCTGAATGCACCCAAATCTTTGTTTTGATTTTTCCTTCGTCCCAAAAGCATATTCGTATGCCCTTGATTTATATCTGATAATCCATAATCTATCTTCAATGGTTTTTTTGAATTTCCATTGTGTTGTTCTTTGTTGGTCCCAGATCTTTTCTATATTTGCTCTATAACCAAGTCCGAGCACTTTTTAGAATCGTTCTAGACTTTTTGCTTGTTTTGTATTTGATTTCTCCATCCTCTTGTGAATCCATTCTCTATGTGCTTGTCTATTTTTTTCCGGTTCCTTAAATGGAAATCTTAACATCCTACTATATTCCAGCAGTTCTAATATTTGCAGTTGGTCATCCAGGAAGTTGATCATGGCCCAGTTGATTCTGCGTATTATTTCTTTTTGCAACATTTTAAATTTTTAATTGTTTTGGTGTTGTAAAGTTATATTGAAAAAGCGGGGGTCTAACAACCACACCCGATCTTTCGTTTGGCAATCTGTATGGACAACTCCAATATAATTCCGTGAGAATCAACTAGACAGTCAGACTCAACCAAAAAAAATATATCCAAGAGTTGTATCTCTATTTCTCAATACAATCTGCAATCGAACAAATAGAAATCTGTGAGCCCGATTGATATGGGAAATAACTTAAACGGTATCAAAAACCAATGTTCAAGTTTCAATCAATTTCAATCAACAACCAAAGGTTAGATTCACCAATTGATTGAACTACGCACAACCTGTGATATTTCAATTATATAAACAAATATAATGCGGAAAACAAATAACACAGACACCAGAAGTTTTGTTAACAAGGAAACCGCAAATGCAGAAAAACCCCGGGACCTAGTCCAGTTTTGAACACCACAATGTATTAATCCGCTACATACACTAGCCTACTACAAGTTAACTTTGGACTGGAATGTAGTTGATCCCTAACCAAGTCTCACACCGATTAAGGTACAGTCACGTTCCTTACTCCTCTGAATCCCAGCATGAATCTACGCACTTGATTCCCTTAGCTGATCTCACCCACAACTAAGAGTTTCTACGACCCAAGTCGAAGACTTTATAAACAAATTTTTCTCCCACAAAAAAGTCTATTACGATAGATAAATTTGTCTCCCACAAAAATACCTACGAAGTTTTTGTTCCGTATTTTGATAAATCAAGGTGAACATGAACCAATTGATAATACGGTCTTATATTCCCTAAGAACATCCTAGAAATATCAATCACCTCACAATAACTTAACTATATGGTAGTAGAAGAAGTTATTGTGGAATCACAAAGAATGAGACGAAGAGATTTGTGATTACTTTTTATGTCTTCCCTATCGGAGATAAATCTCGAGCCAATATTAGAGAAGATAGTACTCAATACGATAGAACAAGTAAGATCAGAACACGCAACTACAGAGAAAATAGTTGGGTCTGGCTTCAGAATCCCAATGAAGTCTTCAAGTCGTTAACCTATAATGGTTTTAGGAAAAATCTAGGTTAAAGGAGAATCGAATCTAGTACGCAACTAGTATCACACAGGAGGTGCGGGGATTAGGTTTTCCAGTTGCTAGAGTTCTCCCTTATAGAGTCTTCAAATCAGGATTTGATAGCTTTGAAAAAAAACAATCAGTATTCATCGTTAGATGAAAACCTGATTTAAGATTCAAGCTAAGTTTGCTTAAAACCAAAGCAATGTCTCTCCACCGTTATATGGTCTTAGCTTGTTACACAGATATGAAATATACCTTCATTTAGATATAGGTAACCGTATCTAAACGGGTATATTGAGTTGGCTCAACAATAGTTAACCGAAGTTAGCCATATGAACACTTTTGTATTAACCACATTCATCTAACACTTCTAGATCAAATGATAATCAAATGAATCTAATTGTGTTACTCATAGAGTTGTTCAATTTTTTATATTCTCATAGAAGTATACAAGCCACAATTGAAACAAAATCGGATTGATTCAAGAGAATCAATTCATGAACATTTAGCCACGGTTTGCAAAGATTACATTCCTTAATTGATAAATGTATTTGTTCATGAGTATGAAATCATACTTAACCGATTTTAGAACTTAAACCAACTTAGTTTGCAAACGGGTACTCAAATTTAAGTTACGGGATTTGGTCTTGTCTGATAGTTAGCAAATCGGTATGCATACTGTCGTTCCAGACCTAACTCAGGTAGAACCGTTCGCATACATGTATGCGAACTTGGTTCCCGGACTTTAATAGTTAAAACCGTTTACATACTGGTATGCAAACTTGGTTTCCGGACCTGAATCATACCACAACAATTTTCATACTGGTATGCATACTGTGCTATATCCAGACAATGGTTAATTGTTCTAAACTCCTTAGAAAACGACAATAGTTGTCTCACACAAACTATTAGCTTATAAGTAATTTTCAAATGATCGAATGATCAATACGAAACATTCCGAGTTGATATCAAATGACTGTCTCACACAAATCATGTAAGATGTTTCAAGGCAATTTTCACATGATCATCTTTTGACATATTATTTGGTTTCCAACAAATAAATTGTTTCCAACTAAACTCGTCAAGAATAATGATGAACGTAGCTAAAGCAAAAATCTTCCAACACATATTTCGAGAAAGATATAAGCGAGTTAAACTCAGCTTGAAATATCAAATGTATATAATGTAAAAGTCTATATACCTATACAACTTAGTCTCAATAGGAGATAGAATAGAATAGACTTCTGAGTGATAGATAAGTTTTAGCCTCCATATACCTTTTGTTGATGAAGTTCCTCCAATCTCTCCCCAGTAGATATTCGTCTTCAATCGATGAACGTCGTGAAGTCTAAAGCTCAACTACACATTATATCATAATCCAAGATATAGCTACAAGTAGACTAGAAATCAAGACTTATAGTTTTGATCACCTGAACTTGACAAACAAGCTTGAGATAGAAACGCTTCCGAGTTCGACCAAGCAGTGCTCTTACAGTCTTCCCCTTTGTCAGTTTTAATAACAAAACTATCAATACTTATGGATTACAAAATAAATAAACTTTATAGATTCTCATCCAACATGCTTGATTTCCTTGGTTCTTCAACATTCCTTGAATTCTTCGTCGCTCCAAGTACTCCAGTGATTCTGAACGTGTTCAACTCAGCATCAATGTTGTTGAAGATCCGAAGCCATAACAATAAGAAAACCGATGTTCTCAAGTATTGTTATACAATGTCATAGTATTATTACACAACATCAAAGTTCATTTGTATCACAACTTTGACAATAATACTACAGTGATATGTATCACTCCCCCTTAGTCAATACTTCATCTCACAATGAAAATCATTCCCCCTTACATAATGATCCGTAAACCATATGTATGTAGTGTGAACTACAAAATAATTCTCCCCCATTTTTGTCAATATAAATTGGCAAAGGTACGAAAACTAGCAAGATCATAATGAAATTATCAAGGAGATGACTAAAAGAGAACATATCAACTTGGTTTCGATAATTTCACATAGTCGAAACTTAGTGTGTTCATCAAGGAGTTTATAAAGATACAAGAAAACTCCTACAATATTCCACAACCGCACTCCCCACAAAGATTTAACAATTAAGCACAAGTTCAATTAAGAACTCCCCCCATAAAATGTCATTCCCGAAAGAACAACAAGAGCACCTTACTTTTACGAGAAAAGAAGGATTTCTTTGGACATTAACAAATCACATGAAACATGAATTTGTATCCAGAAAAATCGAATAAATTAACCATAAGAGAACCTTAAAGATTATTTTAATCGAAAATGCTCAACATAAGAAAACTTACGGAGCCATACAATACATTCACATAGAAGTGGATCAGGGAAAGATCAATACTGCTGAATATTCAAAAGTTCACTCTATCTTTTATCAATATTTGCATAAAGACATAATAGACCTAACTTTTGACATGTATGAGATAATCATAGTTCACGGACGTAAACACATATATCCCATAATATTTTTGCAATATATAAAACCATAAAGATTAATACTGCAAAATCATCTTGCTAATAACTTAGAACTTAAATAAATAAATCTAAAACATTGCAAGATGAAAATCGTTGGAAATAGCTATGTGTAATCACAATATATGTTATACGAAACCCTAGTTATCCAACACAAGAATAAATTCTCATAAGAAGTTTCCTAGATATTGTAGAGCTTTCTCAGAGCATCTACTTAGAATTCCTTCTCATTATTGAAGAACCCATTGATTATGGGATCATTTAATTCCTCCAGATCTTCAGAAATATCAGTTAACTCACTAAGTTCTCTTTTCAGTTCACAAAGGGTGTTCTTTGTCAGAGATAACATTTGTTCATAGTAAGCTATCTTTTTCAAAAAGAACATGATTTGAGATTTTAAATCATTTCTTTTGCTGATGAAATCCTTCACCATATCCCTAAAGTTATTATCATTTTGACAAATAGATAAAAAACAGTTATAGGAGGAATCTTTTTCATCATTTGTCCACTTCACCTTTTTCTTCCTTGAGGATTGGATTCTTTCACACAAATACACGTTAACTGCTTCTACTGCATCCCTTTTTGTGGTACCTCTAGTTACAAGAGCCATGATACTGTATCTTTCAAAGAAAAAGAGTGAAGGGCGTTTTGATCACAAATGAATATAAGCAAACCCTAAAAAACCTTTGAAAAAAATCTTCATGGTTCACGGTCCATTATCTTTTTTTGATAAGAAAATATTCAATTGCAAATCTTTAACTTATATAAACTTAAACAATCGAAGATAAGTAGTTAACAACTATACACGACTTGAGCAACCTTGACGCAATCCTCATATTCTCAAGTTAATAATGAGGATGCATATATCACTATAATTAGATAAGGATGAACTGAGCAGAATGCTCACATATTGTGTCACATGGTGACTTATCAAGGTTTGTTGTATAAGCAGACTTCTTACCTCGTCTGACTCTGGTTCTCTTAGACTCTTCTTGTCTTCAGGAGTTCCCTGTTGGTTACCCAAAGCCAGATTCATTCTTTGCATGTCATTCTGAAGTTTGGCAATTTATTTGTTGTTCTTCTTGAATTTCCAGCACTTGCTTTGAACATGATTCACATTTCCACAAAACAAACAATTCAAGGACGAATTTTAGTTTTGCAGATTTGACTTCTGTTTGTCACAACTTTTAACATCCATTATTCCAGAACCGTTCGGAACAAAAGAGTTGTTTGTGATCACAGTCTTGCTTTTGAACCCTAAACCGTTTGTGTTTTCAAAAGACTTCTGGCCGAATAACATTGTTGAAATCTTGTCGGAGCTTCCAGACAACCTTTGCAGGTCATACTTAAGAGTATTAATATATTTTTATTTTAGTGACAGGGTTCTGGTGAATTCATCATTAAGACAGTTGTTGATACACGAAAATTATTACCCCCTAACAGGGCTAGGGAGCCCCTAAAGGGGTGGCAAATCCAATATAAACAAAAGGGACTTGGGGACTAAGGCCCAAGTCCACTAAAGAAATATCCATGCTGAAAAAAGGAAAATGAGGGAATTAAGGGAAAATGAGGAGGTTGTATTAGAGAAGGAGTGACATTAGTGGTAATTAATGAGGTGTAGGACATGTGGCATGATGTCATAAAAGGAAGGGCTTTTGGGAAAGTTTATAGATGGAGGTACATAGAACAATGGAAAATAAGTTCTCTCTCATACCATTCCTAGAAAGTGTAGTCATTTGGTGTGGCTAGGACGGGTAGGACCAAAATCATATTCACCCCTCAACATTTGGCGACCACACCCGGAGGCTCATGCCTAGCCCACCATGACGCACCAAGGAAACACTAACATAGGCGCGCTAAGAAATGAACCGGCGGTACAACCCACTGATCTCGACCGAGTAATAATAGAGGAAGAAAATGAAGATAGCGAAGAAGAAACATTGGCACAAGGCGCGGATAGTCATCGGATAGCACTCGAACACCAGAATAAAGAAGCGGGAGCAATACAAGGAGAGGGCGCACAACAAATGACACTAGCAACAAAACCCTCGCTTTTAACATTGCAAGACATACGAAAAGAGTTGGAAACATGCGTACGAAGGAAACATAATCTGAGAGAGTGGATGGAACAGGCTAAAATAACAAACCGAGACATCTCTGAAGGAACGATAGTGAATTAAGGGCACAACGACGACGAGCCTATGACAATGTCGCGAGAATCTGTTGCAAAATACCTAGATTCAAATTACCCTGTAGTGAGACAAGAAAACTACGGTGCCATGAATAACCCCTACTCAATGAGCATCAACGAGTATCAGTACCCGAAGGACTACGCGTCACCAAAGTTCAGAGCATATGATGGGCAAGGGAACGCACGAGAACATCTTAGTCGATTTTTGTCTGCAATGAATGACAGGGCCTCTAATGGAAAATTACACTTGAGAGAATTCCCTAAATCACTCACGGGAACAACATTTACTTGGTACGATAACCTAAAAGCAGAAAGCGTGGACTCGTGGCAAACCATGTTCTCTCTCTTCTTCAGGAAATTTTATTCAGCCAAAATAAAGATCACATTAATAGACTTGAGCAGGTGTAGCCAACGCGTAGGAGAAGAAATAGGGAAATATATCTTCCGATTTCGGCATCTCGTGTTAGACTGCCACGAGGATATCAGTGAAAGAGCACTGGTTGAGATTTGCATACGCGGGATGACGTCTTCCTTTAAGAAGAACCTGATCAACTTCAGATTCCAAACATTCGTCGAGCTGGAAGAAGCAACAGACAAGATCGCCGACTGTGTTGAAAAAACACATACAGACCACCCCTGGAAACACACAATCAATATCGTCTCTGAAGCACCACGTAACGTAAGGCTCAACATCTGGAAAGGATGGAAGGATTCGTTCCAGGCTACCGAGGGAACCCAGGGGGACCCAGAGGAACAAGGCGAGACAACCCTCCACCTCCTTATGCAGTCGGGAGCAGATAATAGGACTCTTGGAACAATGGGTAAGGAACAAAGAAATCAATCTGCCCCCGACGGTGCTAGATGTCAACAAAATGGACAAGGGCGCGGTCAGGTATTGCCATTATCATCAAAGGTTAGGTCATCCAACAATGGAGTGCTTCGCCATAAGGAGCATTTTCGACCTCAAACACACAGCTGGAGAAATTGAAATAGCGGAGCAAGCAATAAGACACGACCCTCTCCCTAGTCATTGAACCAAAACTAGGCTCAGCATATGTAAAGCAAGCATAACAGTAAAAAACTGCGGCCCTTCAAATAACGACACCCAATAATTAAGGCAAGTTGTATTTCTCATTTCTTGTCCCTATGAATGATAATTTATAATAATAAATAAAGGTATTGGCAATGAGAAAGAAAAGGCCACGTGTTAGAGCATTGATCAGTTGAACCCGCCAAGCGTTGGTATGTCAAGTTTGGTTGTCATATTTTAGTGAACCAAAACTCATTTAAAGAGTCGCTTGATTATTTTCTAGAGTCAACTTCGTGTAGGTTAGCTAGAAAGTTATTAGGATATGAGACTTACAAGTATTGCTCAAAGACTTGAAGAATGTGAAGAAGTAAAGAGCTACATTGACGACATCATCCTTCCTATTGGGGTTAGTAATATTTTGACTTGAATTGTTTCATTCCTAACGTATCTTTCAAGTCGTGCTATATTGAAAACATAACTGTGAAGTTGTGAATGATTATACTCTAGTTAGACGTAGTATTAAGGAATTATAATACGAAGTATAACGCTTATCTTTTGAACTTCGTATATTAGACATCGACATAATCATATGAATTCTATTGTGATTATGTATGGGTATGGGTGAAGATTTCATCATAGGAAACAATGTTTTACATTCGTTTATAGGAAGTACAATTCATAAACTTGTTTTGTGAATCGAAAGGGAAATCGCTAGGCTTATTGGTATTATTATTCATTGCAAATCTTTGGATTACTAATATGTGTGTTTAGTATAACCGCTCATAACTTGTTTATGTATCTTGGTAAAACTATTCACAATGCCTGACTTATGTATCGGTATGAGTTTTATTAGTGAAAACAATCTTATGTAATCACCTGAGATGGTATGATAGATATTTGGAATTGGTGTGACCATTCCTAGTCATTGGGTAACCGATCCTAGAACTTGGTGGGACTAATCACAAGATGTGTAATCGATCCTTGTAGTAGGTTAACAAGTTTTAGTAATTGGTGTAACCAATCCTATAACTTGTGCAACCGATCACAAGTAATACCATGAGATAGTGGTAACCGATCCTGGTACTTACTTAGCCATTTTATGGAAACTAGTGCAACTGATCCTAGTAGCCACTTGGAGGTAGAACCGAACTTTGTGTTTGGTAGAACCGTTAAACCCATGGATGGTGATTGAATGTTTTTGATCAATCACATAGTTCTTGGAAATCAGATGAACCAATTATAAACTCGTTTAGAAGTGTGGCAAATCGGTTCCAAGATTGTAAATATGAAAAAGGATTTACAAAGTAAAATGTCGACATACTTTGAACATGTGCAGTAATTCTTATCTATTATTGTTCAAAGATATTCCTTAATAACTAAAGGAGAATCCCGGATCGAAATAAATTGCGAATCTTTTAATTAAGGTTTTTAATTTTGTACTCCCTCCGTCCCACTATTAAGTGACCTAGTTTAAGTTTGCACAATTTTTAAGGAAAACAAGGGAAAAGAGTATTTTTAAGCATATTTTACAATTATACCCTTATGGATAATAATTAGTGAAATTTTAAAATGATTTATCTCCCAAACTACACCACGGATGTTCGCAAACTTCATACCATTGAAAACCATTTTAAAACACCTGCGTAACGAATATAAACATGCCTATAAAATTATGCATATTTCTTATATTTCTTATAATCAATTAAAAGGATAATTTTAGAAATATTCCTTGTTTAATGATATAGGTCACTTAATAGTGGGACAAAATATAAAAGTAAATAGGTCACTTAATAGTAGGATGGAGGGAGTATACTTTTAATTTCCAGCAATTAAATGCATATCTTTAGAAAATAAAAATTGGTAATGTGCATTTACTAATTGGAGATTTGCTACTAAGATTTCGGTCGATATTTGGACAGTGCATTTCCAGGAATTATGAAAACTGATTTTGGCTTTATTGCATATCTTTGAGAATATTCGGTTTTGGAAATTCTTTTGTGTCCAAACTTCCTTGGTCTATAAATATTGAAGTTTTCATTTCGAGCAAACTAATCCTCAGAGCCAACAAAACTACCTAGTTGTGTTGTTACTGGTGGAGCCGTCTTCGGAGAGGAAAGTACCCTAATTAAGCGAAATCTCTTACGACCGCTCGTTTTAAAGACTTCTTTGGGATTGAGAAGCTCTACGAGTACCGTTGGTGGGAAACTAGATAATTGCAGTTTATTATTAGTTTTAGATTGATTTGATTGACTAACGGTTGTTGAACTTTGATTGCACCTAGTTTGTTTATGCTTTAGAATCTTCTTTATGATATAAGATTCACTCAAACTAGATCAAAGTATCGACGGGGATCTTTAGACTGTTTGTAGATCTAAAGACGTCTTGTGATAATCCATCGTTAACAGACTCCGTTCTGTGTGTGATTGATCACAAGAGATTCAAGTTGTTTGTGTGCAGGTGTTTACTGAAGATCTAAGAAGATTTGAAGACAAACATGATTTCTTATTTGAGTTCATAATATTTGGTGTGCACAAAACCTGATCGGCTGGGGATCCAACTATAATCGGTTTATCTTTTGATTGATTGGATTGGTTAGTTGCGTAGATCGGCATCACTACATTTCTTTGTGATTCATAGTATTGATTGCATAGTCTAAACAATTACTTTGGTAGTTGTTGAATAGATTGATCTAAGAACCCGACAAAAGAGTTTATTGGTTAAACGGAAGAGCCTTTTTTCAAAGTCATATCACGTTGTTTGAAAATAGTTGTTACCGAACAGATTTGTTTTTCCTTTACTGTTTGGAATACGAACCAAAGGAATTGTTCCAAGTGCGTGACTTATTGCAAGTTGGAGGCGCAAGGATACCGAGGGAACTAAGTGAACTATATGTTTAGTTGCTTGGTCCCAATTATACGAAGTTTTTTTTAATTTTTGTATAGCGGCTTAATTTTGAGAGTATTTAATTCTGGACAAGATCCCGGGGTTTTTCTGCATTTGCGGTTTCCTCGTTAACAAAATCTTGTTGTGTCTTTTACTTTTATATTTCCGCAATTATAATTGATTTATTATAATTAGAAGTAAAATACACAAACGTTAATTCATAATTACTTGATAGCAATCCTATAGTGTTTAGTTAAGTCCGAACCTATTATCAAGTAATCATACTTCATTGTTTTTTGTCTCCATCTTGTATCCATAGTCAATCACGCAAGTTATCTTGTTGTCGTATTGTCTCGATCTCGTATCCATAGACGATCACACGAAGTGTGAACCTATTCGTTGTATTGTCTCGACTCAGTCCATAGACAATCACTTTCACAGAAATGACTTATAGGTGGAAAAGTTTTAGATTGAGGTATATTTGGGTATCCTCGTCTTTTCAATTTGTATCAGAGCGGGCAAACACGAAAAGATCTAACAATTTGTGTTTCATGCGTTCCAACCTATAAGAAATGAGTCTTATGTATGATTCAGTTAACGTACCACCAAGATTTAATGGGATGAATTACCCATTTTGGAAATTTACTATGAGAACTTTTCTTCAATCTCGAGATTTTAATAATTGGCTATTAATTGAAGACGGATATGAAAGACCAAGAGTAAAATATCCAGAAGCAGAGTTTAAACGTTTAGCATTCTATAGTTATGAAGTAAGGGCTCTTGCAAAGCAGAATTCTGATGGTCTAAATGTCATCATACACGCAGTAAGTGATTTTCTTCTTCATCATATTATGTCATGTGAAACTTCTAAGGAGGCATGGGATACTCTTGAGACTGTATTCGAAGGAAATGATTCCGAAAAAAAAGCGCGACTTCTGTCCCTTTATTCTGAATGGGAATACCTTAAAATGGATGATAACGATACCTTTGAGGAGTTTTAACTCTAAACTTTCTGAGATTGCCAATGCTTCTTTCTTACTTAGAAAGACTATACCTGAAAAGGAAATAGTATGCAAAATACTCAGATCGTTACCATCCAGATACGAGTCTAAGAAACATGCCATAATATAAGCAAATAATCTTTTTATACTTTCTCGAAGCTCTCTTGTAGGAAAGTTAAATATCTTTGATAGAGAAATTCTGCTGAAGAATCAAACTGAGAAGCATTGTCAAGAGGACCAGGTACTTGTTGAAAAGGATCTTAACTCAACAATTGTGCTTCTAGCGCAACGAATTAAGGATATCTTATCTAATGAAAAATATGATCCTGATACATTATCTTTTTGTCATAAAAAAGGTAGTGCAGAAATCCAATGCTTCAAGTGCCGTAGTTTCAGACATATGGCAAAACAGTGTTCAGACAGAAATGCTCAGAAACGCAATAGGGCTTACATCTCTAATCTAGATTGAAAAAGCCTGGGTCTAACAACACCACCCAATATTTCGCTTAGCAATCTGTATGGACTAACTCCGAAATACTTTGCTAGAGAATCAACTAGACAGTCGGACTCAATCTAGATAAAAGTATCTCAAGGAGTTAATATCTCTCTCTTGATTTGATTTTTACTCAAGCTAAAAACAATAGCGAGTCTTTATCAAATACAAGGAATAACTTGGACGGTACCAAAGACCAATGTCCAAGTGTTAATTAATGAAATCGACAACCACAAGGTCGGATCTCCAATCGATTAACCTTTAACGCACAACCTGTATTATTTCAATTATAAAGATAAATAATATAATGCGGAAAATGAAGTAACACAGACACCAGAAATTTTGTTAACGAGAAAACCGCAAATGCAGAAAAACCCCAGGACCTAGTCAAGATTGAATTCACACTATATTAAGCCGCTACAGACACTAGCCTACTCCAAGCTAACTTCGGACTGGACTATAGTTGAACCCCAATCAGTCTACCACTAATTCAAGGTACAGTTGTACTCCTACGCCTCTGATCCCAACATGATACTGCGCACTTGATTCCCTTAGCTGATCTCACCCACAACCAAAAGTTGCTGCAACCCAAAATCACAGACTTGATAATAAACAAATCTTTCTCACACAGAAAAGTCTATCAAAGGATAAATTTGTCTCCCACAGAAGAACCCTAGGTTTTTGTTCCGTCTTAAGATATGAAATCAAGGTGAACGGGAACCAATTGATAATCCGGTCTTATATTACCGAAGAACAACCTAGATTAATCAATCACCTCTCAACAGTCTTACTTGAATACACAAGAAAACGTCGAGGAATCACAAACAGTGAGACGAAGATGTTTGTGACTTCTTTATCTTGCCTATCGGAGAACTCTCACGATCTCAAGCCAATCAAAGATTGTACTCGTACGATAGAAGATGCAAGATCAGATCACACAACTACGATAAAAGTAGTATCGGTCTGGCTTCACAATCCCAATGAAGTCTTTAAGTCGTTTACCTGGTTTTAGAGAAGAAAACCAAAGGTTAGAGGAGAATCGACTCTAGCGAGCGCACGAGTATCACACAGACGTGTGGGGATTGGTTTTTCCCAATGCTAGATGTCTCCTATATATAGTCTTCAAATCAGGGTTTTGCTTTAGTTACAAAGCAATCAATATTCACCGTTAGATGAAAACCTGATTTAGATTCAAGCTAATATTTCTCAACCGTTAGATCGAAAACTTAGCTTGTCACACACACTTGAGATATATGTTTACTGGGTTTGTGAAAACCGTTCCCAAACATGTACGTGTATGTTGGTTCAACATAGTAACCCAAAAGGTCAACCATATGAGAATTTCATATTAACCTTGTTCTTCTTCACCATAACTTGTTCAATTGACTCAAATGAACTAGTTAGAGAGTTGATCAATTGCTATGAGATCTTATGTAACTACACAAGACACAATTGAAACAAAGATGATTCGACTGAATCGGCTCATGAACTTTATAGCCACGATTTTCATACTGCATTCCTTAGTAATTTAAGTATCATGTTTGAAGCACATCTTTAGATCATAACCCACTCAAGTACGCAAACAAGTTCCGGACTTAAGACAACCGGCAGAGTTTTCCAAACTCAGCAGAAAATCTCGGCAAGGAGACTTCCGCCAGTTCGCGGACCAAACACGCAAACGAGTTTTTGGAAAATCCCAGCAGAAATTCTCGGCAAGAGAACTCCCGTCAGTTCGCGGACTTGGAAAAGCCAATTCCTCCGGTTTCTCTCAATCAACAAAGTTCGCAAACTTCGGATTAAGGAATATGACTTTTGCACATATGTGTTTCCACACAATGCTTATATCCATCATTGGTTATATAGACCTAAACTCTCATTCCAACCATTGAAACATTCTTAGAGGACGTTATATAGTTGTTACACTATTTCTCGTCAAAGCGATTTTCAAAGTGATTGAAACAATATGACTTTCGTCATTAGGTGAAGATAAACCCGATCAAAGCGAAACGCTTTACCAACACATGATTTCGAGATATAGATAAGCGAGATATACTCGGCTCGAAATATCAAATGTGTATGATCCAGTCTATATAGCATACGACTTTTGTCTCATAAGAAGTAGGAGATAGAAGAGATAGACTTTTGAGTGATAGATAAGTTCAAGTCTTCACATACCTTTTTGTTGATGAAGTTCTACGGTTCCTTGAGTAGATCTTTGTCGTTGTATGATAAATCGCCATGAAGTTCTTGAGCTCAACTACACTTTTCTATCCTAGTCCGAGACTTAGCTATGTAGACTAGAAATCAAGACTCATAGTTTTGATCACTAACATTGACAAACATGCTTGAGATAGCAACGCATGCGAGATCGACCGAGCTATGCTCTAACATAGATGATATCCATGAGGATAAACCCTATGAAGGAATATTTGGGTGTAATGCACTTTTTGCTAATTCTAACAGTAATAAATCTTATGAGTCTAATCAACTCCTGACAGACTGTTAAGAAAAACTTGAATGAGGGATTAAGGAAAACAAAAGATTAAGTCTAGAACTTAAAAATCTTATGAAATCTCTGTCAGATAAAACTCAAGATGTGAAATCTGAGCAAACAAAATTGGTCAACAAACCAAAGATTTCAGAAGATAATTATGATAATATGAAAAGTTCTTTATATAGTCATACTGCAATGCTCCATGAGAATTCCCAACAAAACAAATTCATCAAAGCTCTTCGCAAGGGAATAAAGATGTTGAAGGGGGAAGAGTTTATTAGAACTCAAAAGGGAGCGGTAGTTGCTTGCAATAACAAGAGAAAGAAAGAACATAAGGAAACACAATCTATTGTGTTTATAAATCATCCCAAGGATGTCTTTGTTGGCTCTTGATAAGTGCCTTAAATACATCTTTTGAATGTCAATTTCTTATGCTTTTCTTTACTATTTCTCTTGTATTTTTGTATATTACGCTTATTTTGCATTTTATAGGTATTTTGGAGTCATGTGGTGTGCAAGAAGATAAACCAGCGCTTAATTCATTGCTTGGCGATATTGGAATCGACGGAAGAATACAAGGATATATTACATAAGAAGCTGGAAGTTCTGAAGCACCAGACGCTTGCACTCAGGACAGCCAACTGGAGTCAGCTGAAAACTGTGATAAATACAGACATGTCTCAGATAAGGGGCACCACCCTTCCTATAAACTTGTACCAGAGAACTTGGTCGAGAGTTATTCGCAGGTCACAACCTAAGTTCTTCTATTCTTCTTGTGTTGCACCAAGTCCTGCCGCCATCCAGCCATGGTTCGTGATATGCTCAATGGGTTAGGACAGGATTTGAAGTTAAGAATTCGAACCAGGGAAAAGCGTTTTGGTTCGTTTGGTTATCACTGGAAATACAGAGAAGAAACACAAGCTGCTGCCATCGAAAATCGATGGAGATTCGAAATGTTGAAATGTTGTTCTCGAAGATTTACAAGAGATTTGAGAAGTTTTAGCATTCAAGAAGATTGGGTCCAATTCTGTTTGTTTGGAACAGAGTTTTGAATCTTAAAATTAGCCTGGGAATTAAAGCTGTTGCCGTTGTCCTTGATGAATGAGAGGAGAATAATGGTGATTGAATTCGTGTAAATGTTTAGAACTTTGGTTTCGCCTCAATTGCAGGGAAGGAGCAGTGGCCTTAGGAATCACCAGCAAGGTTAAGATTGAATTATTAGTTTGTGGCACTACTACTGCTTGTAGAAATTCCTGAAATACTGTTCTTCACAACTCAGGTTCAGCTGCTTGTTTACCGCTTCAGTTTGCTAGGACTCTGCGTGATTGTTGGAGAAGGTTTGGGACTTGGCTATGACCGGGATTCGTAATACAAGCAGGGTGGCTCGAGTTTGGAGTCTGTGCTCGAGATTTACAAGGGTAATGGGTGCAGTTTGGCAGCGAGAAAGCAGTGAAGACACCAACTGCTCTGCCAAGGTTCAGTACCAGCAAACTATGAGTCCGATGGGTAGTTGCGAAGGATCAAGAGAGAATTTCAAAGGCAGGGAGGAGATAAGTCAGGGGTTCGAGTTAGTCACTGTTCTGTACAAGTTTCTTAGGCTAAAATTCAGCTAAACAAGTCTGTTATTGTCGTTGATATTGCAGATGAACAGAAGAGATTGAAGAGGAATAAGGAGCAAGAAAAGAAGCTATAAAAAGGGGTAAAACCTAAACCTACAGATCATATCTCACACCCCCTTCACGACTGCCGCAACCCTAACTTCAGCGAGCTTTTGCTTGCTGAACAACCTCCATTCCGTTACCACCTCCTTGCATACCATCAACACTTCACAGTTCATTTCCTGCATCACCACTGCATACATCATCTCAGCACATCCATCTGCATACATCCATACCACCTGACATCCACCTGCATATCCATCTCCAACCCATTACCACCTGCATCTCACTCTGCATATCACCAGCACTCCACCCTTCATTACCATATGCATAACCTCCAGTTTGCAGCTATAGCATCTATCAGTCCATCATTCCACCAGCATATAGGCATCAAGGAGTTCGCCGATACAGCACCAAGCCAGCAACAATACTATTTCACTACCACCATTTCGTTATCACCAGGCCATGCCATTCGCCAACATCAACGGTCCATATTCATCTCCACCTGCAGCTGTTTTGGTTTTGTATTCCTGTTTCTATTCTTCCTTTGCCATGAACTCCAGTAGCTAATTGCATTTGATTAGGGACGATTTCAATGTTCGAACATGATTCACAATTGATATTTAAAAGTGCTTGTTTTCTTGCAATCTGTATTTTTATTGTTCATTCTCTATTGTGCCAATATTGCTTATGTGATTTGTTTATGAATCGTTTAAGTGCAAATTAGATGGTGAATTCATCATTCTCATACTAATTCGAGAACTCTTCGACCCGTAATTGTCTAAATGTTCCGAGTACAAGTAGTAATATGCGAATATTGACGATGGGATTTTGTTAAGTATTCGTATGTATTGAGTGACACTAGTAGGTAATTCATGCTTTTTATTTTATCGCTAAGAACAATCTTATAGAACTTGAGGCATTTGTCTAAGTCACACCTAAAGAGCGTGTTTAGGAAACTTGACAAGCAGAAACCGGTAGTCGAGCGCTTCCATGTCCCGTAAACTTAGGAGATAATAACGAAATAGTTGAGCATACTAATTATTCTAGGGTTGTTAGTAACAAGGTACTTTGCAGAAACTAGCTATATCAATAAGATTCATGTTTTGTGATCGAGAAAGAGTCCTTGATCATTCTCATCCTCATTGTTTACATTTATTTATTTCGCATTAGTTTCATTCAGAAATTGAATTGACAACTTTAGCTCAACTCTCCCTTAGGAACGAACCTGCTTATCCGTATACTACTAGTTAGTGTAATAAGAGTAAGGAATATATTATTTGCGAGTTGAACCTCGTCAAAATTAGCGCCGCTGCCGGGGGAGCAGTCAATAGTTCTAGTTGTTCTTTAATTTTCTGTTTTTGTATTTGTTTTTCATATTTTGCTTTTACTAATTTATCTTTTTAGAATCTTATTTTTAGGTACAAACAATCAATCTTTTTGTGTGTGCACAATTGGGAACAAGAGGTAAGTCTCTAAACGAGTTGTGTGCATAATTTTTCAAGATGTATCATTTTGGGAACAATACATATGGTTCACAAGACCATGCATATTATGGTAATAATTCTGATTTTCAATCTCACTCTTACAATAACTTCCAACCATATGTGGGATACAATCAAAACCAATCTTTTGGCTATGATGACTATTGTACAAGACCTTGTGATTATTCTCATACATCGCAGCAACCTTTTGGTGGTTATGTAAGTGGACAATCACAAGGATGGGGAGATAATTATACTTCTCATACGTTCCAATCTAGTTTCTTGCAGATAGATGCCTAATAAATTCATAGATTTGCAAGGTACATGGAACCAGATTAACTCAACTCCTAACGTGCAGAGTTTCGTACCAAGTGAAACATATGATAGTGTATTTAGACCTGTTTCAGATCGTACTTATGATCTTTCACCCATTCAACGGGAAGAGACGTGGTCTAAAGAACCTATTGTGAGTAGTAGCGGAAAATGTGTTAACATAAAGAAACTCTTTAAACAATACGAGCAGTTGGAAGAAGAGGGAGCAATAGAAGAGACTCTTCAAGCAATTTCTAGGGCCATACATATGGAGGTTAACCGCCATATTGATAATGGAGAAGGGCCCTAAGAAGAAGATTCTGAGGATGATGAACCTTTGGAAAATGTTGATAATGATGGTGCTACTAGCTCAGCTCATGATTTTAATGATCATTCTCTTATTCAAAAGGAAGAAGTTGAGTCTAAAAATGCTACCCATTATTAATGGTAAGATTTATGTTGTATATGAGAGCGATGATGATTATGACTTCTTTGTGCAACCTGCCCCAAATTCAGAGATAGTCGATACTTTGAATGAGAAGTCAACTTGTGGTGAAGAACATAAGGATTACGATAATTTGCTTATGGAAGATTCTGATTTCTTTTCCGATGAGGAGGAATTGGTTATAGAAGAAACCAGCGAATGTCTTAACAAGAGTTCGAGTGAGAATAATGATACTTATGACGTGGGAACGAAATTATCCAGCAGTACCGAGGATCCGGTAGTACATGAGGTTTTGCAAGGTTTGTCTAACCCTTTAAATGAATCTCTATTTAATGACGATCCTCCCAAACTTGAAGTAGTTTCTCATAGAGTTGTTAACCCGACTTTTAGGAAAATACCTCATTTGGGGCTGGAATTATGTGCTTCTAAAGTTCTTTCTGAATTTCTTTCTTCCAAATATCCACCATATATGTTTGAGTCTAACACCATGCAGGTTTGCCAAGAGGAACCAATAGAAGTGCCTTCTACTTATGTTTTGTATACAGGACTAAGTGTGGGGGTGACTCTCGTAGGATGATAGTTTTATTTTACCCACCATTTGCTAACATTCTTATGAAGCCTTTGCAATATATGCAGATTGTTTTGTGGGTGGATCCTCAAATTTTCAGATTGTTGATATATGGGGAGTCTATTTTGAATGTTTCTCGTATGCGTCAATCAGGTGAACAATTCCAATTCTTACTTCCTTATCTTTTTCAAGTATTCCTCTTATTCTTTTTGCAATGGTTTGAAACGTTGAGGAAAATGTTTGATTTAAGTATGGGGTAGGGTTCCATAAGAAAAAAATTGACGTATAAAAAACTCCAACTTTTAGAGATTTTTGAACAATTTAGAACAAACACTAGCCTTTCTAAGTAGATGGAATTTTTTCTTGATGATGAGGTATATATTAGCTGAGTCGGGATTAGATGCCAACTGAATAGCTTTTTTAGTGTTTATGCTCTATTGTTCAGAAATAGCTATGAGTTGGGGTATCAACTTATGTAATTTGTATATAATTTATAGAGTTTGATGCCTTTAGTTTAAAAAAATAGAAAAAAAAATTACTCTTCGAAATCTAGAAACTTGTGCTTTTAGAATGACACTGGACAATATAAGGGGATGGAACCATCTTGGTTGCAGGAGTTGAGGAACCCATTAACTAAAACTCAGGTATTAACATGATAGTTGTTACCATATCTCAGAATCGCCATCATATCACCATCTGTTTTTATTTTTGCAAACTTTTTGTTTCTGTAAGTGATTTGGCGGGTCACTAACATCGAATTGTTATTGGTGCTAGGATGAAATAGAGCGATTGAGTTACCAAAAAAAAAAGGACCAATTAGACCAATCGGAGTATTTATATATGAAAAAAAAAAAATTAAAAAAAATGACACTTGGATAGCAATATGTGTGTGTTCTCCGTGTCTCCGTCGCCTAAACAAGCATGGAACGCAGGATCCACGGGAATTACCATGTAATCTGCTGATAAGAAGCATGCGCTTGGATCCAAAAGATCTAATCATGTTGTCGATTCAAAAAAAAAAAAGGAAGAAAAAAAGGAAGAAAAAAAGTTATTATTATTATTGTTCTGATTAATAAAATCGACAGCTGGTTCCCTTGTATTTGCCAGCTGAGTTGATCTAGAATTAAGATTGTCGGCTACTGATTCCCATGTATATGCTAGCTGAGTTATTATTAGAATTCAGATATAATGACCCGTCCCTCCACCGATACTGTCCCCACTTAGCCACTGCGGTTATCCGGCAGTGTGGGGTTTTCAACGGGCATCGCTGCGGTAATCCAGCAGAAACTTCCTGGATGGTCACCCATCCCTGGATTACTCCTGCCCGAGCACGCTTAACTGCAGAGTTTTCTGCTAACTCTGGAGTCAATTGTGCTGAAAAGGCCTCGGTGTTAGGAAGGGACAAACCATTACCTATATTCCATTTCATCGGCGAACCACTGCCGAATCAGGGTATTACAATACCACCACCTTAAATTGGAGACGTCCTCGGCTCCGGAATACCTATACAAGCCCAGATCTCCGACATTCTCTGCCCCTCATGAGAAGCATCTGGACCAACCCCGTCCAACATACCTTCCCACCCTCGGCAGGTGAACCGTCGTCAGCTCTGATACCATTTGTAATGACCCGTCCCTCCACCGATATTGTCCCCACTTAGCCACTGCGGTTATCCGGCGGTGTGGGGTTTTCAACGGGCATCGCTGCGGTAATCCAGCAAAAACTTCTCGGATGATCACCCATCCCTGGATTACTCCCGCCCGAGCACGCTTAACAACAGAGTTTTCTGCCAACTCTGGAGTCAATTGTGCTGAAAAGGCCTCGGTGTTAGGAAATGACAAACCATTACCTATATTCCATTCCATCGGCGAACCACTGCCGAATCAGGGTATTACATCAGACCAGTATCTCAATCCATTAGGATTTTTAGGTTCATCTTGGCAGTGACCTTCAGACAGATATGAAACACCGTTCACTTTAGTCAACATCGCAACCATCTATCTCTATATCCATTTTTTTAATCTATTCATGTGTGATTGTGGTTTGTTAGATTCCGAGTATTGTGGTATTGTTCAACTTTCTGATTAGATCTTTGTTACTTATATATAAATTGGATTCGCATGTGGGTACTTCCTCCTGTAATCATTCTGGATTCGTTCATAGATTCTTTACAGGTAATTAGAATTTGGAGTAAAAGGTTTTGTAGGTACACCTCTTGTAAACCTTCACGAGACTATAACTCGTCCACTAGGGACACCTAGGTGTTTAAAGACTTGTTATACATGCTAAGTTTAACCGTAGCCTCGACGAAACGGAGTTGTTGTATTTTGTTTGCTCGAGGACTAGCAAAGATTAAGTGTGGGAGAATTTCATAAGTGCCTTAAATACATCTTTTTAATCTCATTTTCTTATATTTTTCTTTACTATTTCTCTTGTATTTTTGTATATTACGCTTCTTTTGCATTTTATAGGTACTTTGGAGTCATGTGGTGCGAAAGAAGATAAACCGGAGCTTAATTCATTGCTTGGCGATATTGGAATCGACGGATTCAAAATCGGGGAAGAATACAAGGCTATATTACATAAGAAGCTGGAAGTTCTGAAGCACCAGACGCTTGAACTCAGGACATCCAACTGGAGTCAGCTGAAAACTGTGCTAAATACAAACATGTCTCAGATAAGGGGCACCTCCTTTCCTATAAGCTTGTACCAGAGAACTTGGTCGAGAGTTATTCTCAGGTCACAACCTAAGTTCTTCTGTCGTTTCTTTTTCTGCTGCACAAAGTCCTGCCGCCATCTAGCCATGGTTCGTGATATGCTTAATGGGTTAGGACAGGATTTGAAGTTAAGAATACGAACCAGGGAAAAGCATTTTGGTTCGTTTGGTTATCACTGGAAATACAAAGAAGAAACACAAGCTGCTGCCATTGAAAAGTGATGGAGATTCGAAATGTTGAAATGTTGTTCTCGAAGATTTACAAGAGATTTGAGAAGTTTAAGCAGTCAAGAAGATTGGGTCCAATTCTGTTTTTTTTTTTTGGGACATAGTTTTGAATCTTAAAATTAGCCTGGGAATTGAAGATGTTGTCGTTGTTCTTGATGAATGAGAGGAGAATAATGGTGATTGAATTCGTGTGAATGTTTAGAACTTTGGTTTCGCCTCAAATGCAGAGAAGGAGCAGTGGCCTTAGGAATCACCAGCAAGGTTAAGACTGAATTATCAGTTTGTGGCACTACAACTGCTTGTAGAAATGCCTGAAAGACTGTTCTTCACAACTCAGGTTCAGTTGCTTGTTTACTGCTTCAGTTTGCTAGGACTCTGCGTGATTGTTGGAGAAGGTTTGGGACGTGGCTATGATCGGGATTCGTAATACAAGCAGAGTGGCTCGAGTTTGGAGTCTGTACTCAAGATTTACAAAGGTCATGGGTGCAGTTTGGCAGCGAGAAAGCGGTAAAGACACCAACTGCTCTGCCAAGGTTCAGTGCCAGCAAACTATGCGTCCGATGGGTAGTTGCAAAGGATCAAGAGAGAATTTCAAAGGGGGAACATTATCTATATACCCCTAGTATGAGGCTCATTCGAAAATACCCTTTTGAACTTAATTTATGCCCCTAGGCTTTTACAAGCCCGAAACCCGAATTATTAGATTACCAAAATAGCCTCCATAAGTACAAACCATTGATTTCTTCAGCCTGTGTTTTATTTCTCTTTCTCTCTCTCCAGACGAAAAACAGAAACAGATCTGACTGAAATGCACAAAAACTGATGAAAGCTTCAAAATCAACCTCTGAATCGATCCAAAATCAGTAGATTAATACTATTACATGATCTAGGAGATCAAATCTGACCAAAACCCCAAGAAAAAAAGAAGAGAAAATTATGTTTCAGAAATTGGATCTTCAACAACAACGTTTTGGAAAGACAAATCGAAGGTAAACAACGGTTTTGTTTCTCAGATTAGTTCATTTGATTTCAATTTTTTAGGGTTCCGTTCATGATTTATGTTCAAAAAATTGTTCGATTCATCAATTTGTTTCTACGTTTCAAATAGATTTAGTTTTTACACATCGTTACTGATTTATGTTAAATTAATACCAATTTTCTTTGATTTAATATTGCAGGCAATCAAAAACAACAAACTCAGCAGCTTTTATTGGTATTAAAGAATTCAGTAAAGGTAAGTTTACTGGTTTACTTGTTTCTAGGGCTGCACAAAACCGACTCAACCCACCAACCCAACCCACATCCGTCTGAAATTACCCGCACCCGACCCAATCCATTTAGTAGCGGGTCGACTATGGGTCACAACATCAAAACCCATCGTATGGTGGGTCGACTGTGGGTGACAACTTCCCTCACCCGACCCAACCCACCCACCCACCTAAATATTTCTAAATTAATGTTAACCCTTAGATTACCTATCCTAGATGAACCACATCCATTGAAGTGATAATATATAATGCCTAAACCTAATCATCGGTAGCTTCTCTTCACTGAAGAGTCTTCAATCGGTTCCCTTCAACGGCAGTCTCAGAGGCTCAGTTTATTTTTTCATTTTCTCTTCGCTTTGTAAATCAAATCACAACATCACCAGCAACAATCAATCAACATCGTCACCAGTAAACCAACAACCAAAGGTGAGATTAGGAATCATTGTAATTTGTAAATACTAATTAGGGTTTTGTTTCCTAAGATTGATTTTGGGTTGGCTTATTTCAATTGGGTTCTTAATGTAATGTTCATTGTATTTTATGGTGGGTAACCCACCACCCACCTGATCCAACCCACCGTAATGTGAGTCGGGTGAAAATCGACCCATTGTAATGTTGGGTTGGTTGCGGGTGACAACTTCTGTTACCCACCATCAGTGGGTTGGGTGACGGGTGAGGCCAAACCCGACCCATGTGCAGCCCTACTTGTTTCTGTTTAATTTCATAGTGATTTTGTTTCCTTTACTGATTTCGATTAATTTACTGTTGGATTAGTAGTATAGCAGTTTGAGTTTTACTGTTTAATTGTAATATAATTGAAGGTACTAAAGGTTTTTGGGTAGATAGGTTACAACGGGTAATGTGATGTTGACATTAGCGTTTTTAGGTAGTTAGTTTGCTTGTTCTAATTTTTACAGAAATGTTGAACATGTTTTTAATTTTTGATATTTTATTTATGAAAATGTCGAATGAATCAACCATCGGATTGTAAACGAGTTTCTCTAATTGTAATGTTGATAACCTGATGTTGAATTTAGGCTGTATATATAATGTAGAATTCAGTAAGAAATATAACTTTTAATAAAATTCAGTTGACTGTATGTATATGTCGTAGTATTTAGCATGAATGTTGAACTGTTGTGAGTAACAAATGTAGAGTAAAAAAACAGATATGTAACATGCTTTTTAACCAGAAGTTTGTTCCAACTTTGCCTATTGTTTGGTGTTATTCTAAAAGCAGAAGAATATGATTGCGACTTTTTTTGCAGATGGTTTTCTGCATCTCTCATTGTGTTCTTGTCCTGCTACTAACACTATAGTCAGGTTTATGTATATGTCTGTAAGGTTATTGTCAGGTTTAGTTCCAGAAAATGGAAGCAACTTGCTCAAGTTGTCTCCAGCAACGGATGCAACTTGCTCAAGTTGCCTCCATTACATGCTTAAAAATGTTAATTGTATTGTTAATAATGATTTTTTTTTCCTCTGTGCTTTCTTAAAATGCAGTAAGATGGCATGTTCTGGACCGAAAATAATGAATTTCACTTGCAGAAAAAGTGGATGGTGAGTACAAGAAATTACTGATCCCCATGTGCATATATAATGGAATTCACCCATTTCGTTGGTTGTCACTTGCACTAGAAGATGGCGTATGGATGATCTACAACTCTATGAGAAAAAATCCAATTTACAACGTTCAGATCAATCCAAAATTTGTTTTTGCCTGAACAACGTAAAACTTGTCGAATGGAAGTTAGAGCAAATGAAATGGTTGAGAAAATAAACAAGAGAAGGGTTAGGATGCCATTTCCTATCTTGAATGCAATTGATGAATGAAAGCTTCAAAAAAAGAAAAAAGATGCTAGCCTGAATGTCTGATTGAGCAAGTGTGTCTACTGCTAACAAAAACACTTTTATTAGTGTTGGTTATAATACTCTTTGCATAAATGTGTTACTGTTATAAAAAACTATTGATTATATGAACGATTGAATTGTTTGATTGGACATAATATTGTTGTAATTTGATTGCAGATATAGTGTTGTTACATGATGTGATGGCAGGCGTGCATAACAAAAAGAGATAGATAAAAGACAAACTGACCCTGGCGGCAACTTGCTCAAGTTGACTCTAAAAAATGGAAGCATCTTGATGCTAGTTGTCTCCAAATATGGTGTCAACTAACAAAAGTTGTCTTCGAAAAAAATATACATGAACAAGAGATTCAAAATACATTGAGGCAACTTGCTCAAGTTGTCTCTAGAAATGAAAGTAACTTGGACCAGTTGTACCCAAAATATGGAGAGAAAACTGCCTGGAGCAGACAGTTTAGCAAAAGCTAAAACTAAAAAGAAAAAGAAAGGTTCAAATTCATAACAAGTTGGAAGAACAGTGTTTAAAATTTTGAAAGAACGTTGTTTAGAACAATTACAACATAACAAGTTCAAAAAAAGGAAAAGCTGGAATAAAAAAATATCAAAACAATGATAACAAGTTCGGAAACATTAAATATCTGAAAAATGAAACATAACATGCCACCTTCATAAAAATATCAAAACAAAGATAACAAGTTCAGAAACGTTAAAAGTTGAACATAATCCTATACAAGTTGGACATATGAGGCCGCCCTCGGAATGTTGGTGCATGAGCATCCCATGGGGGTACTTCGTCATGTCTGGAGATTATGATATGCAAGCATGCTACGGTAACCACACTTCCTTTTCATAGAGTGACTACAAGGAAAGCTATGTATTGGCCACTAACTTTAGGTATCTCCATCTTCGCCAAGAACAACTCCGAAACTGGAAAAATATCTGCAATAAAAATAAATACAAAATGAGTGGTTGAAAATGTTCAAATCTATAAAACCGAACATAGTTATCACAAGTTGTCTCCATAAATGGAAGCAACTTAGTCAAGTTTTCTCCAAAAGCAACTTGGTCAAGTTGTCTCCAGATGTGGAAGCAACTTAGTCAAGTTGTCTCCAAAAGTGGAAGCAACTTGGTCAAGTTGTTTCTAAAAACTGGAGTCCATGATCCTATGTGTAGATGGGGAAAAACGATTTGCTAGTTTTTAAGGAATTGAGGAGACGACCGTGCGGAGGAGACTCCTCGAACCGAGCGAAATATTAAACCTCACACAGATGCACCGCTGCAAAGGGGGTGTTTTAGATTCGAGAGATCAATCTGTAGTACTCCGGCCTAAATCAAGACAATGACCGTTCAGAGTAAATTCGGTCACAAGAGAGGATGGGTTGATCTGTAGGAGGGAAGCTGAGAAATGTGTGGAATCAATGGTAATCAAAGATTGTGGGTGTGTGAATTACGAATACAATAAGCTCTGAGTGATTAAAATTGCTCAATTGAGAGTAGTTGCTCAACTGATGAGTTGATGATCTCGTGTTGTCGATGAGACGTGAGATTGATGATAATGATGATGATTCAATCATGATTCAGAGACTTATTTATATTGATGGAATTGTAGACACCATGATTCCATGAAGTGTGACAGTTGATGGAATCAAGGAGTGGGGAAGTGGAGATCGTGTTTGAAACCAGTTGCTCAACGTGTGGAGACTTGGTCGATTTTCCACCCACTACCTCGTGAATTCCTTCAACTGATTGCACGACTTGCTCACATTCCATCGTGTGTTTGAACACACGTGCCGTAGACCGCCAGACCAAAACCCTAAGTGATATCGCCCCAAGTGACATGATTGACATCTCGTGGTTTGTTAGTCAATTGATGACTTCGTGGTTTGATGGGACGATGAGTCCATGTAGTCGTTGAGTTGAACATGATGTTCTGAAACACGTGAATTGAACATGTCATGGGACAGAGGTATAGTTCTTACGATGAAGTGAGCAAGTATTGCTCATTCGGTGGATCGTTGAATATTGATTGTTGAACTAATATTCCTTGGTTTGAACAAATATTTATCATCTGAGCAAGTGTTGCTCATGTGATGAATTGTTGAATATTTGATCGTCTGAGCATGTGTTGCTCGTCTGATGAATTATTGGCAGCGTACCAAAAATATTAATTAGAATACTGGTCGGTGAACCGAGCATAATTAATAAAATTAATGACCTTGAGGTCTTCATAAAATTATTAAGGTTGGAATCTGGAATGATGATCCTTGGATTCAGAAACCCTGATTTGATCAATTGATGATCAATTCATGGTTCGTCAGAATTTCAACCATGGGACGAAGGAGGGAGAGACTACATGGGACCGTGGATCAACCATGTAGTGTCCATATGCTCACGTGAGCAAATACGAAGAACTCCTGAAGATTTGACGATTTGTTGGTGAAAGAATGATTAAATGCTGGTTTAATCATTTATTCGAAAATGCTCGTCTGAGCCTTAGGTGAGAAAACCTAATTAATTATGACGAGGCGAGGGACCGACCATGAAGTCATGAAATCGGCCCTGGGTTTTCCCGTGACCGCCTGACGATCACTTCATGAAAATCCAAAGTGTTTGGGAGAGTTTTGGACCTAATACGAGCAATTGTGCAAATTAGGTCAAAACTGTGAAAATTGATGGGACCGGCTTCCGTGAGCCAAAGAGCCAATCTTGGTCGGTCAAGATAGCGTGCTCGTGTCCCCAAGGCGTCCGCGTCTCAGTCCTGAGAATTTTGATATTTTCTGGCGTGCAATTGAGCATCCATTCGAGAAAATATGCCAAAATTAGGGTTTCGACGAAACTGAGGAAAACACCATGAGATGATGAAAAATAATTATAAAATAAGGAATGAGAGGCGTGGGACCTCCGTGGTCAAGGCATGGTCGGCCGGTCGTGACCACGGTCCCGTGGTGCCTTTTCCTTAATTTTATAATATTTTGATGATTTTATGAAAAATTCATGAATTTTGAGAAATTTGATGATTTTTGGGAGTTTCCATGAATTGAACGAGTTTTCATGAGTTCAAGGAAGCAAAAAATATTAATATAATAAAACAAGAGCGTGTGGGACCGTGGAAGGCATGGTCGTCCGGCTAGGGCCCGGTCCCACGAGTTTCCCTAATTTTATAATGATTTTATGAAAAATTCATGAATTTTGAGGAATTTGATGAATTTTGGGAGTTTCCATGAATTGAAGGAGTTTTCATGAGTTCAAGGAAGCAAAAAATATTAAAATAACAAAAAACAAGGGCGTGTGGGACCGTGGAAGGCATGGCCGGCCGGCTAGGGCCCGGTCCCACGAGTTTTCCTAATTTTTTAATATTTTTAGGTATTTTGAGATTTGAGGGAATTTTTCCTAATTTGAGAGAAATACCATGAAATCAAGGAATTTGATGAATTCAAGGAAAAATAATAATAAAATAAGAAAACAAAGGGGCGTGTGGGACCGGCTAGGACATGGCCGGCCGGCCAAGGCCCGGTCCCACAAGTTTTCATAATTTATTTTATTTTATTATTATTTGATGATTTGTGCAATAATACCATGAAATCAAGGAGTTTTTTCATGAAATTAGAGATATAATAATAATAATAAAATAATAAGGAATCGTGGGTGTGGGTCCGGTTGGGACCAAGGCATGGCCGGTTGTCCAATGGTCACGCCCCACACTCCTTTCCTTAATTTTATATTATTTTTTATGGATTTATGGAAGTACCATGAAACCGAGGAGTTTCCTCAAGACGAAGGAGATTTGATAAAATGAGAGAATTTTCATCAAATCATGGAAAATAATAAAAATGCATTAAAAATATAAAACTGGCGTGGGATTGACCATGACACGGTCGGTCGGTCGTGTGTCCGTGCTCCCAACACCCTGGTCAATATTTTTAATTATTTATTATTTTCCTCTCTATTTTGCATAGATTCATCGTTTCGTTGTATTTTTGAAATACTCATTCGTGCGGTGACTGTTAGTGTATCATCGTTGAATACACCTTCACCATTGAATCGGGGCTTACTTAGAGGTAGCTCAGACGCCCGGTTGTTGATTATTTATTACTAATTGTGGAATTCAGTAGAGAATAATTCATAAAACTGAGTAATAAGATGTTTATTATTAATTCATAGGATCAGCTGAGGATTCGACTACGAATTCAGAATAATAAAGTGAGTATTACCATTCCATGGGATCGTAGATTCAACCATATAATCAGAGTAATTAAGGTTTATCTATTACCATTTACGAGACCAGTTGTGAATTCGATCATGAAATCGGAGTAATGAGATAATATAGTTATTGTTATTCTATGAGATCAAGTTGTGGATTCGATCATAGAATCAGAACAATTGTTATTGTCATTCCATTGGACCAGTCGTGGATTCGACCATGGAATAGGAGCAATTAGGAATAATTAACTTTGTGGCTCTATACTAGCAGAGCAAGCTGTCTAGGAGCATTAATTATCCTGATACGAGCTTGCCGGTAAGTCGTATCCTTTATATAGTCAGGGTAAACTTGTTGTTTGTTCCTGAAGACGTTATCGCTCTATACTAGCAGAGCAAGCTGTCTAGGAGCCGTCCATCTCGTGATGCTATATAGAAATAATCACTGAAAGTATTCAGTATTCATGAGATATGCCGTTGTCCAGTCGTGAGACTACATATCTACATGTACTCTGAGAGAAAGTACTCTCCGTTGAGAATTCGATGAGAGACCCGTGTCTCGATACTCACGTCTAATTGCTGAATCCGAGCTTCGTATAATTATGAGTTTACGAATTTAGCCTTTGACGAAAATCCACCATCTACATTAAGTCCCCTGCTTACTGAGGAAAGCTGTGTTCCTCAGTCAGCATTAAATGGTGATTTTCCGGCCATAAATAATAATACTAGTAATTGAACTTAGTCGTAAGTTGAGCGTTACCGGATTTAAAGAGCATGAGCAAGCCACGACTTGATGAAGGCTTCAATGTCATGATTGGAGCATCGTTTGATGAGCATAAATTGGTGTTGAACCGCTGGTTTGGACGACGAGTCCGTGGTCGGTTAGGATTCGCGGGTCGGGCCCAATAAGGAAATCCTTAGAAAATTAGGTTTTGGAAATAAAATTGATATAAAAGGGATTAATCCTCCTTTTTTTTTCGTTTGCTGATGTTTATGATCCTCATGAGTTGTTCATGCTTTGATCATGATGAAGTTATATACATGCGTGTATATTAGTGTGAGTTTTATGAAAAAACCCTCGTTTTTGAAAAACGTATGTTCGTTCAATCGTTAGTTTTGAAAACTAACTATAATCCCTGATTTAGGAGAGATTTTTTTTTATATGAACCTAGGTCCAGTGATAAAACTTAGTTTATGAGTTTTCATGTGTACCAAGGTTTTATCATAAAAGAAGTGAATTTTCATGAAATCGGAATAATCCTTCGTTTTAAAGACAAATAACGATGACACGAAGGAAAATATGTATGATGAACTTGTGTCCAGTGATAAAATTTTGCTTATGAGCTTTCATGTAAATACAAAACTTTATCATATGTATGAGATGTGATCTTTCACAATATTTTTTGAAATAAACCTTCCTTTTAAAGACAAATAACGACGATACGAAGGAAAATAATTTTATATATATATATATGCAGCCGTGACATATATTGTGTAAAATATGATGGTATATTTTATTTGCATGAATTTGTTTTCATTAAATAAAATCCTTCAGAGCTTATGTATGCAAGTTGCATTAATTGCTGTTTTTTCGAAAAATCGGAAACGTGGGTTTTGAGGAACCTTCGAAGCTAGAAAATATATTTATGATGAAATATTTTATTGTTATGAACTTCATAGGTCAGTTGTGTGAATGTTCACATTATGGAAATTGTGTCGTGATTTCATGAAAATCAGTTTCGGAAATTAAATAAAGTTTCGTTCGTTTTTGTAGTTTTCGAAGAGACGAACGATTTTGGGGTGTTAACTCTAGCATTACTATCACTATTGTTAGTGGAAGTATAAAAGGTAAGAGTTAAGAGTTACCATTTTTGCTTGTATTTCCTTGATTTATATCTGGACGGCATACTGAAGTAGAATGTAGTGTGAACCTTTTCAGCTACTTAGCAAAGATGTCCAATTCCCAAGCTGACGATGCCTCGAGGGAAGAGATGTGCGTTGATGATGGTATCTCCAGAGATGAGACATGCATGGATGAAACTTCTGTTGGGGGAGACGAAGAAGAAATCCCTGGGATTAAGAATGTCACGAACATAGATGATGCATTCTTTGAAAAAGATATTCCAGGAGCTGAGCAACATTTGAAATCCCCAGTGTATCGTATTTTGATAAATCCCAGAACTGTTACTCAGAAGAAATTGGTGACTCCTAAGACAGTGATTCAATTTTATCTTGAACGAGGGGTCTTCGCCTCATCAATCATAGAGTTTAAGCTTTCTCGACGACCTTTGGAGAAATTTGCCGGCTGGGCGAGGCATATGTTGGGTTTTCCTCATGTGAGGACTATGCTCGACCAGGCGCAGGTGACGAGAGCTATTCAAGCTTCGTGAGAGTTATTCATTTATCATGACGCAAGTGGTATTGTGGCTCTGTTTGCTCGCTGGTGCATTCCCACTCACACTTTCATATGTAGATGGGGAGAGTTTACCATTACCTTGGAAGACGTGGCGGCTCTGATGCATCTCCCGATCACGGGAAATCTTCCTGGGGATCTTTCAGATGAGGAGACCACCGTTTCTCATGTTTTGACAGCTGCAATGGAGAAAGCGAATAAGGCTGGTAGTAAAGGATGATATGCTTCCTGGTTGACACACTGGTGGCCCAAAGACGAGGTTTCTGATAAACCCATCGACGGTATGTTACCCATTGATGCTTTCTTATGTTTATGGTTGTCCAGAGACGTTTTTGAAGACAGTGGAAACTTGTTGAAGCCTTTTGTGATTCCCTTTGCTATTAATATGGCTCAAGGTGAGCAACTTCCGATAGGTAGTTTATTCTTAGGCTCCTTGTATTACAACCTGGACTCCTTGATTATAGACTCCAGTGTGTCGAACGGCTCTATGAAGATTGAGTGTTATGCCAACACGATGTTTCTTCAAGCTTTGATGTGGGATCATTTTAAGAATTATGCACCTACTCCACGTAATGTTCTGCAAGGACCGAATACTGATGCGCGCCATACTTTCCCTGAGAAAGATAATGCTAGGATCATGCGTTGGTCCACCAAGAAAACTCGTTCTAAAATACGTTTTATTGATGTGTTAGATGAAGAATCTGAGTTCAATTTTATCCCGTGGGTGTCAGTCCCTGATTATGTTTCTCAGCCGATGACTTTCAATACTGGAGAAGGCACGAGTTTGACGTCTAGTGCGCATCTGAGTGATGGCGAAAGATCTTTCATGTTGAGTTGCACTCCTGGTCATTTGCTATCAATCACGTTTGGAGAGCTTTCAGTGGAGGAGTATAACATTGATAGAGCAGCTCGACAAATGGGTATGGATCAGTGTGTTACAACCATATGGAGGAGGAAGCCATCAGTTGAGCAACTCAGGACTCATTTGGATCATACTCACGTGGATGGGAGTAGCTACTGGTTTCCTGGTTCTGGTAGATTCGCCTATGTAACCCCAGGTTATGTAGAATTCTGGGATCAGCAACTTGGGCGTTTGCGTGGCTTTGTAAGATTTCCCAGACCTCCATTCAAGGATCTCCCTTCAGCTGAGATGATTTCCAGTCGACCAAGATTGAAGTATCTTTCTGGTGATAAACTAAAGTCGTCTCCAGGATGCTCTCAGGTATGTCTTTTCATATAATCTTTATGAAATTATAAGAACTGTATTCTGATTATATTACTGGGTTTCACCACAGGACGGTCGTAATATACGACCTCGAATAGGTGTAGATTTCTCAGACACTGAGGCGGTTATTCATGGCGGAGAAGGCAGGCATAAAGGTTATAAGTTGTTACCCAATACCGTAAAGTCCTCAGTTGGTGCTTTGGTGAGTTCCCAATATTTCCCAATGTGACTTTCATTGCTATTAACAGTAGAATCATGAAGCCAATGTTGTTAATTTTTTTGCAGAATTTTACTCCATCGAGTCTTGAAGGTCTTCAATTTTCTGCTACTGAACAAGCAATCACTGATTTCAGTGACGAAGAAACTGTAAGTATTTCTTCACATGTTCAAATGTGGTGCTTCATGGATGAAAATATTGATTGTAAAGGACGTGTACAGGAGGATGTCGTCATGGAGATGGAGAATTCTGGAACTCAATCATCCTCTGGGAAGGGGAATGGAGGTAATTCCCAAGATTCGGAGCCGGATGGAAGTGATGTTCCTCTTGTCGTTGATGTGGACAATTCCAACCCCTTGAACACTTCGGTGACTCTTCAAGTAAGTATATATCATGTATATTCTTCATAGAAGTACAAAAGTGTTGACTTGTGAATGAATGAATGAGAACCCATGTGAATATATGAAAACTTAGTCGAATTTCGTCGTCAGAAAATTCAGAGCCCAGCTTTTTAGTAAAAACGCTGTAGAATCCTCGTCCGGAGTCGGATTTTGATGATCTGCATGTGCAAATTCAAGCCCGGAAAATTTCCAAGCTTTAACATAGAAGCTTTTTAAGTTTTGAGTACGTTCAGAGCCTGATAAAGGCGAAATAGTAAACTTCCAGGAGACTTCCAGAACTTTTTCAGATTGCGCATCACTTGATAATTTGGCCACATCTACTCGCTCGTTCATCGGACTGTCATGAAATTTTGACATGTCATAGAGGACATCCATACGAAGAGAATGGCATACGACCCATCCACAGATTCCTTGTAGATTGCTCCTGTTCATCTCCTAGTACAGGGAAGAGTTCAGTTTCCTCAGACGGACTCATCGTAAAATGTGTTTTCATGACTTTCATGTTATTTGCTCGTGCTTTGAATGTAGTATGATGAACCTTGATGATGTTGCCTTGCTGGTATACTGTGTTTCATAATCTCATTTGTCTTCGTGATTCTAACCTCATGTAATCTTCGTATTAGGTGCTAAATATCCGAAGTTGAGGATACTGGAGCCCATGATGACAACTCTAACCTTTCCGAAGTTATTGATGAAGAGACAACCATCCCTGCACTTCGAGGAGATGAGATGGTCGCTGCTGATGTTATGGAAAACCAGATGGTTGTTGCTTCAGTGATAGAAGAAACCGAGATAGCAGCGGAGAATACCGAAGGAACTGTTGCTTTGGTCGTGGAAGCCGCTCCAGTGACTGAGAACCGTATAATAGTGTATGAATATCCAACTGCAGGGGTTGCTTTCGATCCCCCCTTTAACACTTCACTCATGTATCATGAACTGGTCGGTGGATTCAGCGTCCCCATTGGATATGCACGCTTGTACGAGACGATATGGAAGAAGTTTGGCCACATGATCGTTGACAGGAACCCTGGGCGTGCTTATGCTTTAACCATGCAAGTAGGCGTTATCTTGCGTGTCGTGAGTCATATGCATACGAGACCCAAAAATACCGTGACTCCATATATACTCTTTGATTGGGAGTTTAACTTGGAGAATTCAGAAAGACTTGGCCTTAACGTGAAATGGCTCCGTAAGCAGATAAACGTTATCAAGGATTCATGTGAAAAGAACATACCCTTTCCCAATGATGTTGTGGAGGAGAAGGAGGACAAGATTGCCAAGCTGACCGAGGAGTTGAACAAGGAGAGGGCAGCTTTGCAAATCTTGAAGGATGCTGATGAGCGAACGCCTTTTTCTTGCTGATCTTTTGAACTTCTGAACTTCTGAGAGATGTGAGTTTTATACTTGGGTTTTGATATTTAGATGGCTTTGGATCGACTGATGGTTAAGGATTTTCTTGTAGATTTGATAGAGATTTTCTTTTACGAAATATGAACTGAATTTTGATAAATTGCTGAATTCAAATACTGATTGCAAGTACTGCAAATGTTTTGGAGGAATTGAAATACAAATGAAAGAAAATCTTAAATGTTAAATCCCAACACCATGAGTGCTTCAAACGCCCAATACCTTAAATGTCCAATAATTTCATATAAACGCCTTGAGCCAATTTTCGTGAATTACTGGTAGGGTTCTGCCATCTATGTTGGTCAATTTGTAGTATCCTCCGGCCACGGACTCAGCGACCATGAATGGTCCTTCCCAATTGGAGTTCCTTGTAGAATGAAGACCGCGCTGAACTGCTTTGAGAACCAGGTCCCCTTTATGAAACTTGTTAGGCTTGGTCGATCGTGCCTTGAATATCTTCCGCTGATTCGGAATTACCTGTTTGATGGAATTCCTCAATTGTGGCCCGTATGGACACTCGCGCGGAAGAGAGTATCCAACATAGTGTTGATCATGCTTAGCCAAGTCTTCAACAATAAACCTCTCGATGGAGTGATCGATTTGAAGAAGTTCTGAACCCAACCATTGAGTGTAATACTGCTGAGATGAAGTTACCCACTCATAGCTTTTGATGACTGCTAAATTATTCATGGGGAGAAGTCCCTGGACCATAATAACGTGTTTGAACATTGGTAATATTGGAGCAAGAGGAGGAATAAGACTTGCCTGAGCTCGAAACCTTCTGACAAAGGTGTACGGATTATCTCCAAGCTCCTGCGTAAGTCCCATTAGAGTTTTTACTTCTTCCAGATGCTCAAACGGTGGTGCGTCCTCTGCTTCATCTTCCGACTCGGAATCCTTGTCGATGATAGGATGTGTTGAAGGCACCGTTGTCCTTTCAGCATGAATCCAAGTTCTCCCAAGGACCATGTCGTATCCAGGGTCTTCCCGGATTATGAAAAACTTGGCCTCAGTGCAGATCGATCTTTCCGTAACTTTGAGAGTGATGAAGCTGTATGCGTTTCTGGAGATTCCTTCGTGGTCCCTGATTGCTATGGGAGCGTGGGTGGCTTCCCGTCGAGTAATACCAGCAGCTCTGAGAGTTTTCAAAGGGATGATATTGACGGCGGTACCAACATCGATGAACGCCCTCTTGAACTCATTTCCTTTAATGTGCACTGTGGTGAGCAGTCCCCAGTCATACATTTCTGTGTCGGTGGATGAAGGTCCGGTGGTAGTCTCTTGGATCAGCGGACGTCTTCCGGACACGATGTGGTTCAGTGCAACAAACATGTCTTTCCTTTGAGCTTTCGAAAGATACAACAGCTCGTAGACATGTTCGATCAGAGATTGGACCGTTTCCTTGACAGGAGGTTCAGAGATGGTAAAAGTTCTGACTGGGAGGGGGTTTTTGTGCACCCCCTCAGTCCCCAGGTTGAGCTCTCCTGATTCGACCTTTTCTTTGAATATACGCTTCAAAATTTTGCAATCACTCGTGGGATGGCTGACGTATATATGGAAGCGACAATACCGAGGATTTTCCATGGCCTCTTCAGTTGGTTCCTTCTTGACATAAGGAAATTTGATTGCGCCGTCTTGAATCTAGGCATCGAGTAGTTCATTAATTTCTTCCATTGAACAGGGAAAATCATGTGCTTCTGGATCTTCCGTATGCTGAGGAGGGATTTTCGAATTCTCCTTCTTGTGTGTCTTTGAAGGGGTGGAGGAAGTCTGCTTGTGTTGTGGTTCTGCTTTTCGCTTACTCCCTTCCGCGACAGCATTTGTTGAAGGTTGCAGGTTATACTGCTTGTTGAGTAGACGCCTACTTCCTCGAGTGTCTTTTGAATCTTCAGTCTTTGTAGACTTTGCTCTTTCCAAAAGAGCGGGTGCAGTGGTTGCCGACCTCTTCGCAGCTTCGTGAAGCTCTGAGAAAGTCTGGAATCGAAGGTTTTCTAACAAGGCCCTGTAGACCGGGAGCATGCCATTGATGCACAAGTCCACCAGTTGTTGTTCCGTGACGTTTGGGTCATGACAATCCAGGGCTTGGACTCTGAATCTTTTCACATAATCATTGGGATTTTCACTGACCCTCTGAAACATCCTTCCAAGATCGGGAGGGTGACTTGTTCTGACACGAAGAAGTATTTCCTGTAGAATGCGTTAACCATTTCTCCCCAATTGTTGATAGTCTCTGGTGCGATGTTGTTATACCAGGTGTATGCTCTGCCTTTCAGAGATTTTGAGAATTCCTTGAGACGGACGACATGATTATGTTCATTTTCTCCCAGGGATTCGAGAAAACGAGAGACATGTTCCCTAGCATTGCCAGTTCCATCATATAAGGTGAAGGTTGGAGAAACATAACCTTTGGGGAGTACAGTCCTATGCGTAGCGGCAGGATAAGGAGGTTGATGACGATGGACATGCGATGTTTTGTCTTTTCCACGGTTCTCCAAAAGGTGCTCCAAATCCTCGCGAGTGATGAAATTCGATGATCCCTTCGCTGATGAGTTGTCTGCAGTAGTTTTGTGGACTTCGTCGTCTTCTACTGTATGGATTGGAATTACTTCAAGACCATCGTCTGAGGATTTCTCTTTCTCCTTTCCCTTCTCTTGAGTCTTCTCTGACATCTTGTCAGTAAGAGTTTTGAGATAATTACACAGCTCCTTCTGCGTAGCATCCATGTCAGTCTGGTTCTTTGCAAGAGTCTCCTGCGCTTTGATAAGATCAGTAATGGTAGGCGGTGGATCTCCTCTGACTTCTTCAGGGTGTTGTCCGGACAGTGGATGACCTTCGGCGTGAGGAGGAGGAGTAGTGTCACCACCATTAGTGTTGGAGGTCGGAATTGTCTCCGGGATATTCTGATTGTTGTTGTTGCTAGTGCTAACACGGTTTGTGTTAGGATTCGTAACTGAACCTGACCTAAGATCAACCATCTTGTGAAATTGTGAGATTGCAACCGAGAGAATGATCTCCCACTGTGGTCGCCAATCTGTAGATGGGGAAAAACGATTTGCTGGTTTTTAAGGAATTTAGGAGACGACCGTACGGAGGAGACTCCTCGAACCGAGCGAAATGTTAAACCTCACACAGATGCACCGCTGCAAAGGGGGTGCTTTAGATTCGAGAGATCAATCTATAGTACTCCGGCCTAAATCAAGACAATGACCGTTCCAGAGTAAATTCGGTCACAAGAGAGGATGGGTTGATCTGTTGGAGGGAAGCTGAGAAATGTGTGGAATCAATGGTAATCAAAGATTGTGGGTGTTTGAATTACGAATACAATAAGCTCTGAGTGATTAAAATTTCTCAATTGAGAGTAGTTGCTCAACTGATGAGTTGATGATCTCGTGTTGTCGATGAGACGTGAGATTGATGATACTGATAATGATTCAATCATGATTCAGAGACTTATTTATATTGCTGGAATTGTAGACACCATGATTCCATGAAGTGTGACAGTTGATGGAATCAAGGAGTGGGGAGGTGAAGATCGTGTTTGAAACCAGTTGCTCAACGTATGGAGACTTGTTCGATTTTCCACCCACTACCTCGTGAATTCCTTTAATTGATTGCACGACTTGTTCACATTCCATCGTGTGTTTGAACACACGTGCCGTAGACCGCCAGACCAAAACCCTAAGTGATATCCCCCAAGTGACACGATTGACGTCTCGTGGTTTGTTAGTCAATTGATGACTTCGTGGTTTGATGGGACGATGAGTCCATGTAGTCGTTGAGTTGGACATGATGTTCTGAAACTCGTGAATTGAACATATCATGGGACAGAGGTATAGTTCTTACGATAAAGTGAGCAAGTATTGCTCATTCGGTGGATCCTTTAATATTGATTGTTGAACCAATATTCCTTGGTTTGAACAAATATTTATCATCTGAGCAAGTGTTGCTCATGTGATGAATTCTTGAATATTTGATCGTCTAAGCATGTGTTGCTCGTCTGATGGATTATTGGCAGCGTACCAAAAATATTAATTAGAATACTGATCGTTGAACCGAGCATAATTAATAAAATTAATGACCATGAGGTCGTCATAAAATTATTAAGGTTAGAATCTGGAATGATGATCCTTGGATTCAGAAACCCTAATTTGATCAATTGATGATCAATTCATGGTTTGTCAGAATTTCAACCATGGGACGAAGGAGGGAGCGACTACATGGGACCGTGGATCAACCATGTAGTTTCCATATGCTCACGTGATCAAATACGAAGAACTCATGAAGAGTTGACGATTTGTTGGTGAAAGAATGATTAAATGCTGGTTTAATCATTTATTCGAAAATGCTCGTCTGAGCCTTAGGTGAGAAACCCTAATTAATTATGACGAGGCGAGGGACCGACCATGGAGTCATGAAACCGGCCCTGGGTTGTCTCGTGACCGCCTGACGTTCATTTCATGAAAATCCAAAGTGTTTGGGAGAGTTTTAGACCTAATACGAGCAATTGTGCAAATTAGGTCAAAACTGTGAAAATTGATGGGACCGGCTTCCGTGAGCCAAAGAGCCAATCTTGGTCGGTCAAGATAGCGTGATCGTGTCCCCAAGGCGTCCGCGTCTCAGTCCTGAGAATTTTGATATTTTCTGGCGTGCAATTGAGCATCCATTCGAGAAAATATGCCAAAATTAGGGTTTCGACGAAACTGAGGAAAACACCATGAGACGATGAAAAATAATTATAAAATAAGGAATGAGAGGCGTGGGACCGCCGTGGTCAAGGCATGGTCGGCCGGTCGTGACCACGGTCCCGTGGTGCCTTTTCCTTAATTTTATAATATTTTGATGATTTTATGAAAAATTCATGAATTTTGAGAAATTTGATGAATTTTGGGAGTTTCCATGAATTGAACGAGTTTTCATGAGTTCAAGGAAGCAAAAACAAGGGCGTGTGGGACCGTGGAAGGCATGGCCGTCCGTCTAGGGCCCGGTCCCACGAGTTTCTCTAATTTTATAATGATTTTATGAAAAATTCATGAGTTTTGAGGAATTTGATGAATTTTGGGAGTTTCCATGAATTGAAGGAGTTTTCATGAGTTCAAGGAAGCAAAAAATATTGAAATAAAAAAAACAAGGGCGTGTGGGACCGTGGAAGGCATGGCCGGCCGGCTAGGGCCCGGTCCCACGAGTTTTCCTAATTTTTTTAATATTTTTAGGTATTTTGATGATTTGCGAGAATTTTTCCTAATTTGAAAGAAATACAATGAAATCAAGGTATTTGATGAATTCAAGGAAAAATAATAATAAAATAATAAAACAAAGGGGCGTGTGGGACCGGCTAGGGCATGGCCGGCCGGCCAAGGTACGGTCCCACAAGTTTTCATAATTTATTTTATTTTATTATTATTTGATGATTTGTGCAAAAATACCATGAAATCAAGGAGTTTTTCATGAAATTAGAGAAATAATAATAATAATAAAATAATAAGAAACCGTGGGTGTGGGGCCGGTTGGGACCAAGGCATGGCCGGTTGGCCAATGGTCACGCCCCGCACTCCTTCCTTAATTTTTATATTATTTTTTATGGATTTATGGAAGTACCATGAAACCGAGGAGTTTCCTCAAGACGAAGGAGATTTGATAAAATGAGAGAATTTTCATCAAATTGTGGAAAATAATAAAAATGCATTAAAAATATAAAATTGGCGTGGGATTGACCACGACACGGTCGATCGGTCGTGTGTCCGTGCTCCCAGCACCCTGGTCAATATTTTTAATTATTTATTGTTTTCTTCTCTATTTTGCATAGATTCATCGTTTCGTTGTATTTTTGAAATACTCGTTCATGCGGTGACTGTTAGTGTATCATCGTTGAATACACCTTCACCATTTGAATCGGGGCTTACTTAGAGGTAGCTCAGACGCCAGGTTGTTGATTATTTATTACTAATTGTGGAATTCAGTAGAGAATAATTCACAAAACTAAGTAATAAGATGTTTATTATTAATTCATGGGATCAACTGAGGATTCGACTACGAATTCAGAATAATAAAGTGAGAATTACCATTCCATGGGATCGTAGATTCGACCATAGAATCGGAGTAACTAAGGTTTATCTATTACCATTTATGAGACCAGTTGAAATCGGGGTAATGAGATAATATAGTTATTGCTATTCTATGAGATCAAGCTGTGGATTCGATCATAGAATCAGAACAATTGTTATCGTCATTCCATGGGACCAGTCGTTGATTCGACCATGGAATAAGAGCGATTGTAATTAGGAATAATTAACTTTGTGGCTCTATACTAGCACAGCAAGCTGTCTAGGAGCATTAATTATCCTGATATGAGCTTGCGGGTAAGTCGTATCCTTTATATAGTCAGGGTAAACTTGTTTGTTCCTGAAGACGTTATTGCTCTATACTAGCAGAGAAAGCTGTCTAGGAGCCGTCCATCTGGTGATGCTATATAGAAATAATCATTGAAAGTATTCAGTATTCATGAGATATGCCGTTGTCCAGTCGTGAGATTACATATCTACATGTACTCTGAGAGAAAGTACTATCCGTTGAGAATTCGATGAGAGACCCGTGTCTCGATACTCACGTCTGATTGTTGAATCAGATCTTCGTATAATTATGAGTTTACGAATTTATCCTTTGTCGAAAATCTACCATCTACACTATGGTATCTTATTTTTACGTAATTTTTATAACAACTATTTTTACCTGGAAAAACCCCAACCAATTGAAACATACAAACTCAACATTCATTTTGGTAATGACTCAACTCACGACAAAATAAACTCAACACTTTGCATCCTCCTAACTATAATTAAATCAGAAATGCATGAAAAATGCTTTAAATGCAAAATTTAATCTCTAGGACAACCATTTTTACCTGATAAGACAAACTAAAACAAATCAAAAACGAAACTGAAACTTAATAGGAAGACAATAGATACAAGTTGTCTCCAGAAAAAGGAAGCAACTAGCATCAGTTGTCTCCAACAGTGGAAGCAACTTGGTCAAGTTGTTTCCAAAGATGGAAGCAACTTGATGAGGTTGTTTCCAAAAATCTGAAGCCGAAAATTGTAACCTACAACAACATTATCATACACAAAACATTAAAACATTGTTTTGTAACTTAAACTTTAGTAGAGACGCGATTGCTTTGAGATGTATGCATAAAGATAATTTCACAGGCAAGTACATTTACCATAAAAGGCTATCTTAAATGCATTAAACCAAGCCGCGATAGCATAAAGACAATCTAACGGATCATAAGATTCATAAACAGTACAATAACATAAATAAAATAACGTGAAAACATTGCGATATTTTGTTGGATATGTATGTCATGTGAACAAGTAACGTGGTAAAGCCGCAAGTATCATCGACATAGTGGAATACCAAAAAGATATAGCTAAAAGATAAGAAAGTTGATTGACCAGTATTACCTCATTCATTTCAATACTTCATATAAGCTTTCCACACTATCCTCCCAATATGTACAAAGGCCTTGGTTCACAGAAACAAATACTAGAATCAGATAACCTTTTTATGGTATTTGAAGTAGTAAAATTATGAAAAGCAAGATAGCCCTTCTAATATATAACGAGACACAAAAAAAAGTCAGTGAGATCCGAGAGGAACAAAATGAAAGGAGATTCTAAATAGATGGGCACATACCCCATTCTTCCGAAGAGCTGTCATCCGAGCATAAATATCTAAATACATTTGGCTACATTCAACATAAAATGAAAGGAAATGCTAGATAAACCGGCACATACACTTGCAATTTTTTCTGCAAAAGCACATATACACACACTATATATAAGAAGACTAACTATATTGGACAATCGGTATTCATTTTCCAACACTAAAACAAAAGCAGACACCAAACATACTCAGTAATTATAGCTCACAAACAAAAATGAACACAAAAAAAGTAACTATTTATGATTAATAACACATAACTTACAACAAAAATGAAGAAATAACTTAAAATTTCGATAAATTCCAAATTCGAATCAACAAAATGAATCATATTACATCCAATTGGTTCACAAAAAGCTAACAAAAGTGACCAATCAAGAGATAAGAAAAATCGATAGGCACATAAATCAAGCCGTCTAATCATTTACAAATTCACTTTATATCCAAGAAAAATTATGCACGACGCAAATGCGAAAGAATGCGTTAACTTGATAATACAAAATGTTAAATTTTCTTGTAGTTGGCATTAACCAATGCTAGCACAAACATTCAGTAGTACATGTTGCACATTAAGCCAAGAAAATGATACAACTAAACATTGAAAATGAGGGAATAATGACTCACATGCTTGTAAAGACCAATTGATTCATATGAGAAATCATCTCTGCCATATAAATCCCCTAATTCGCAAACAAAAATAAACGAATCGAATCCAATTTGGCTTGAAAATTGTCGCCATTCACATAAATGCAAAAGACTCTGCTTGTTTTCAACTTTAGAAAATTGAAAACCTAAAAACGAATTCAGATCCATTAAAAACGATTGTAATTTGTGAAATGGAACTATAAATTCAAAATGATATTGTAATTTGAGTTTATATTATTCAAAATTAAAATAGAAATCACCATAGCCAACAATAGAGAAAGTAGAACAAACCGTCATCATTTGAATACCTTTCTTCTTTCACATCCACAAGAAATCACCACCACCACCATCTCCCAACCACCAAAATCACACCAAATCTCCACCACCACCTCAACAACCAGAACCGCCACTATCTCCTTCACCAATTTCATCATCCTATTCTCATCACCACCAACAACAATAACTACAACTAGTTAGAATACCACCATTACCAGCATAAACTTAAACAAGAGAAAAAAGACAATCACCTTGAATCTCCTTCACCAATTTAGGAATAAACATAGCTTGAATTTCGATTTGTATCACGAGAATACAAATCCAAAAAGAGAAAGAAGATAATCAATCCATTTCTAAATCTGTATGTTCTTGATTTAGAGGCGGCGGTGACGATGAAGATTTCAATACTAGATGTTGCATTTGTGGTGGTGGTGGTGGTGGTGGTGGTGGTGGGATTGGGAATAAAGTGATGATACCGATGGAAATGGTGGCGGTACGTTTAGGGAAGAGGAGGAGCATGTGGTGCTACTGCTTATAATTTTTCTGATGCTTGGACCGAATAAATGAAGAAAAAGAAATAAGAGGCTAAAATAGGGATTCAATAAGATAAGGTTTTGTTTTGGACTTATTTTTTACCCCTGAAGGGTGTTCGTGCAAAGCCCATGGATACTAGGGGCATATATAACATTCCCACTTTTCAAAGGCAGGGAAGAGATAAGTCAGGGGTCCGAGTTAGTCACTGTTCTGTACAAGTTTCTTAGGCTAAAATTCAGCTAAACAAGTCTGTTATTGTCATCGATATTGCAGATGAACGGAAGAGATTGAAGAGGAATAAGGAGCAAGAAAAGAAGCTGTAAAAAGGGGTAAAACCTAAACCTACAGATCATATCTCACACCCCCTTCAGGACTGCCGCAACCCTAACTTCAGCGAGCTTTTTCTTGCTGAACAACCTCCATTCAGTTACCACCTCCTTGCATACCATCAACACTTCACAGTTCATCTCCTGCATCACCACTGCGTACATCATCTCAGCACATCCATATGCATACACCCATACCACCTGACATCCACCTGCATATCCATCTCCAACCCATTACCACCTGCATCTCACTTTGCATATCACCAACACTCCACCCTTCATTACCATATGCATAACCTCCAGTTCGCAGCTATAACATCTATCAGTCCATCATTCCACCAGCATATAGGCATCAAGGAGTTCGCCGATACAGCACCAAGCCAACAACAATACTATTTCACTACCACCATTACGTTATCACCAGGCCATGCCATTCGCCAACATCAACGATCCATATTCATCTCCACCTGCAGCTGTTTTGGTTTTGTATTCCTGTTTCTATTCTTCCTTTGCCATGAACTCCAGTAGCTAATTGCATTTGATTGGGGACGATTTCAACGTCCGAACATGATTCACAATTGATATTTAAAAGAGCCTGTTTTCTTGCAATCTGTCTTTTTATTGTTCATTCTCTACTGTGCCAATATTGCTTATGTGAATTGTTTATGAATCGTTTAAGTTGCAAATTAGATGGTGAATTCATAATTCTCATACTAATTCGAGAACTCTTCAACCCGTAATTGTCTAGATGTTCTGAGTACAAGTAGCAATATGCGAGTATTGACGATGGGATTTTGTTAAGTATTCGTATGTATTGAATGACACTAATAGGTAATTCATGCTTTTTATTTTATCACTAGGAACAATCTTATCTCATAGAACTTAAAGCATTTTTCTAAGTCACACCTAGAGAGCGTACTTCTAGGAAACTTGACAAGTAGAAACCGGTAGTCGAGCGCTTCCGTGTCCGGTGAACTTAGGAGATAATAACGGAATAGTTGAGCGTACCAATTATTCTAGGGTTGTTAGTAACAAGGTACTTTGGATAAACTAACTATATCAATAAGATTCATGTTTTGTGACCGAGAAAGAGTCCTTGATCATTCTCATCCTTATTTTTTACATTTATTTGTTTTGCATTATTTTCATTCAGAAATTGAATTGACAACTTTAGCTCAACTCTCCCTTAGGAACGAACCTGCTTATCCGTATACTACTAGTTAGTGTAAGAAGAGTAAGGAATATATTATTTGCGATTTGACACCTCGTCAGCTTTGGTGAGATTAATCCTCACCACAACACATAATAATTGTATTGAAATATGCATCCTCACTTGTTGCCAAAAATTTTGTTTGCGAGGAGGCATAAAACTGGGCAGGATGTACAAAACTGTACATCAGGTAACAATAATTGGTATCTTTTACATTTTGGTTAAATATATTCGGTTTTCATAAATCAAATTATATTACCCTTTCATTTTCTCATATCTTGTATTTATATATATTCTTCTTGTCTGGAAGAAGACATCTTGCATCAATGGAGAAATCAGTAAAAGAAGGATCATCTCTTGATGATTCAGCACTCTGTGCATCAGTCATAACTGAAACTCAAGATGTCTCACAACCTGATGATCTTCTAGATTTTCTGATAAGGCAGATTCTTACTGTTAGAAGTTGTATTAGACATCATGAGCTAATGATAAAGGATTCAAAAGAAGTATTAGTTGATCTTCATTCTCAACTACTTGAGATGATCAAAACCTCTACTGGAAAATAAATTGCTCAGAAGAATTTGAATCCAGTTGTTGACGGTGGTTTTTAGCTCAGGGCTAAAATTGTAAAACCCTGTATTTAATGCGCCATCGCTCTGCACAGAGACTGAGACATTTAAAAGTAATGAGTGCCCGGGCCTCTCTACTTACACATGTATTGAGCAATTCAGTAAGAATGGTGTATGTAGCAATAATCTCAAACATTATGTAAACTCCTGCCTGCATTGTTCATTAATGTATGGCTTAATTGAATATTTTTCCTATGTTATGTTCCCCGGCTGCACCCTTAATATTGGTATGACATGAAAATTAGTGTTCACTCGCAGCTGAGTAGCACGAATTTCCCGAAGTATCAAGATTAAGTTCTGCATGAAAGTACTCAGTCAGAAGACGTGCTAACTTCTCTCTGAGGATAAAGTTAAAGAATTTTGTATCAAACACACAAAATTTATCCAATTTATTCAATTTTTTGATAGCTCACAAAATTTAAATTTTGGCCTAATTAATTTGCAAAAATTAGATTCTTTGCACCCTGCGCAATATCTCGAACCCTATTGGTCGAGGCCAAACCTAGGTAAGCTAGGGAATCAATCCTCCATGGACTAGTAGGAGCAGAGTCCTACCAAAAATCAGAAAACAAAAGAGGAGCTGCGGAAAATAGGATCAGCAACAAGAGGAGGCGTGGCCGCGCCACATAGCCGACCATTTCACCCTAGAAGGCGCCACCTGCAGCCGGATGGCCACGCTCCATGTCGCCTTGTCGCCCCTCCCCTTTTTTTAAAAAAAAAATATCGACCAATCAGGTCGCTCTAAATGCGCCACACGCACTTGGAACGTGGCCAGGCCCATGTCACTTGTCGGCCCCCTTTCCCACGATCAATCAGGTCACTCTAAATGCGCCACACGCACTTGGAATATGGACGGCCCCATGCTTCCTGCCGTCCCTCTTTCCTATCGACCAATCAAATCGCTTTAAACCCGCCACACACATTAAATAAAGCCAAATCGTGCCAACACCTAGTGGTTGTTGCGTCAACGTTGGTGACATGCCAATTAGCTAATCAACCTGACAAATCGCGCCAGCATGCTAATCGGCAGACCATGCTATTTTGCGGCACCAATATGCCAGCATGCTATAACAGCGCAGCCGCGTGCTATCTCACTTTTCGTTCGTGGACAACGCCATAAAAAACTCTAACCAGGGTATTCTGATCAGAATAGAACTCTTGTTTTAATGGCATTGGTCGAATCAAGAGGAAACCATAATTCCTAGTCTTGGCATGACTATGCCACTTTGGGCCCACAACATGCCACAAGCCATGTGGGACCCAGAAGACCCTAAAGAATAGCGTCCGGGCCGTATTATGGCTATCCATGGTCGGTCCCACATTATGGCCTTGCCATGATTTCTTTATTTAACGTGGCCTCGACAGTATTTGTCAAAATGCCACCATATCGCGGCCACATAGCCGCACGCACTAATTATGGTTTCGACATGCCAAACCCTAATTTGGATAAAGACGTTATGCCGACCCATACCCAATAATGCCACCTAAGGCATTTAGTTTTATACGTCAACTAGAGCCAATATTGTTGAGTCATATTTGGACCTAGCACCAATACGCCAAGATATAGTGGCCGCGGCTACGCTAGGCAGGCGCATTATGCCACTAGCAGGCGCTATTACGCCACTATGCCACTGGAAGGCGCCAACGAGATGTGGCCATAATCAACGGCCACCCTCTTCCATAAATTACAATCTCGGCCGTCCAACTTCGCCAGCCGAATGACTGGCATAGATTAAATCTTAGGTGACCAACCAAAACTAACTTAATATCGTTACACACTATTTCTTGTGGCAAGTCTCATGACTTAGCTTGCCACACATGATCACTCGTCGCCTAGTTTGTGCGATTGGTAAGAATAACTAGGTCTTGCACACAAGACCCACTCAACAATCTGCTGCATATTTTCCACGAAAATACTCGAGACATCAAACATGTCACAAATTGGGGGATGTTCATCAGGGTATTGGTCTAACGGTTTACAGCATGCGGCGTGCAACGCGCCCATTACGAGAAAGTGTCGGGAAATGGCGGACGGTTAATGAGCAGTAAGTGAGTAGTGGGTGTAAAGCTGACCAGTCTTCCCTCGTGATGGAAACATGATGGTCACCACTTTTTACACAACTCCACTTCTACACTACTTAACTGTCTCCACTACCCATGAGATCAGGTGCTCAATCATGACTTTTATAAATAGGTTTTTGACCTATTTTGACAAAGGACAAGTGTTATCAACACAAGTGTCCAGAAAACACCAAGAACTGATAGCTTACATTCCGCAAGCCTGTTCCATATTCTAATACAAGTCATAAAACAACCACACCTTCAAAATTCAATATTTTTTTATCTCAACACCTCTTTTTGAAAAGATGAGGGTACCCAAATATACCTCAATCTAAAAAATTTCCACCTATAAGTCCTTTCTCCGAAAGTGATTTTCTATGGACTGAGTCAAGACAATACAACTAATTGGTTCACACTTCGTGTGATCGTATATGGATATGATATCGAGACAATACGACAACAAGATAACTTGTGTGATTGATTATGGATACAAGATCGAGACAATACAACAACGAAGTATGTTTACTTGATAATAGGTTCGGACTTAACCAAACACAATAGGATTGATATCAAGTAAATAGGAATTAACGTTTGTGTAATTTACTTTAAATTATCATAACAACAATTATAATTGAGGAAAATAAAAGTAAATGACACATCAAGATTTTGTTAACGAGGAAACCGTAAATGCAGAAAAACCCCGGGACCTTGTCCAGAATTGAATACTCTCAGGATTAAGCCGCTATACAAAATCTAAACCAACTTCGTATACCAAGCAACTAAACCTATAGTTCACCTAGTTCCGTATGTATCCCTGCGCCTCCAACTTGCAGTAAGTTACGCACTTGGAACAATTCCTTTGGTTCGTATTCCAAACAGTAAAGTAACAAAAAATATTTTCAGTAACAACTCTTTTCAAACAAGTGATATGAGTTTTACAAAAGGATCTTCCGTTTATCCCAATAAACTCCTTTGTCAGGTCCTTAGGTCTATCTTTTCAACAACTACCAAAGTAATTGTTAAGATTATACAATCAATACTTTTCATCACAAAGAATTATATTGATGCCGATCTACTCAACTAATCAATCCAATCTATCACAAAGATAAACCGATTATAGTTGGATCCTTTTCCAGACGAAACAAGTTTTGTGCACACCAAAAATTATGAACCTAAATATCTTCTTTGTCTTCAAATCTTCTTTGATTTTCAATACACACCTGCACACAAACAACTTGAATCTCTTGTGATCAATCAAACACAGAACGGAGTATGTTAACAATGGATTATCATAAGACGTCTTTAGATCTACAAACAGTCTAAAGATCCCCGTTGAAACTTCGATCTAGTTTGAGTGAATTTTATATCAGAATAGAATATTCTCAAGCATAAACAAACTAGGTGCAATCAAATTTCAACAACAGTTAGTCAATCAAATCAATCGAAAACTAATATTAAACTGCAATTATCTAGTTTCCCACCAAAGGTACTAATAGATCTTCTCAATCCCAAAGAAGTCTTTAAACCGAACGGCCGTAAGAGATTTCGCATAATTAGGGTACTTTCCTATCCGAATAGGCAGCTCCACCAGTAACAACACAACTAGGTAGTTTTGCTGGCTTTGAGGACCAAAAATATCTTTTGCAAACTTCAGTATTTATAGACAAGGAAGTTTGGACACCAAGGAATTTCCAAAACCGAAGACGACATGATGGCAGAAGAGGGCCATAATGTTACTGCACGAATCAAAGACTTGGAGTTCAAAAGGGCACTCATTGATACAGAAGCATCCTCAGACGTTGTTCCACTCAGGACTCTCAAGACAGCCAAGGTTCGGCCAAATAAAATTATACGGAAGCGTACCATGATGACGGATTTCGAAGGAAACCAAACCAGCACGTTTGGGTACATTTACTTGAATTTATTAGTAGGGCCTGTCTAGTCGAAAGTGAAATTCGAGGAAATCGAGAAGGAGCCAGACTACCACATGATACTGGGAAGACCATGACTTCATAATAATAAGTTTATTCCCTCAACATATCACCAGTGCCTGAAAACTATGTTGAACAAAGAAGTTGTTCGCATTCCGGCGTCATTGTCTCCATATGCACCAATTTGCGGCGTGGAATTGTTTGAGCCAAAAGGAAATTTACAAGACTCATTAAGCAAGGTTTACTGCACTCCACTCCCTACATGGACGTCAATCGAGGAGGAAGACCGACTCGCATCGCTAGACAAGAAGATCAGATTTCACGACGCACCTCTGCTGATAGGACACGCCAATTTTTCTTCATCAAACAAAAACTCGGTTCATACCAAGAGGGAGCGGACTTTTGTGGCGAGTCATGACCAAAAAGGGAAAACCGTATATCGACGCCGTTGTTAGCAATTAACAAGGGAGGCTACCGCCCAGTCTCTCTTCCCAATAGAATGTAACCAGAATGACACACTACAAGAAGAAATACCAGACGCTCCACGACAGTTGCAAGATGGCACCGACTCCACCACAGATGAACTCGAAATTATCAATATCGGAAATGAAGAATCTCCAAGGCCTGTCTCCATCAATTCAGCTCTATGTACGGATGAACGCACAAAGCTTGTAAATCTTCTTAAAGATTACCAACACATATTCGTATGAACATACGAAGAAATGCCCGACCTAGAAGAAAAACTGGTCACTCACGATCTACATATAATACCTGGATCCAAGCCAGTCAAGCTGTCTCCCAGACAGTTCAGGCATGATGTGGAGGAACAAATCAAGACAGAGATTCAGAAGTTACTATCCGTCGGTTTCATCAAACCCATTCACCATCCCACCTTGTTGGCTAATGTGGTTTCCATAAAGAAGAAAAGTGGTCAAATTAGATGTTGTTTCGATTTCAGAGATCTGAACAAATGCTACCCCACGGATGATTTTCCCGTTCCCAACATTGACATGCTAGTAGACGCCACAGGCGGAGATGGCATGTTCTCCTTCATGGACGGATACAACGACTACAACCAGATAAAGATGTATGAACACGACACAAGTAAGACAGCTTTTCGAACTCCTCTCGGAAACTTTTATTATAATGTGATGCCCTTCGTTTTGAAAAATGCTGGTGCTACCTATCAACGTGCCATGACTGCAATTTTCCATGATATGATGCACAATCAAGTTGAAGATTATGTAGATGACATAGTAGTCAAATCGAACACTCGAGCAGCCCATACAGACGTTTTACGACAAGTGTTTGAAAGGTGTCGTGAGTAAAAACTGAAAATGAATCCTTTGAAATGTGATTTTGGAGTCTCTTCTGGCAAATTTCTGGGATTTCAAGTCACTACTGAAGGAATCAAGGTTGATCCGACCAAAACCCAAGTTATCCTCACGATGCCTCCTCCGCGAACTGTGAAAGAACTCCAGATCTTCATGGGAAAGGTAAACTACATTCGTCGTTTTATACCTGGTTTGGCCTAGCTTATAGCTTCATTCACCCCCTTGCTGAAGAAGGGAGCGAGTTTTATTTGGACCACGAAGCAACAAGAAGCGTTTCAGAAGATTCAGCAAATATTTTCATCACCATCTGTTATGAAATCTCCCATACAAGGAAGACCGTTATGCCTCTACACTGCTTCCAGCGATGCTGCTGTTGGGGCCCTCCTTGCTCAAGAAGATGATGAAGAGATTGAACACCCTATATACTATTTCAGTTGCACTTTGAGGGATGCTGAACTCAGGTATCCTAAGGCGGAAAAGGCGTGTCTATCCCTAATTCACACTAGTCAGAAGTTCAGATATTATCTGTTGTCTAACAAAGTGGTGCTAATAGCTAGAGCCGATCCTGCTCTCAAAACCTTCCTTGATAGGCAGGCGGCAAAATGGCTACTCCAAATGTCAAAGCTCGACATAACGTGCACCCCTTCGAGGGCAATTAAAGGACAAGTAGTGGCATATTTACTAGCAGCATTCTCGGGCGAAGGTACTACCGCAATGCATGAAGACCTTCCTGGGGAGTTTACAGAAATCTCTTTTGTCAAAGAGGAAGCGTGGCTACTGTATTTCGACGGATCTGCTACCCCTAGTAGTAATACCGAAGGAGCGGGTGTAGTCCTAGTATCTCCAACTGGTGAAGTCTTTTCGCATTCTTTCAATATGGACTTTCAATGCACCAACAATTCAGCAAAATACGAAGATATCCTCATAGGATTGTCACTAGACAAAAGAGTAGGAGCCACACACCTAAAAATAAGAGGCGACTCTAAACTACTGGTCAACCATATGAATGGAGTATACTCACTCAAAGAGGTAACACTAGCCTCTTAAAGATCTGAGGCGCAAAAACTTTTGAACTACTTTGCTGATGTAACCATAACCCATATCGGCCGCAACAACAACAAACAAGCCGATTTCCTAGCTACATTAGCTTCGAAGCTGCAATTCGAAGGATTGGAAGAGACTTTGATAGTGAAGAGATGCACCGTGGAATCAACATGGCTTTCACAGTCCAAAGATACTGAAGCCAACGATTAGAGAACTCCGATTATTCAAGAGCTTAACAGTTCGCTTTCCCAAGGAAAGGTTAGTCTCAAAACCCTACAAAACTTCTTCATGATTCATGGAGTGTTATACCACTGAAACCTAGATGGATCCTTGTCAAGATGCCTCGGAGATGAAGAAGCACCGTACAACTTTACCGTATTCATGGCGAAATCTGTGGACAAACTTTAGTGGTGACTCTTTACCGACGTCTTCAACGCCTTGGCTACTACTGGCCAGATATGATCCCGAGTGCTCCAAGGGTCTTGCTCCAATTGTCAAGCACCGCCACATCAATTGGAAGTTCTTAATGTTGGATATGTTGAGGACTGGCAAGAACCATACGTCAACTATCTCTGTGACGGTGTGCTGCCAGCCAACAAGAAGGATGCATCCGAGATGAATCAAAGGGCCAAAAGATTCGTGTTTCATGAGGGAATCCTATACCGCAAAAGCTTTGGAGGAAACTTGCTACGATGTTTAGCAAAGTCTGAAATCCCGATTATGTTGAAAGAAACACATGAAGGTGAACACCAAAGGAAGAATAAGTTATTCCTCCAAATGCATGAAAGGTATTGCTGGCCAACTATGGAGGACGATGCAGCGACGTCTGTTCAGAAATGCCATGAATGTCAGACTCATGGGAATCTCATCTACACGCCTTGTACTCCCCTTCATTCAGTAAGTAGTCTGTGGCCTTTCTACAACTGGGGACTTGATATTATTGGGAAAATCAATCCACCATCGTCAAAGCAGCACGAGTATATCATAACCGCGACAGAATACTTTACCAAATGGGTTGAATCTATTCCTCTTCGTTGGAACGACAATTGCAACATTCATTAAAGAATACATCATTTGTCGATTTGGTGTACCCAAGCACATCATTACTGATAACGGTACTCCCTTTGCCAATAAGCAAGTACAAAAATTGCTTGAAGAATATGGAGTTAAGCAGATCTTCTCTACTCCTTATTACCCTCAAGGGAATGGGCAAGCCGAAAGCACCAACAAGACTCTGACTCGAATTCTCAGTTGAACAGTGTATGATAATCCCAGGACGTGGCACGAACAACTGCCTATGGCACTATGGGCATATTGGGCGGCACCTAGGAGATCTACTGGCGTTTCTCCCTATTCACTTGTCTATGGCACAGACGCAATTCTCCCAGCAGAGATTAAAATCCCGTCGGCTAGGATTGCAGCAGCAAGTTGAGTTCAATGGAATGAAGCCGAAGCATTGAATTCCAGAATAACATAGTTGGATACTCTAGACTCCAGGAGGGTTAAAGCGGAAGAGCATGATCATGCATACAGAAAGAGGATCTCCAAAGCGTATAATAAGGTCGTAAAACCTCGAGTTTTTCAAATAGGAGATCTGGTATTAAAGACTGTCAAGCACATTCAGCAAGACATGTCTGCACCAAAGCTTTCTCCAAAATGGGAAGGTCCTTATGTGATCACCAAAGCATATAGCAACGGGTACTACAAGATTGTTAAAGAGGATGAAGGAAAATTGGAAGCAGTCATCAATGGAAAATGGCTCAAGGCATACTACGTATGACCATTATTCCATCCCTCGCCATCTCATAACACGGTCAATCAGGTACTTTTCAGTTCTCCCATATCTGAGTTATCAAAGTTTTTCATTAGTTAAAGCATATTAATGTAAGCTCCATTTGCTTACCAAAACCCAATACAATTCATTTTCAAAAAAAAAAAAAAATGTTCAAAACCCAAAACAAAAGAGAACGATCAAACGTTCTCATGGCTACTTATTCAAAACAATAAGGTATAAGTACGGCTCAGAAAATCCCATCCAACAAGTTGTAGTCTCTTGAAAGCATAATTTTCAGCCTATCCTGATACCTTTCAGTCCTACTCTTCAAGCTTTAATTTGGATCGCCTGTTCCACCTTCTCAGATTCTGCAGCCAAGGCTTTTTCCTCCTCCAAGAAAGCTTTCGCAGCAGGAACGACATTGGCAATGATACCAGATCAATCAAATTTGATGATGTCAAGATGTTTCCGTAGCCATCTCATGTTGAACTCCATGGATTCGCAGGTAGATACCATGTTTTCCGACTTCTCAACAGTTGATTCAGCAACATTACGAATAAATATACTTTCCATCTCCATAATCATGGGCAGAAGACAGTTCACTGTAGTGACCAAAGCAGACGAACAATGTCGCACTACGTTCCTAGTAGAAATGTGGTCGTACTTCCTTCATATCTTCTTGTACAAAGGAACATACTCCTTCTGTACCAGGAACTCACCAACAGTCCGGTAGCTAGAATATAAGAACTTCATGTGAACATCAAACGGCAAGCCTGCATTGGGGTACTCGTAGGAGAAGATACCCAAATAAGCGTCTTCCAGGTATGCAGCAGTAGGCGTGTTTGAGTTTGAAGGGAGAGGAGTGGCCAGATCATCGTCATCGACCACTGTTACACATGTTCCAGCAGGGTACCTCTACAAGCAAAGAAAAAACAGGAGAGAAATTTTTTATTACCAACCGGCCATGGCAAACGAATACCTATTCACCAATGAAAAAGTATACCGGTATTATCTTCTTGACTCGGAGGATCCGAACAGGAGAGTTGTCACGAGGCCCAGAGATTCTTCCACTCTGAAAAAACGACGCTAGAGTCAAAAAGAGAAGGAAGAATTATCACTTCAAAGTGAGAAGATGATTAAAGTCGTACTCTGGATACAAGTCGCCTGCGTTTGGTAGAAGAGTCTGGCTGAGTCGAAGAAGATCCACTCCTGTCTGACATGATGAAAAGATATGGATCTAGCAGGAGAATCTCTATTCCAAATCGAGAAGGATGGAATAACCTTGCTTTCATATGTATATGCGCTACAGAAACCCAAAGAGGAGGTGGATGCTGAACAAATTCAACAGGACTTATCCGATGGACAAGGATTCAACGCCAACTAGGTCGTGTTTCTTTTTGAAACCCTAATTAAAGTCGGGAGAAGACTGTCAGATTATCAAAGGAAGAACGCTTTCAGCCCAGCTCAAAACCCTAGTGGAACCTGCTCACTGGCATGATCGAATCGAAACCAACATACACGGACGATACAATCGATCTGACGGCCAGAGTTACTGTTTCAAGACAGCTGCCACGTCCTTGGTAATGTTTATTCACTTTGACTTGATCATTTATCTCTTGACTGCCACCATCTATTGCTTACCCTGCAACAATGTTACTGTTACGTACTAAGCATGGGACTTAATGTTGATGGTGGTTTTTAGTTCATGGCTAAAATTGTAAAACCCTGTATTTAATGCGTTTTCGCTCTGCAAAGAGATTGAGCCATTTAAAACTAATGAGTGCTCGTGCCTCTCTACTTACACATGTATTGAGCAATTCAGTATATTTATTCAGAATGGTGTATGTAACAACAATCCCAAATATTCTGTAAACTCCTGCCTGCGTTGTTCATTAATGTATGGCTTAATTGAATATTTTTCCTATGCTATGTTCCTTGGATGAACCCTTAATATTGGTATGACATGAAAATTAGTGTTCAATCGCAGCTGAGTAGCATGAATTTCTCGAAGCATCAAGATTAAGGTCTGAAAGTACTCAGTCAGAAGAAACACTAACTTCTCTCTGAGGATAAAGTTAAAGAATTCTGTGTCAAACACACAGAATTTATCCAATTTATTCAATTTTGTGATAGCTCACAAAATTCAAATTTTGGCCTAATTAATTTGCAAAAATTAGATTCTTTGCGCCCTGCGCAATATCTCGAACCCTATTGGTCGAGGCCAAACCTAGGTAAGCTAGGGAATTAATCCGCCATGGACTAGTAGGAGCGAAGTCCTACCAAAAATCAGAAAACAAAAGAGGAGTTGCGGAAAATAGGAGCAGCAACAAGAGGAGGCGTGGCCGCCCCACATGGACGGCCAGTTCACCCTAGCAGGCACCACCTGCAGCCGGATGGCCACGCTCCATGTCACCCTTTTCGGCCCCTTTTTTTTATATATCGACCAATCAGGTCGCTTTAAATGCGCTACACGCACTTCAAACGTGGTCGGGTCCATGACACTTGTCGGCCCCCTTTCCCATTGACCAATCAGGTCGCTCTAAATGCACCACACTCACTTGGAATGTGGCCGGCCCCATGCTGCCTCCCGTCCCTCTTGCCTATCGACCAATCAAATCGCTTTAAACCCGCCACACGCATTAAATAAAGCCAAATCGTGCCAACACCTAGTGGTTGTTGCGTCAATGTGGCCGACATGACAATTAGATAATCAACCTGCCAAATCGCGCCAGCATGCTAATTGGCGATCCATGCTATTTCGCGGCAGCAATATGCCAACATGCCATAACAGCGCAGCCGCGTGCTATCTCACTTTTCGTTCGTGGTCAAACGCCATAACAAAATTGTAAAACCCTGTATTTAATGCGTTGTCGCTCTGCAAAGAGACTGAGCCATTTAAAACTAATGAGTGCTCGTGCCTCTCTACTTACACATGTATTGAGCAATTCAATATATTTATTCAGAATGGTGTATGTAACAACAATCCCAAACATTCTGTAAACTCCTGTCTGCATTGTTCATTAATGTATGGCTTAATTGAATATTTTTCCTATGCTATGTTCCCTGGATGAACCCTTAATATTGGTATGACATGACAATTAGTGTTCACTCGCATCTGAGTAACATGAATTTCCAGAAGCATCAAGATTAAGGTCTGAAAGTACTCAGTCAGAAGACACACTAACTTCTCTTTGAGGATAAAGTTAAAGAATTGTGTGTCAAACACACAGAATTTATCCAATTTATTCAATTTTGTGATAACTCACAAAATTCAAATTTTGGCCTGATTAATTTGCAAAAATTAGATTCTTTTCGCCCTGTGCAATATCTCGAACCCTATTGGTCGAGGCCAAACCTAGGTAAGTTAGGGAATTAATCCGCCATGGACTAGTAGGAGCGAAGTCCTACCAAAAATCAGAAAACAAAAGAGGAGTTGCGGAAAATAGGAGCAGCAACAAGAGAAGGCATGGCCGCGCCACATGGCCGGCCAGTTCACCCTAGCAGGCACCACCTGCAGCCGGATGGCCACGCTCCATGTCACCCTTGTGGCCCTTTTTTTTTATATATCGACCAACCAGGTCACTCTAAATGCGCTACACGCACTTCGAACGTGGTCGGTCCCATGCCACTTGCCGGCCCCATTTCCCATTGACCAATCAGGTCGCTCTAAATGCACCACACACACTTGGAATATGGCCGGCCCCATGCTGCCTGCCGTCCCTCTTTCCTATCGACCAATCAAATCGCTTTAAACCCGCCACACACATTAAATAAAGCCAAATCGTGCCAACACCTAGTGGTTGTTGCGTCAACGTGGGTGACATGCTAATTAGCTAATCAACCTGCCAAATCGCGCCAACTTGCTAATTGGCGGGTCATGCTATTTCGCGGCAGCAATATGCCAACATGCCATAACAGCGCAGCCGCGTGCTATCTCACTTTTCGTTCGTGGTCAAACGCCATAACAAAATTGTAAAACCCTGTATTTAATGCGTTGTCGCTCTGCAAAGAGACTGAGCCATTTAAAACTAATGAGTGTTCGTGCCTCTCTACTTACACATCTATTGAGCAATTCAATATATTTATTCAGAATGGTGTATGTAACAACAATCCCAAACATTCTGTAAACTCCTGCCTGCATTGTTCATTAATGTATGACTTAATTGAATATTTTCCCTATGCTATGTTCCCTGGCTGAACCCTTAATATTGGTATGACATGACAATTAGTGTTCACTCGCAGCTGAGTATCATGAATTTCCCGAAGCATCAAGATTAAGGTCTGAAAGTACTCAGTCAGAGGACACACTAACTTCTCTTTGAGGATAAAGTTAAAGAATTCTGTGTCAAACACACAGAATTTATCCAATTTATTCAATTTTGTGATAGCTCACAAAATTCAAATTTTGGCCTAATTAATTTGCAAAAATTAGATTCTTTGCGCCCTGAGCAATATCTCGAACCCTATTGGTCGAGGCCAAACCTAGGTAAGCTAGGGAATTAATCCTCCATGGACTAGTAGGAGCGAAGTCCTACCAAAAATCAGAAAACAAAAGAGGAGCTGCGGAAAATAGGAGCAGCAACAAGAGGAGGCGTGGCCGCGCCACATGGCCGTCCAGTTCACCCTAGCAGGCACCACCTGCAGCCGGATGGCCACGCTCCATGTCACCCTTGTCGGCCCCTTTTTTTTATATATCGACCAATCAGGTCGCTTTAAATGCGCTACACGCACTTCAAACGTGGTCGGGTCCATGCCACTTGTCGGCCCCCTTTCCCATTGACCAATCAGGTCGCTCTAAATGCACCACACTCACTTGGAATGTGGCCGGCCCCATGCTGCCTCCCGTCCCTCTTGCCTATCGACCAATCAAATCGCTTTAAACCCGCCACACGCATTAAATAAAGCCAAATCGTGCCAACACCTAGTGGTTGTTGCGTCAACGTGGCCGACATGACAATTAGATAATCAACCTGCCAAATCGCGCCAGCATGCTAATTGGCGATCCATGCTATTTCGCGGCAGCAATATGCCAACATGCCATAACAGCGCAGCCGCGTGCTATCTCACTTTTCGTTCGTGGTCAAACGCCATAACAAAATTGTAAAACCCTGTATTTAATGCGTTGTCGCTCTGCAAAGAGACTGAGCCATTTAAAACTAATGAGTGCTCGTGCCTCTCTACTTACACATGTATTGAGCAATTCAATATATTTATTCAGAATGGTGTATGTAACAACAATCCCAAACATTCTGTAAACTCCTGTCTGCATTGTTCATTAATGTATGGCTTAATTGAATATTTTTCCTATGCTATGTTCCCTGGATGAACCCTTAATATTGGTATGACATGACAATTAGTGTTCACTCGCATCTGAGTAACATGAATTTCCAGAAGCATCAAGATTAAGGTCTGAAAGTACTCAGTCAGAAGACACACTAACTTCTCTTTGAGGATAAAGTTAAAGAATTGTGTGTCAAACACACAGAATTTATCCAATTTATTCAATTTTGTGATAACTCACAAAATTCAAATTTTGGCCTGATTAATTTGCAAAAATTAGATTCTTTTCGCCCTGTGCAATATCTCGAACCCTATTGGTCGAGGCCAAACCTAGGTAAGTTAGGGAATTAATCCGCCATGGACTAGTAGGAGCGAAGTCCTACCAAAAATCAGAAAACAAAAGAGGAGTTGCGGAAAATAGGAGCAGCAACAAGAGAAGGCATGGCCGCGCCACATGGCCGGCCAGTTCACCCTAGCAGGCACCACCTGCAGCCGGATGGCCACGCTCCATGTCACCCTTGTCGGCCCTTTTTTTTTTATATATCGACCAACCAGGTCACTCTAAATGCGCTACACGCACTTCGAACGTGGTCGGTCCCATGCCACTTGCCGGACCCATTTCCCATTGACCAATCAGGTCGCTCTAAATGCACCACACGCACTTGGAATATGGCCGGCCCCATGCTGCCTGCCGTCCCTCTTTCCTATCGACCAATCAAATCGCTTTAAACCCGCCACACACATTAAATAAAGCCAAATCGTGCCAACACCTAGTGGTTGTTGCGTCAACGTGGGTGACATGCTAATTAGCTAATCAACCTGCCAAATCGCGCCAACTTGCTAATTGGCGGGTCATGCTATTTCGCGGCAGCAATATGCCAACATGCCATAACAGCGCAGCCGCGTGCTATCTCACTTTTCGTTCGTGGTCAAACGCCATAACAAAATTGTAAAACCCTGTATTTAATGCGTTGTCGCTCTGCAAAGAGACTGAGCCATTTAAAACTAATGAGTGTTCATGCCTCTCTACTTACACATCTATTGAGCAATTCAATATATTTATTCAGAATGGTGTATGTAACAACAATCCCAAACATTCTGTAAACTCCTGCCTGCATTGTTCATTAATGTATGACTTAATTGAATATTTTCCCTATGCTATGTTCCCTGGCTGAACCCTTAATATTGGTATGACATGACAATTAGTGTTCACTCGCAGCTGAGTAGCATGAATTTCCCGAAGCATCAAGATTAAGGTCTGAAAGTACTCAGTCAGAGGACACACTAACTTCTCTTTGAGGATAAAGTTAAAGAATTCTGTGTCAAACACACAGAATTTATCCAATTTATTCAATTTTGTGATAGCTCACAAAATTCAAATTTTGGCCTAATTAATTTGCAAAAATTAGATTCTTTGCGCCCTGAGCAATATCTCGAACCCTATTGGTCGAGGCCAAACCTAGGTAAGCTAGGGAATTAATCCTCCATGGACTAGTAGGAGCGAAGTCCTACCAAAAATCAGAAAACAAAAGAGGAGCTGCGGAAAATAGGAGCAGCAACAAGAGGAGGCGTGGCCGCGCCACATGGCCGTCCAGTTCACCCTAGCAGGCACCACCTGCAGTCGGATGGCCACGCTCCATGTCACCCTTGTCGGCCCATTTTTTTATATATCGACCAATCAGTTCGCTCTAAATGCGCTACACGCACTTCGAACGTGGTCGGGCCCATGCCACTTGTCGGCCTTCTTTCCCATTGACCAATCAGGTCGCTCTAAATGCACCACACGCACTTGGAATGTGGCCGGCCCCATGCTTCCTTCCGTCCCTCTTTCCTATTGACCAATCAAATCGCTTTAAAACCGCCACACGCATTAAATAAAGCCAAATCATGCCAACACCTAGTGGTTGTTGCGTCAACGTGGCCGACATGCCAATTAGCTAATCAACCTGCCAAATCGCGCCAGCATGCTAATTGGCGGGCCATGCTATTTCGCGGCAGCAATATGCCAACATGCCATAACCGCGCAGCCGCGTGCTATCTCACTTTTCGTTCATGGTCAACGCCATGACAAACTCTAACCAGGGTATTCTGATCAGAATAGAACTCTTGTTTTAATGGCATTGGTCGAATCAAGAGGAAACCCTAATTCCTAGTCATGGCCTGACTATGCCACTTCGGTCCCATAACATGCCACAAGCCATGTGGGACCCAGAATACCCTAAAGAATGGCGTTCGCGCTATATTATGCCTATCCATGGTCGTTCCCACATTATGTACTTGCCATGATTTCTTTATTTAACGTGGACATGGCAGTATTTGCCAAAATGCCACATAGCCGCACGCGCTAATTATGGTTTCGACATGCCAAACTCTAATTTGGATAAGGCCGCTATGCCGACCCATACCAAATAATGCCACTTAAAGCATTGATACGACAACTAGAGACAATATTGTTGAGTCATATTTGGACCTAGCACCAATACGCCAAGATATAGTGGCCTCGGCTACGCCAGGCAGGCGCCATTACGCCACTATGCCACTGACATGCGCCACTCCGCCACTATGTGTAGACACCCCAATTTTGCATAAGCTCGCCGCAAAATCGTATCCGAAGTGGTCTTGGAGTTAAGGTCCAAATTGGTGCAAATTAGGGACGTGACTACCACCTTATAATTAACTAGCCCCTATAAAATCAACACGTACAGACTTGTTTCACCAAGTCCCAAAATATGATCTAGTCTCATAATCCGCTAGTTAGATGAACCCTGATTTTGGGCATACCTAAATCTTTCTAGGCATACAAAACAATAGTCCCTTCTTGAGTGACCTTATAAGGGGTACCCTATGGGTAGTTCAATTACCTATATACCCTTAATACAAAAATCTAAAATCAGTTTTCTAAAACATCAAAATCAGTTTCCCTTACCATCTCTTCTTCTTCCTCTTCCTCTAGACGAACTCTTCCCCCTCCTGCGAAAAAAATTCATCATCGTGATTAATTGTCGATTCGTAAAAGTTTGATTGTCGATTAAACTCAACCACATAATGACTCGTACAAAGAAAAGCAAGGACTAGGCAAACCAAATCGTTTTCTAATCCATCAATTGAAGAAGAAGAACCAATTGAAGATGAAGGTGTAGAAAGTGAAAATCAACCACCAATTGAACCAGAAATTGAACCAACTGCATCTCCAACTCCGATGAGGATAAGAAAGCAAGTTTTACAAACCCAATCTCCTATTTGCTGTTTTTCATCGATTAAGTGACGGTTACAGTGTTGGGTTCAGCTCAAGATTGAGTTGCGTTTTTAGCCGAACTGTTCTTCACAAAAGCTTCCTGTAAGTGTATATGAACAGTTCGGCATGAAATTTCATGAAATTTCAAGCCGAACCTAGTCATAGATAGAGATGCATACGGGTTCGGCGTATTCGATAATCATAATATATGCCGAACCTAGCACATTTACGAGGTTCGGCTATTACGATATTCTCAATATGTGCCGAACCAATAACAATATTTTAACCCAAAAAAATAACAAATTGATGTTCGGCTCATACGATTTTCGGAATATAAGCCGAACTAGTAATTATTTTTTTCCGAGCTATTCAGGATGTTGTTCGGCTTATTATGAAACTTTCATATAAGCCGAACTAGTGTCTAGCAAAAGGGTTGGAATTGAAAATTATAGGTTCGGCGCATGAAGTAAATAGATTCAGTGAGACGAACCGTTCATCAACTGGTAGATTCGGCTCATAGATGTGAGTCGAACCTCAACCTGTTTCGCCGAACCATGATCCAAAAAATCATCTAAACAACCTTTATAATTCTGAAAATTATCTTAATCACTAAACAATATATTTAATCACTAATCAATATTACTAACACTAATACGTAAAGGGCAGATTTGCCATTAAAAAAAATTAGATTAAGGGATAATCTGATTTTGCTATTTCACAACCTTATTTTTTTTATGCAGTATGCCTAATAAGATTTCAGTATGCCCAAAACCAGGGTTCAGTTAGATAACCACCCTAGTCCACTTAGTATTTGGGGCCATGCATACCGTGATTAGACTTTAGGGTCATTTCATAAATCCACTCATTAGGAGTCCAAAAGTCCACTGTGCTCCCCACCCATGTCCACATTTCTCTAAATGCATCGACCCCTAAAAATGTCGACACCTTTTCTGGCTTTGTTCACATGTCTTTCCATTTAACAAAACTCTTAGGATTAACTGATTTTTTTTTTTGGTTTCGGTGATAATATTAATAATATGGTTATAGTATTTTTTAAAATGGGAAATGATATTTAGGTTTTTAATTTGAATCGTTGGATCTATATCATTTAATGAAATGGTTATGGTTAATGAAGAAAGAATATAAATAAAGAGTTAGTTTTGGAGTTTAAGGGGGAATTTTAGGGGAAGAGGCCGATAGAAAGCAGTAGGGAGAAAACTTTAGGCAAATCTTAAGAGGGGACTAAATTGGTGATATTTTGGATACGGTTTTGCGGAGATCGTTGTTGGTTCTTTATTAATTTAGTCTAAGTTACATTGAGGCATTCCAGCAGAGAAACAGGTTTGGCTAAACATTATTTCTTTTAATTTTATTGATGTGATTCTATGCAGACAATCGTGTGCGAGATATTGAATGCTTGAATGACAAATAAAAATTGATTACTTCTCTTGTCTTTACTGCAAGCTCTTGGTGTTGATTGAGTTCATAAACTGGATTAATTTAGTCCACCCATAGCATAACATACGTGCTACATGTTTGATGTCACGGCGAGATACTCATTGGTGGCACTATCTAATATCATATAGAGTTGTAACTTGCTTAGTTCGTAGTATTATTGCATGTTCGGCTATATATAATTGATGTGTTAGATTGCCATTCAAAGAGACAAAACTGTTAGTGCATCTTACGGGTAGTATCCGTAATCCAAGTTAGGATCTTCCTACGTACCATATAACATATTGATGTCTTGATCTATGGTCGGTGAGATTAGAGTAATAATGATAATTGATAATTTTTATTTTTATAGAGTAACAATAATTCTGGTTTGTTTTGATCATTTTCCAATAATAATAAAAACTTTTGGGGTCGTTTTCCACGGAGGGCCGTTTTCCGGCGATTTCCAGGTGATCACACAGTCCGTGTGTTTTCAATTGATCAAACCGATTCTGTTTGATCCCTTCCTATCGTTTTCGTCTCTCAGCTTTAATCCCCTCCTTTACAGCTACACATCGATACCTTTTCCGACTCCAACAACATTTTGGGCAGTCCTCTAGGATTTTTCACAGGCAGTTTCTTCATCTAGGGTTTTGTCGACCTTTTTTCCCCAATGCTTGGAACTGCTACAGATACAGCTTCCACAACACTCGTACCCCAATCCCAGCCTGCAACTCCCCTTGTCCTGTGTTCTTCAAATCCTGAAGGAGGCGATGATCTTTTCCAATGCACTTATCGTGGCTTGGATGGGTGCAGGAACGACGTTGGTGGGAGAGGGTTGCTGAGAGGGTCTCTGTTTAACCATTAGAAGAATCAACATTATAAGGGGGAAGAAGGCAAGAATAGATGTCGCGAGAGATTGCAGAGTAATGGTGTTGTTTACAGGGCATGGTACTCAGTGTTGCAGCACTTGAGGAGCTGTCTTTGCTCTCAATGTATGCATATCAATCATGGGGAAAGAAATGCAAATTGCATCGGGGTGATATTGTTTCAGCTCCTGCTACTGTGGTAGGTTTTGAAGCCCCTGACAGTTCCAGTGCCTTCTCCACTGTAGTTGCAGACAAGCCCGTGGAGGTGGTCTTGCCTACTGTGAGTCTTGAATTACTGAACACAGTCTTTCAAGCTAACATCCCAACTGTCTCGAGTATTCCTACCAAATGCAGTCTCCATTTTGCTCGTACTTTCAAGAACGTTCTTCGGAAGGTAATTGCTTCGCCTAAGGATTTGACACCCTGGATTCAGCTCTTACTTTTTCCCGTATGCATTCTCCAAATGTATATTCCTCAAAGCAACCAATAAGAAAAGGCTTCTACCAAGAAAAAGATGCAAGTCAGGTCCATTAATTTGGCCTTGAATCAGTGGGAAGAAGTTAATGGCTGTATGAGGTTGGTACATAATGTTTTAATCGAACACAGGAGTGTTCAGGAATTACGGTACAAGAGGAAGAAGACCTTGCCGAACAATCAAGAGGCTACCAACCTACGGCTGTGTAGGAGAAAACTGAGAAATGGCCTTTATACTGCAGCCATACGCACTCTCACTTCCGGTGGAGTCGCTCCTGATACGGTAAGCACCTTGAATGAACTGCGGAGTAAGCATCCTTTTGCTGCTCCTCCAAAGATTCCGTCTATCCATGTTGCCCAGGAGGCTATGTCAGCGTCAACTGATATGGTTTTGAGTCGTCTAAGAAGCTTTCCTAAGGGAATTTCTTGTGGTAGGGACGATTTTAGGGCGCAACATCTCTTAGATGTTATCAGTGGCTCCGCAGCTTCCATTTCGGAGGAGGTACTCGCAGCCATCACGGAGGTAGTTAATCTTTGGCTTGCAGGCCTGTGTCCAGCTGTTTTGGGGGAATTCGTGTCGAGTGCACCTCTTACTCCCTTGATTAAGCCGGGTGGAGGCTTGCGTCCCATTGTTGTGGGGACAATATGGAGAAGACTTGTCTCCAAATGCGCTGCAACTTATGTTGGCAAGTGTAGGATCAGAATCTCGCAGCAATAATTCCTCAGCGAAATTATTAACAACACAACACGATAGTGTCGCAGAACAACTTCAGAAACGACATAGTAAACGACATCAGCCAAATCATGAGAAAAGTGTGACGGTCCTGCGAAAATAAGGAAGTTTTGCGAGATTGATATTTATAAGGTTGCGATAATGTCGCAAGTCATATCTGAAAATAAAGGACAGATTAGCTGCCATCCACTATGTAATTCCCTATAAATAGCAGTTCAGTTGTAAAGTAAAGAGAGAGATATTTTTAGAGAGAGGAATAAAAAACAATTAGGAGAGAGAAAATCAAGAGTGGTTTTTGTTCTTAATCCCTTTATCTTTTCTTGTAAGATTGTTCAAAGATTCATCAATAAAATTAAGATTGTTAATCCAAAAATGAGTTGAATGTTAATGAAATCTTGTGAGGGGTGTAGTGTAGGATTTCCTGCAACTACATAATGGCGCTAGAAACAGGGAATGAAGGTTGAAAGTTGAAGATTGTTGTTGAGATTGTTCAAATCAAGAAAGTGATTAAACAAATCAGCGAACCAGTTAAAAGAAAAATGATTAGAGTCAATGAAGATGACAAAAGATTGGAGTGTAATATGATAAGAAAAACAATGGTTAATGAATTCCATTAAAACATCAAAGGAAGGATACATAAACGAGATTTTGAAGGAACGAAGGTTATGGAGGTAGAAAAAACATCACCCTTGAAAGATTGGGAAAACCAAAAAATCACATTCATGGCAGCAGAAATACCAAAAGAAAATTTGAGCCACACATCTCCATTGGTTATTACAGTACCTATTACACGAAAAGAGAAGGGGACAACAACAAAATATATGGAAGAATGGATATTGAACAGAATTTTAGTCGATACAGGAAGTTCAGTGGATATAATATTCTATCATGCGTTCAGAGGAATGCGATTCAAAGATGAAGAAATGTCTTGTTCAACATATCTTGTTCATGGCTTTGGAAAATCCACAACAAAACCTAAAGGAGAAATAGTGGTATGAATTCCACTAGGAGAGATCGAAACACAAGTGACACTATGCGTAATGGATATGGAATCACCATATAACATGTTGTTGGGGAGGCCATGGATACACGTAATTAAAGCTGTAGCATCAACGTTGCATCAATGCATCAGGTTCCCCATGCCAAATGGAGTAGGTGAAATTAGAGGAGATATTGACAATGCGAAATTATGTTATCAAATTGAAGTAAAGCATTATGAAGGACGAGCAAAAAAGCGACAATTTCGCAGAAAAATAGCAAAGGAGGAAAAGAAAGAAGAAGAATTTAGAGTGTACATGATAAGAGCAAAAGAAGGTAAAGGAATACCCAGCGAAATTTCGGAGGAAGAAAATGGACCTGAGAAGATGATAAAAGAGCCAAAACCAATGATAGAACCCAAGGCCAGTTACACTGCGGCAGAACCAACAAAAGAAGTAAATGTTGGGACTATAGAAGAACCCCTAATACTGAGGATTGGAACCAAGATGGATGCAGAAGAGGAAGAAAGAACTGTTAATCTTTTGTGGGAATATAAAGATATTTTCACGGGGAGCACGGATGAGATACCTGGAATAGATCCGTCAATTGCATGTCATAAGTTGAAGATTAACAAGAATGTGAGACCATTTAAACAGATAATAAGAAAAATCGCAACGACCTACCATCCTCAAACAGAAGAAGAATTACAGAAAATGCTTGAGGCGGGAATTATAAGAGAAGTTAAATACCCAGAGTGGATAGCAAACATGGTTGTTGTTCCAAAAAAAATAAAGGGATAAGAATTTGCATAGATTTCACTGATGTAAACAAGGCTTGCCCTAAAGATAGTTTTCCATTGCCGGATATTCCTCAAATGGTTGAATCAGCAACGGGAAATGATAGAGTGTCTTCTTTATATGGGTACAAAGGTTATAACCAAATCCCTCTCGCTGAAGAAGATCAAGAGCATACTGCTTTTTTTTCGCTCCAAGAGGTTTATACTGTTATACAAAAATGCCGTTTGGTTTGCGAAATGCAGGAGCAACGTATCAAAGAATGGTAGAGAAGGTGTTCGCGAAATGGATACACAAAACATTAGAGGTGTACATGGATGACATGTTGGTGAAGAGTAAGAAGCCAAAGATCATGTACAAGATTTGGGGGAGATTTTTGAACAGATGCGGCATCATAACATTAAACTGAACCCTGAAAAATGCATTTTTGGGGTTGCATCGGGGAAAAATTTAGGCTACATTGTATCAAAAGAAGGAATACAAGTTGATCCAGAAAAGGTACAAGCAGTTCGTGACATGCCAACACCAGCAACGATAAAGGATGTACAAAAATTGAACGAACTTTTAGCTTCGCTAGGAAGATTCATTTCGCGATCATCAGACAAATGTAAACATTTCTTCAATATACTCAAGAAGGGTGCGAAATTCAAATGGACTGATGAATGTGAAAAAGCTTTTCAAGGAATCAAAGAACACCTTATGAATACATCTATTTTACAAAAGGCAGAACCAAGAGAAGAACTATTGATCTATCTTGCGACAGCATCACATGCTTTAAGCGTTGTGTTATTGCGAACGGACGCAGGAGTGGAAAAGCCCATTTATTACATCAGCAAAACATTAGTATTAGTATACGCCGCATTTAAACTTCGCATATATTTTCAAGCACACAAAATAAGGGTGCTAACAAAAGTACCAATTGAATCAGTGATGACGAATTCAAAAAGATCATGTAGGGTGGAGAGATGGAATGCACAAGTAGGACATTTCGAAATCAAGTATGAAATATTATCTTCACTAAAATCACAAGTTGTCGCAGATTTCTTAGCAGAATTTCCTTTAGAAGATGATGAAGCGGTGGAGGAGATGATGGATATAGAAGAAGAACATGGAGATCCAAAAGACTTATTAACAGAACCAAATAGATGGGAGATATTGGTAGATGGATCATCAAATGGGGAAGGCAATAGGGTTGGAATTGTTTTAATTTCACCAGAAGGAGCGAAGATGGCTTTTTCATTCAGATTGGAATTCGCATCCACTAATAAAGAAACGGAATATGAAGTTGTGGTACATGCCTTAAAATTCGCAATAGAAATAAAACTAGAAAATGCCAGGATCACTAGTGATTCGCAGCTAGTTATTCGCCAAATAAAAGGAGAGTACACTACAAATGAACCATCCTTGAATAAATACAAGAAGCTCGTTGAAGAATTGTCAGCGAAAATCCCAAAGATAAAATGGAGGCACATTTCAAGGAAGGATAACAGACTCGCAGACGCTTTTGCTTTCATCTCAAGCATGATGACAGATCCAACTGCGAGATGCATAAAAATACAGACACTTCTGTCACCATCAATCAATAAAGAAGAAGAAGAAGTGAACGTAATGATGATGGAAGGTGGAGAAGAAGAACAAACGAACAATATCGCAGATTGGGGAACAGAACTTCATGCATATTTGGAGAAAGGAGAAACACCAAGAAACAGATTGGAAGCACACAAGTTAAAAATCCGCGCAACAAATTATGAATTAAGAGATGGGCTGATATACCGAAAATCCTTTAATGGACCATCACTCAGATGTTTGACACGAGAAGAAGGAGAAAAAGTGCTAAAAATGTTACATAGTGGGGATGCTGGCAATCATAGTGGGGGAAGATCTTTGGCACATAGAGCAAAAATGCAAGGCTATTACTGGCCATACATGCACGAAGATGCAAAACAAATATCAAGACGTTGCGAAGATTGTCAGCGGCACGGAAAGAAAATACATGCACCTGGAGCACCATTGTCATCTTCAACCAGTGTATGGCCTTTTGGAAAGTGGGGCTTAGATATTGTGGGGCCATTTTTACCAGGATCTGGACAAAGAAGATACTTCATAGTCGCAACAGATTATTTCACAAAATGGACAGAAGTAAAGGCAGTACAACATATTCGCGACAAAGATATCTTTACATTCATATTCGAAAATATCATTTGCAGATTCGGAATTCCCGCGCAGTTGGTATCTGATAATGGGAAACAGTTTGAAGGACGGAACATAGAAATGTTACTTAATGCATTTAAGATAAAATGTGGAAAGTCTACTCCTCTGTATCCACAAGCTAATGGAAAGGCAGAGGCAACAAACAAAATAATTGCAGATATATTAAAGAAAAAATTAGAAGGACATCATAGAGCATGGTGCGAACAAGTACATAATGCAGTATGGGCTTATAACACAACTAGGAGAGAAGCTACTGGAATGTCACCTTTTTGTTTAACATACGGAGTTGAAGCGGTGTTACCAACAGAAGTTGTTATTCCGAAGACAAAGAGAGAAGCTTGGGAGAAAAATCTTAGTGCGGGTTTGATCTTAAGCAAACTTGATGAATTAGAAGAGAAAAGAGAAAGAGATTTACATCATATGGAGAATTATCAGCGAAGATTATCCCGAGAATATAATAAACGTGTCAAAGTACGCGAATTTCAACCAGGAGATTTAGTTCTGCGAAGGACACCAATAGATCAGCGAGAAAATGGTGAAAAGTTAGCGAAAAATGGGATGGACCTTACATCATTAAGGAGATAGTTGGGACAGGAGCTTATAAATTAATGGATCCAGAAGGTAGAGATGTTGGTCATAGACTTGACAGACCATGGAACAGATTGTACTTAAAGAGATATTATCCATAAGAAGCTTTGAGAAGTTATGTATGACGCAACAAAACGATTGCGAATAAACATTCAATGAAAGAATAGTTGCGAGATTATTCATATCAAAACAAGATCATGATATACGAGAACTTCGCAGATATAATAAATTCTACAAAAGACAATCAGAGAACAATGACAAAAGAGAAAGGGGCGAACCTTTATGGCGTACACCCTAGTTCGTGGATAAAATTTCGCAAGAGGCAAATGTAAGACCTAAAGTACGTCATATAAGGGGGTACCTGTTGCATGGCTCAGGTAAAGGCTACACCGCCACCGGAACATGAGTCATGGAGATTTGGGGTCAATAAAGCCCATCCGGGAGAGGCACCTTGGATTCTCAGCTTAAGCATATGACTTAGGCTGGGCGACTAAGGTAATAAGGACTTTCCCAAGGAGTGCAGAATCTGACCAAGGCGCCGAGGTACACGGTTGAGTCAAGAGTGCCAGGGGCGTCTGGAGCGTACCTTGCCATTCTTGACAAGTCTTGGCTTATACTGCACTCGGCCCGAAGAAAACCCCACTTAGGGTGCAGTCTCGTAACCATAAACCCTATAGGTAAAAGGAATAAGAGGCTGCGAAAACAACTGGTTGTTGTTAAGACCGAATGGGAGGAGCCAACCTTGTATGGTAGATGTATGCCTCCTTGAAGGGGCAACCAGGGGGAGATAAGGGCGGCACCCTCCATTAGGGAGCTGATAAGTGTCTTAAGAAGCAAATGTCATGAGGATTTTTACTCGCAAGGGTATTAAGGCTTGTCATATTTGTGCGACAATCCTGAAGAGGCAATAATACTAAAGAGAAAGATAAGACGAGATCAATGGGTTTCACATGAAAGTGCGAAGACGTCCTACGATTTCGTCGCACGACGACAATATCATGGGGCGTTATTTTCGCAAGAATATTTAAGCCTGTCATATTGTCGCAATAATCCTGAAGAGGCAATAATAGAAAAGAAAAAGTTAAGGCAAGATCAATGGGTTTTTGCATGAAAATGCAAGGACGTCCTGCGATTTTGTCGCAATGACAAGAGGTGGCATAATAAGACCTTTAATTAGGAAGGCAAAATAAGACCACATGACAAAACAAAATATTTATAAGTATTCATAACATATCATTTCTCGCAAGAAAGATAATGAGAGGCAAGTATGCGAATCAGTAAACAAGAGGCATTATCTTTCTCGCCAGCAAAATACTAAAAGAGAAAATTAATTCCAAAGTTGGTTGAAAAATATTATTCGCAAGAAATAATAAAGATGAAACAGTTCAAGAAGATAGAACTAGATAAAAAACTCTTCGCCAATGTTCTCATTATCGCCACCCTTTTCTTCATTTCGATTCTGATCTTCACCAACAATAATTTCTTTGAGAGGGACTTCTTTTTCGCCGCCATCTTGATTATCGCCAGTAATTACTTCTTTAGAAGGGATTTCTTTTTCGATTCCATCTTGATTAGCACCAGCAGTTGCTTCCTTAGAAGGGATCTCTTCTTCATCTTCCAAAAGATTATTCCCTCCACCACTTTCATAATCATAATCACTGTCAGCAGGACGAGGAATTTCATCATAATCTACTTCCAAAGGTTCGATTTATGTAGGAGGAAGAGATTTGGACAATAAAATATCATTCACAAGAACTTCATCCCGGAGATGAACTTGACGAAGAAGTGCTCTCTGATGATTCTTATCTTGAATATCCTTAAAGTAAGCAAGATAATCAAGTCTTCTTTCTGCTCGGTCGCGAGAACCAGTAAGGACAGAGACGAGTAGTGTATTTTCTTTGCGAATTTTGGCATATTTAGCCCCTAAAACAGAAATGGAGGAATGAAGATTTTTCTCAGACTCTGCGAAAAGTAGAATACAAAATTTCAGTAAGATGAAGAACTCAAAAATGTATGACAAAAAAAAGATAGTTAAGGCAGTCAAACTATTATGACTACCTTCCTTTTGCAAAATAAGGTGTTGAATCAAGGTCAAACAACTATTCTCCCAACGGTCCATCGCATCATCAAATTTATCTCCAACTAAACCTTTAAGTCGAGACTGAAGATTTTTCTCTTTAGAAAAAAGAAAGGCATTTTTCTTCGCAAGTGAAGAATAAGATTCTTCTAATTTGGAATATTGTTCTTTAAGTTGGTTCGCCTTTACACTTAAAGCTATTCTACCTTGAATGAGTGTATCTCTTTCAGCGATAGATGACTCTGTTACTTCTTTAAGTTCATTTCTCAAAGAGCGAAAAGATTGTTCTTGGTCATCACATACTTTCTAAAGGATGCTAAGTTGTTACGAAGATATCACCATCTTGTTTAAAAAAGTTCGCTTCTCTTGAGATAGAGTTTTATTCTCATCTGATAAAGTTTCCATCCCTAGATTAGCTTTAGTTAAAGAATAAGAGAGGCGAGATATTTCATTACTTAATAAATTTTGCCTCTGAATTAATTGGGTATTTTCATTGGTAAGATTATTTATATGATCAACAAAATATGAATAGAGGTTATCTAATTGGTTATATTGATCCGTCAAAATCTCTTTTTCAACACGGGCTTCTTCAACAGCAGATTCAAATTGATATCTCTCCATTATTCGTTTCTGTTTTAAGGCTTAACATGTGAAAAAGGGATTTCAATGAAAATTAAATATGGAAAGAATAAAATCATTAGAAAGGCAAATTGAAGACACAGATAAGGAAATCATACCTCTCAGTTCATCATTCTTCTTGCGAAGATTGTCGCGATCCAGCGAAACATTCTGGAGCTTTTGATTTTCGAGACGAAGAGCATTACACTCTAAACTCATCATTTGGAGATTCTTATTCAAGGTTTCAACCTCTTTTTCCAAAGCTGTTTGCGAAGCAGCTCTGTCAGAGCCAAAATACTTACTCAGAATTTCACAAACACCAGACTTGACAGGATCAATGGGAGACTTCTTAACATCATCCAGAACCTCAGACAAAACTTTAAAAGAAATATCTATTCCTTCCACAGTTTATTTCGAAAAAGGAAGAGGCTCAGGTAGAAAACTGGAAATGATAGAAGGTTGGGAAACATTATCAATATGAGGAGAAGAAGTTTCATTCACAGAAGGATTAATAAGGGGGGTTTCAATCATTGAAAGGTCAGTTGAAGGGATGAAATCTGAGGCAACCTTTTCGCGAATTGGAGATAATGGTTTAACTTGCAAAGATGTCACAGGAGATTTTGAAGGGATAAGTAAGTGAAATGGAACAGAGGTTTCAACGGTTTTGAGGTGGCGAGATTTCTTGAGAGGTTTCTTGGCATCCTTATCACCCTGCGAATCACAATCCAGATAAGAAACAGAGGCAACAATATTGTTATTAGAAAAGAATAATGTTTCTTACTACCTTATGATCCGCAGACTTTCTTTTGTTTACAACAACCTTATGCTGCGAGTTGGGAATATTAGGGTTCTGAACCAAAAATTTGGTGTTAGAGGCGTTTTTGCTGTAATAACAACAGTATGGGAATCACATAAACATCATCACATAAGGCAGTAAGCAAGATCAATTTCAGCAAAACCCATAAGAAAAAAAAAAAACTAACCTCGATGAATCCATGGAAAACACCAGCAGGAAGATTAATTCGTAAAAATTAAAAAGGAAGAAAATTACGAATAGTGAAGATCTACAGAGGGAACAATATGGAGATGAAGAAGAAATTAAAAAGATTGAAAGAAGAAGAAAGAAGAAAAATTACAGCAGAGGAATTTACGGAGAAAATGATGAAGTTGCAGAGAAGATGAAAAAAAGAGTAAAAAAGAAGAAAAGGGAGAGTAAGAAGAGTATATATAGAGGAGATTTTCGAGAAGATAAACACAATTAACGCGAAAATACATGAGCGGTTGAAAAGCAGCGGTTACAGAAGACGTGTCAAGAAACAGATGGGAGAAAGGATACGTGTGATAAATGCAGAATATGAAGTGATGGATAGTTGCGGCATTTCTCACATCGTTCTCTACTTCGCAGAGAAGATATGAGAAGAGGCAAGATGTAGGATCAGAATCTCGCAGCAATAATGCCTCAGCGAAATTATTAACAACACAACACGACAGTGTCGCAGAACAACTTCAGAAACGACATAGTAAACGACATCAGCCAAATCATGAGAAAAGTGTGACGGTCCTGCGAAAATAAGGAAGTTTTGCGAGATTGATATTTATAAGGTTGCGATAATGTCGCAAGTCATATCCGAAAATAAAGGACAGATTAGTTGTCATCCACTATGTAATTCCCTATAAATAGCCGTTCAGTTGTAAAGGAAAGAGAGAGGAATAAAAAACTATTAGGAGAGAGAAAATCAAGAGTGGTTGTTGTTCTTAATCCCTTTATCTTTTCTTGTAAGATTGTTCAAAGATTCATCAATAAAATTAAGATTGTTAATCCGAAAATGAGTTGAATGTTAATGAAATCTTGTGAGGGGTGTAGTGTAGGATTTCGTGCAACTACATCAAGGAAGTAAATGCATATTTAGGGGACTATCAGTTCGGAGTAGGTGCCAAATGTGGTGGAGAGGCAATGTTACATGTTTTTAATCGTATGATTGAGGAAAAAGGGGACTCGGATAATCTTTCCATGTTATTGGTAGATTTCTCGAATGCCTTTAACCTCATTGACAGATCATCCATGCTTTCTGAGGTACGTAATTTGTTCTCATCGATATCTCGGTGGGTTGAATTTTGTTACGCTTCTCCTGCTCGCTTATATTACATGGATCATGTTCTCGCCTCTTCCCAGGGTGTTCAACAAGGTGATCCTTTGGGCCCTTTGTTGTTTGCTCTTACTCTTCACCCCTTGGTTAAAAAAATTGTCGTGCAATGTGAGCTTGAACTGCAAGCCTGCTACTTGGATGATGGTACCTTGACTGGGGATACTCTTATGGCTGCTAAGGCTTTGAAGAGCATTTAAGATTTTGGGGTTGATAAGGGGTTACATTTAAATATAGCCAAAACGGAACTGTTTTGGCCCTCTCCAGACCCTAGAGCTTTAGTTCCAGGCATTTTTCCTACGAATATTAGTAGGCCAACTAAGGTTGTGAAGCTTTTTTTTTTTTTTTTTTT